>NC_143396.1:40666234-40977657 GCF_052110815.1 Crocodylus siamensis
CAAACATGTTTCAACCTTCTGAGCATGCTCAGAAGGGCAAGCCTAGCCGCTCAGATTAGAGAATTTAGGCTTCAATTGGCATTCTTCTTGCCTATCATTTTACATTTGGTAATTTTTAATTGCCACAGGTAGAACTATATAGTTAACTACATACAAACCCATATATATTACATGTTTTTATACAGGGGCACAAAAAAAATTTGATTTATGTTTTATAACCTTTGCAAGTAGCATGGGAATGAAGAAAACCTGTGTAGTAAGAAGGCTGCTGTCTGTGGGACTTCTGCCGCTTTTCTTATAAAGTTTAAGATTACAGAATGAATAAGGCATAAAATGTGAGTCAGAGAAAGGATTTTTCATAGTTGAAGAAGTGGGAAATGTGCCTGTAGTGTACTGTAGTGATTTATTGAATTTACCGTCAGAATTCCTGTGATACTAGACAAGTTTCATTAACCCCCCCAAAAAAACAACAAAACAAAGCAAAACACTAAAACCTAAACAACCTCTCCCCTGTCCCCTGCAAAACCTTTTGAAGAAGTTTGTCTAAAACTGTAAGGATTTGTCTACGTTGTACTATCGGTCTGTCCTGGCCAGGCTGTGACCTGTGTCAGCCTGCACACACAAAAACCAGAAGTACAGTAGTGAAACAACTCTAGGATTGTGCTTAGCAGCTGTTCTCAACAACCTCTAAAACTGACCTTTCAAAGCATCTTCAGAGGGACGTACAAAACCATCTCCACTGGCATACTTCTGTGGAATGTGGCATATTTTAAGGGAGCATGGTGGATAACAATTGTTTTTAACATTGTTGCACTTGCAATTTTGAGTGAATTTGAAAGATTTTGAGTCTACTTTTCCATTTCTGACATGAATTAAAATATCTATCTATCTAGCTACACACACACTATTTGGAATACAATAATATAATTAGTGCAGATATCAGGCTGCTTTTCATTTATTCCCTTTTAAGTGTGCCTTGTACTATATTTTTCCTCAGACATTATTTCAATGTGACTTTTTGATAGTTTGTTCTCATTAGTTTCCTGTGACTTTCTCATTGTAGTCTTTATGGACTCATCCCTTATAAGAGCTTTAAACAGTTTGAATTTGTAGTGCACAGTATATCTCCCATGGCAAAGATGAAAAAAAATATTTATCATTAGCTTTTTACATTCTGGAATGATGCAAACAACTTAGTTTTGCAACTGTAAAATATCTTTACTCAATTTTCTTTAGGGCAGACTGTTAGCTATTTCTTTTGTGTGCTACTTCTTTTGGGTTCTTTGTCTGATTGCAAATTTTAAGTTTCTTTTCATTCGGTATATTGTAGTTTCCTTTTCTCCTTTTTTTCTCCACAGCACATATTTTCAGTATCCTTGCTGCCAGTTATAACACCTTATGACAATAATCATTTTGTAACACATTTTGAATATATGACTGTTGAATATCTTGATTTGGAGCAGAAGTTTATTGCAACTAACTTTTAGTAATGCTAAGGTTCCCAGGTGGGAAAGGTAGCATTTGCTTCTGTGTGGGTGAGTCCACACATGCAAGCACATGCGCTTCCAGCAGCTCAAATAGAAGCGGTGCAAATTTGAGCAGGGGCTTTTTGCTTCAGCGCACGTGCTCGGACATGCACTTTGGTGTGGAGCAAATTGTGCCACCTGGCTTCTCCTGGAGCTTCTGCCAGGGGGAGCTAGAGCCCAGGGCCAGCACCTGTGCTCTCCCCAGCGGTATAAAAAGCCACCCTGGCAAGTAGCTCAGGGCTACTAGGTCTCAGGAGCTTCTGGGACCCAGCCAACTGGTACCTGGGGACACTACCCCTTGTGCCAGCTGCACTGCTGGCCCCTTTACCCACTTCAGCAGTCTGGCAGTGGGGGCTGCTGCCTGGCTGTGACCTGCTGTGCACCTGCCAGACTCAGATGGGGACTGCACAGCCAGTCAAGCCATCTGCCCTTCTGGGCCAGCTGCCAGTGGACTGTGGTTGCAGGGTTGGCCTTTGTGTGGCACTACTGCCATTTGTGCCCCCTGCCCGGCCATCTGGGCAGCTATCACCCAGAAGATGTTCTGGGTGTGGTGGCCTGCTTTGAACTATTAAAGCATGTCCTCCTGGCCCCATTTGTCCAGGAGGTCAGCCACAGCCAGATGGGTCCAAGGTGCCAGCTCTGAGCAAGCAGGGTCCTGCCACTGGCCTCCCTAGCAGGAATTCTGGTATTCCCTGTTGGAAAACTGAAAAATCCTTGATAAAAAAAATCCCAAAGTCACTCTGTAAAATACCCCCAAATCCATGTTCCTCCACATGTAAAACAAAAGGCCACTATTAAGACAGAGAGCAAGAAAGAGACAGTGATCAGTTGGACAAAGATTTATTGATCTAGATTACAATGTTAAATCAAGTCTCTTATCATAATAATAAAGTGAACTATAAATACATTTCATGCATTCATAAATACACGTTTTGCTGCACTCCTACAGGGTGATGGCCCCACACAAGGGGTTTGGCCCTCTCACAAGGGGTATGGCCCCCCAGCAGGGGGTTCAACCCCCAAACAAGGGGTTCAGCCCCCCAACAGGGGGTTTGGCACTCTCACAAGTGGTATGGCCCCCAACAGGGGATTCAACCCCCACACAAGGGGTATGGGACCCCAAAAGGGGCCAAATGGCCCTCACAGGGGCTAGCACCAGTGTTGCAAGGCCCATATGCCCCACTGCATCCCCCCAATTGCTACCCCACCTGGCCCCATCCCCCACCATTTGCCGCAGGCCGCCAATGGCTGCCCCCCAGCCCCACCCCCCACTCTCCCAGCCCCTCCCAATGGCTGCCCCACTCATCCTCACTGCCCCAACTTGCACCCCCAGACCACCAAAGCTACCAAAGCTACCCCCACAACCCCCAGGCCCCATCACTTAAAAAAAAAAGCAGAGAAAAAACAAAAAATGGGGGGAAAAAAAGCCTCTGCTTACCTTAGAAGCAGGGGTGGGGGCACTCCAGGGCCTTCCGGCAGCGCAGGACAGCAGAGGGACAGGAGGGCTCAGGATGGGGCTGCTTGGGTTGTCACCCTGCCCCACATTGAGTGGGTGGGGCCCCAGTCAGCCAAACAGCAGCACCAACTGCTGGTAAGTGCCAGGTTTGGGAATTTTTTTAAAGTATGGGGTGGGGAGGTAGGGATGGGGGGTTTAAGGGGATGGGCCTGGCAAGGGCAGGTGTCAGGGGCCTTGGGGAGGCTGGTGGGGGAAGGGGCCAGCCCCGTCAGGGGTCGGGGGCCTCGGGGGAGATGGCGGGGGTGGGGGAGTGGGGGGCCATCTGAGGTCCCCAATGGTCCCCTCCCTCCTCCTCGAGCCCCCCTGACCCCTTACTCACCAGCACCAGGGCGAGGGCCAACCATAGAGATGCTCTAGCAGCCAGAGCATCTCCATGGAGGACCCAGCCTCCAGTTGCCTGTGCTGCTTTTTTAAATGTTGATTTTTTAAGACCCCTGGATATCCAGGGGTCTAATTTTCTCCCCAGTGCTGCAAGTTTGCAGAGCGGAGAACATATTCTTGTTCCCACACCTGCCTATTGCCTGCCTCAAAGGGGTTTGAGGCAGGGCAAGAGGCACATGAGCACTCATGTGGACATGTCCTGTGAAGGTATAGCTCAGATTCAGGTTTTGATTAAAGATTTTTATCAGTGAGATGGGATCCTTATTTGAGAACAGGCTTCAAGATATATACTGCTCTTTCTGCCTCATTTCAACATTTTTAGGCTTTCTATGATTATCTTCCTCTATTTTGTGACATTATCATTTGTTTTTGTACAGGTCATAAGAAATTCATGTCAGTTCAGAAGCTCTCTTAAGGGTTGTATGCCACTTAAGAACATTATTAAGTGAAACATAAATTGTGATAGTGCTTTCAAAGGTGACTGTGTAAAAACTGGCTCATTACTCAAAACTGTCCCTAGAGTGTTTTAAGAGTCAAATCTGGTAACTTGAATGACTATAAAAGATGCTCATATTGCTTTTTACTTCTACCTGCAGTCAAGAGTCAACAGATATAAAACTGATTCAGCTGGACTCTAATCCTACTACTGCATCATGAACAGAATCATTGTCAAAAATACTGCAGGAAGAGACTAGGTGCCTGTAAAGTGATTTAACTAGTGATGCAACTATAATAAGCAACTCATCGGGGACCTATCTGACAACCCCTCATAGAATTTATGTCGTCCTTTCTTTTTAATCCAGACCACCTGATGGAGGCTTGATAACACCCACCCTTCTCTTTGTCTCCCCTACTATCAGTCCATTTCCCATTGCATTCCCAGAAGCAATGTAGAATGCAAGGGGTAGGGGTTTGTCTATTCTGTACAGAAGAGAGTTAGGAAACCAAACTCTATTGCCCATCTACTTTTAGAGATTGCTTCCCTTAATCCCTTTCAAATCCATAGCCCTGGGCCTCTGAAAAATATCTGCACTGGGCACCTATTATATATTAGGACTTTATTAAGTTTCCAGCTCACTCTGCACAATGGAATTTTCACGTCATGAGAAAGGAAGGGATGGGAAGGGGAGAGGAGGAAAGGGAAGGGAAAAGAGTTAGGAACCACTTCGGACAGACCAATATTGAGATAGACTTCTTTCAATCTCAGACCAGAAAAGGTAATTAGTACAAAGCCCACAATGCAACAATCCTGCCCCATCCTAATTAAAAAATGTAGGCAAGAAAGACAGATAAACCAATATTTAAATATTGTAGGCAGGAAAGGAGTATAAACCAAAAATATATACATATTAATTGGAGGAAGAATTTGAACCCAGATTCATCTTTTTGACATAATCCCCACATTATAGAATCAGTCTATCATTCAGTGCATATGTATTTATAAACAAAATGAAACCAAAGGTAACAAAAAATTTGCTCACCCAAGAGCACTCTATAACTTAGATATTAGGCAGTCATCAAGGATTCAGGTTTCTGATTTGTTCCAAATCAAAGGAAGCATAATTTGAATCCAGGTCTCCCATATCCCTGAGTGTCTTAACATTTAGGTTACTAGTTATTCTGTGATTGTTTTCTGTCTTTTTGTGGTTTTCTATGCACAGAAAATCCAGGTTTAGACACCTAATTCAGGATGAGGTTTTACTGTTAGGATTCCAAGTGGAGAGAGGGACTTTTCCTGGCTAAAATAAGAAAATGTCTCTTAGCCAATTTGGTAGCTAAGTCTTGCTGCTCTTCTGTGTGTAGTTGTCAGGACTAGCTTTTGTTGCTTCCTCCTTACCTGGTCAAAATGTTCCTCTCCAACATGTGGGCAACTTTGGACCCTAACTCATGCCTGAAGATCCCACTAGGGTCCAGGCTGAAGAAAAGTTAGGTATTGAAGCACATAAACTCATTTCTGTGTTATTTCTATGTATGCTAAAGGCCTAACTAGTCTACCAAATCCTTTATAACTGGTGGTGAGAGATGAAACGAATACTGTTAAATATTACAACTAACCATATCCCTTTTTTGTATTTTTATTGGCTTCATTTTAATGTATTTCCAATATATAAAAAGCCACATTGTGTCATCAGTACCCACTTTGTCCAATAAAATACAGATAAATAGATAATCTCTATTACTTATTTAGACCTGATTATTAGTTAAAATATTCAGTAAGTTGAAAATAGGTTTGTACTCCTAACTATTGGATAAAAATATAGGATATTAAAAAATTAGTGGATGTTTATTTTACTGTCTCTGCTCTTTCACAAAATTAGTTGTATGCCATGGATCATATGTTGGAGAAAATAAGCTTATTCAATGAATGTGGAAAAATAAATAGTTTATATAAATATACATATGGTGCTGACAGACAAGCATCTCCCCACTGTAACTCATGGTGCTTTACAGGCTTCCAATGAACACACCCTCTAGAGCAGGCTGGGCAACCCCCAGATGAAACTGTCTCTGCTCACTTCCTCCCATCCAATTCTGTATCAGCCCAGTCCTGCTCCCACTGCACACTGACAAGTTAATGAAGGTGCTTCTTATATAAGGAGGGTTCAGATTTTGTGGGATCCGGCCCATTAAAGTGCTCTGAAACCATGCACTTCTATAAGGGAATGGCTGTAGAGCACTTCAGGGGTCTGTCTGCACAACAAAATGTCACTTGTGTCAGCACCCATAAATATATACATGAATATTCAGTTAGCACCATGTTTACATTTTGTTTTGGTATGAATTCATGTTGGGTTCCTTTATGTCCTCATTCAACCAAATGTTATGATGAAACCTCATTTTCCTACACATGTAAAATTCCTCATTCAGGAATTCGCCTCTTCAGCTCACTGCACTGAGATATGCTTTGGAGTATATATTAGTTAAAAAAATACAGAAAGCAGATATTTAATATTCTAATATTTAACAGTATTTTTTAATCCTGTGCTTCATTACCAGTTATAAATGATCTAAAAGGCCAATCAGACCCTCAGTTCTACTGTAGCATACACAAAAATACACTTTGAAATATACTTCCTGGCTTGTGTCTTGGGGGAGCTGTGCTTAGCTGGGCCTCTGGGATCTATTTCCCCTCCCCGCCATCCTTCTGACACCTGCAGCTCAGGACTGGCATTTTACCACACTGGGAACTGGGGGAAGCAGTGGGAGGTGGGGGGGAAAGGGCCCCCTTGCCACATAGGCCCAACTTGCACCCCACAAGACCTAAGCCAGCATAGCTGGGGGAGTTGTGCAATGGGGGGCTCAGTTTCTCCTCTTCTCCCACTCCAGCCACTGCTTCTGACAACTGGATGCTAGGGGGGGGCACACTTGTCAATCAGGGATGGTCAGCTGTGCTCAGCCTTCTCCAGTGGCCTCCTGAGAGGCATGTGGGAGCACCCCCAGACTGCTGGCCTCAGCCAGTGCATGCAGACTCCAAGCTTCCCCACTTCCATTCCCCGCCCCCACAACACTGAACAGCAGATGTCTCTTCTGATCACCCCTGACCTAATCTAGAGGACTTTAAGTAAACTGTGATACATAGAGCACTTCTCCCTCAGGCTTTTTCAACACATATCTTTAGCCTACATGTTCAGATAAGTCCTTAAGGACTTTTTTTATGTTTTCAGAGAAAAACAGTGAAATCAAGTTAAATCATTGAAATTACAAAGGTATAAAATATACAATAGTATTGCCAAACCTCAACATTTTGCCGCAAGTCCTCCAAAGTTGGTGCTTTTCCCAAAGCCTTCAATCCTGAAGTAATTTTATTATATGCTAAATTTAGCATTTATTTATTTTTTAAAATAAGTTTCTAGGACCTGTTTTTGAGGAGAAAAGCTAGAAACCACTAACCTTACAGGCTTAAAGCCCAGAAAGCAAATAGAAAGAACTCATATATTATTTATTTTTTCTTTTCTTTTATTACAATTTTAAACCAGTCTTTTTATTTTTGTTTTGGTTTTTCCCTTATTTTATTATTTTCTCACATGTTGGGTTAACTACCCTGTGGAAGTGAGAAGATAAGCCTTCATACAAATGTTTATATTTACATTTCTTCATATAGAAAGACAAAAATTTTTTCATTCTCTTATGCATTTATGAAAAATTAGGTACCTTAATGTTGTGGGAAATTTAGTTAACGTACAATACAGCAGCAACACTGGCATTTGTCCATGTTTTAGTGTCTTTTTTGGCCCCTGGCAGATGCTATTTTCATCAAGTGACAGGTAATATAGCTTATTAGAAACGTTCTTTCCATGTGATGTGCTTCATATTGCCAAGGAAAGCTATCCAGAAGTGCCAGCAGTAGGAGACCTCCCACTTCCCATCTTCGCTGTGCTGCTAATAAGAACCCTGGTAAAAGAAATACTCTCCCAACCCTTGCACAAAGCAGGGGAGACTGGCAAAGTGGGTGCGGGGTGGGGGCAGGAGTGGCTGGTCTAGAACTCTTATGGGATAGTTTATGACGTACTTTTGATAATGTATTAACTCTCTCTCCAACACATTCATACTATGTGCAAGAAAAGCATATCATATTGAGTCATGACGTCTCCTGCTGAGACACCTTGTAACAGCACAGTTTAACATGAGACACAGAAAGACCCCTTGCAGGAAAAAGCGGGGAGGAGACAGAGCAATCCATCCTGGGATGCTAAAGGATCTGGTTAAACACAATCACACCGAATGTAACAAGCTATGTATTCAAATTAAAGTGAGCTACAAACAAGCTGCAAAGATATTTCACGTTACACAGATAACATCTCTGACCCTTTTTTGTGGGTGATAAATTGCTTGACCACGTGGCATGTAATAATTTATATCTCCATTAACACATGAATTGCACTTTAATTGTAATGTCTATCAGAGGCCTAAGTGACATCATACCCAAGCGTTATCCTGAACTGGTTAGTCCTGAGGTGAGTGAGGGCCTGCTTTTCTTTCTCAGTTTCAGCATGCTGAAGATCCTTCTCCATCAAAAATAAACACTCTTAAGATGATGAAACAAAAAATAAATAGTACAATGAAAGTGTGATTATAACATGAATATGTACACTTGTGTCAGCTTTAATCTACCTGTCATGTGAAGCAATAGAATAAAGAGGACATAGTAATACAGGGCAGTACAGGCCATAACAAATGGAATACAATCACACTAGGGACTGAGTATGTGCTTTTGTTAGTAGTTCATGGTGAAACTCAGGGGGTCCTTTCTTGGCTGCTTTTGTTATATAAGTTAGTTAGGTTAAAACTACTATGGATATGTTTCTTCATGCTAGCAATGACAAACTCCTAGTGCTGTATACTCTTTCAAAGATCGGACATGTATATACTGTAGTGGTAGGATGTCTTCATTGTAGCACTGCAACCGTCTGTGTTCACATGTTCCAAACATAGATATAAGCTGGTAAGGCTACTTCAGGGCATTCTTTTGTGGCTGCTTTCAAATATGGCACAAGGCAGGATAAATACACACCTTAGACTACTATCAGAGATAAAGGGCACATCTACACATGCATTTTACTGTGCATTAGGCTAATCTAATGTGCATTGAAGCATCCCATCTACATGTGTGCAGCAATTACTGAGCAATAGATTAATGTACAGCAGTGTGTTAGTACTGATACAGGTACTAGACAATAGTACTGAATGCATGTGCAGGGTGTAGGGTGTGTCCAGAAGTGCGTGGTGAGCATACCTTGCCATGCCGCTACTTGTTCCCAGGGAACGCCTGTGCCATGCACACTTTGGTGCACGGCAAGCTGGCCTGAGTGGGGTATGGGAGGCTGGGACTAACACTGTGCTGACCCCAGCAGCCTTACCTGGGGTTCTGGGGTCTTCCCAGGGTTGCAGCTGTGGCAATTCTGCTGCTCAGAGCCTTGCTGGCACTTTTCAGCAGAAAAAAACCCACAAAAAAAAATAAACCAGAGCAGCACATGCATGGGCAATGCACCTTTGCAGAGTGGAGAACACCTGACTGTGCATATGTAGAGCTGCAGACACGTTTGCGGCACCACATACCATACAGTTGTGCTCATCTGGATATGCCCTCTGGGTTCAACAATGGGATGTCTAGGGAGGTTAAAGTATTCTGCACAGGCTGATGTGTCTTTCTGGAACTGATGTCATGTTGGTGTTCATTCAGTCTTATGTGTAGGGATTGCCTCATCTGGCCAATGTAGACAAGAGAGGGGCACTGTAAACAGGTGATGGTCAACATGAAGTTGGTGAACATGTACATAGATTAACTTTGGATTGTATGGTACATGTTATTTTGTCCAATGATGATGTGGTCTGTGTTGATGAGGGGGCACAGTTGGCATCTGGGTCTGCAGCAAAGATCTGCCACATTGGTAAAAATAAGAGTTAAGTCATCTGTTTCTGGACAAACACTGTCCAAAGTTTGGGGTGGGGGGGGGGAGCTGTCTGTAAGCAAGCGAAGTTTTGTGCCCCATTTTCCAAGAGGGGTTGGAGGTCACTAATAATGCATCTAAGGTGTTCAAGATGGAGGCTATATGTGACAACCAAAGGGATTCTGTTGTCCTCATTTCAGTATTGGTATTGTCACAAGTCAGAGTGGTATTTAAGTCTGGTTGATTTTAGTGTCTATGGTTTTAGGATTATGTTGTAATTGTAGGGATTCCTGCTTCATATCTTTAAGGTGTATATCCCACTTGGCGGGATCAGAACAGACACAGCTGTAATAGTGATCATGGCTTTAGATGATGGATCTAGTAGTGGTTTCAGATGAGTTACTAGTAGCTGTTGGTATTAATTGGGTTCCAATATAATGTCATGGTGATGCAAACTTTTCACAATGGAATCCAAAAAATGAATTTGCTGGTTGTAATATTACATAGTCAGTTTGATGTAGGGGTGGAATTTAAAATCCTAGTGGAATTGTTCTGGAGATTCCTTCCCATGCATCCATATGATGTCATCAGTGTGCCTTATCTGGGGAATGAGAGGGCACATAAGAGGAAATGGTCTTCAAGGTCTTTAATAGGCTCTGAAGTCATCTTTCTGGAACATATGAGAGCAGTACGCTGTACAGTGTTCTGGATGAGGTTCGACTAGGTCATAACACTCTCCTCTTCTTATTGAATTTACTTTTTGATGTATCCTAAGATCTCATTTATATTTTATGCAGCTGCACTGTGTTTGCTTCTGGCTATCATATGATCAATCAGTACACCCAGATCTTTCATTTTTATGTCATTTCCAACTTTTGAACTCTAATCTTATAGCAAAGTATTTTATTAGCCCTAAGTGTATGACCTTATATTTTTACAGTTAAATTTAGATTTCTACCTCCCTAAAATTCATCCATTTTTTCTCCATTCTACCCTGAGCTTCCTCTTTATTGATGATGCCTCCCAAGTTTGTGTCATCAGCTAATTGCAACAGTCCATCTTTTCCTCCTTTTTACATGTAAGCAGAACATTTTCCAGCCTTTGCTCATTTTATGCCATCCTTAACTCGATAGACTTATTACAAATGCCTACTAAAGAATCTGTAATTGAATGTACCATTTCTTTTAGAATTCTGCCTTGGAACTTATCAGCTCTCACCTACTTGAGTAACTTGTCCTCATCTCAATATTGGGTGACAAATGCCAGGAGTGCCCAGGTAAGAAACAGGGGTCCAGACAGTCTCCCAAATTGAGGGGTGGCACACACAGCTATGCAAGGCCTTAACTGCCTATATACCAATGCTCATAGTATGGGGAACAAACAGGAGGAACTCACCCTCAGAATAGCCAGTTCAAACCCAGACATAATAGGGCTTACAGAAATGTGGTGGGATTCATCCCATGACTGGGCAGTTAGAATTAGAGGCTATAGGCTTTACAGTTGGGATAGAGAAGGAAGGAAAGGTGAGGGTGTGGCACTCTATGAAAAGGAGCAATACACATCTTCTGCCAGCAGAATGGGGTCAGAGGAGGGGCAATCGGAAGTGCTCTGGGTCAAGATACAAGGGGGCTGTAGGGAGAGGGATTTAATGGTGGGGGTCTACTACAGACCCCCCCAACCAAGGGGAGGAGCTGGACTGGGAATTTTCAGGCCAGCTTGCAGAGGCACTTAAGGCAAGGGATGTAGTTCTCATGGGTGATTTTAATTTCCCGAATATCTGTTGAGAGAAACAGTCAGCCAGGTAGGACCATTCCAGGAGGTTCCTGGCTGAGATACAGGACCTCCACTTAATTCAGGAGGTGCACAGTCCCACCAGAAGAAATGCCCTATTGGACCTGATCCTGGCCACAGGAAATGACCTGGTAAGGGGCCTCCAGATTCTTGACCACCTGGTTGATAGCGATCATCGCTTGCTGGAATTCACCATCCAGTGCAGGGTGTCAAGGGCCTGCAGCAAGGCAGTAGCCCTAGACTTCGAGAGGGTCAACTTCAATGACTTGAGATTAGTGGGAGAGGCATTGGGGTTCTTGAGAGCAGGGGAGCTCAGTGACCAAGATGAATGGTCGTTCCTTAAGGAGACGATACTCAGGGCCCAACGGGTGACCATTCCAACAAGAAGCAAGGGGGGCAAGAGTGCCCAACAGCCAAGGGCATCCGAGAATGCCTGATTGCCAAAAGGTTGTGTACAGCCAGTGGAAGGGGGGAGCTATCACCAAAGAGGAGTATCCCTCCTCTGCTCAGGCCTGTAGGGGGGCTGTCAGGAAAGCTAAGGTGGACATAGAGCTAGGACTAGCATTCATGATCAAAGATAATAAAAAGTCTTTTTTCAAATATATAGGGAGGATGAAGAAAGCACTGGGAAATGTGGGGCCCCTGAAAGATACTCTGGGCAATCTGGTGGTTGAGCCAGAGGAGAAAGCAGACCTCTTTAACCTATTCTTCACTTCCGTTTTCTTGTGCAGGGACCGGGACTTCCCCACAGTGATGCCAGACGGACTTGAGGGGAACGCCTCCAGACCTCAGGTTGGGGAGGACCAGGTTAGAGAGCTTCTGGTGGGGTTGGACATGTTCAAATCAGCGGATCCAGATGCTCTCCACCCCAGGGTGTTGAGGGAGCTAGCAGGGGCTATTGCAGTGCCCTTTGCATGGCTTTATGAGTGCTCATGGTGCTCAGACCAGGTGCCAGATGATTGGAAGATAGCCAACGTGGTCCCCATCTTTAAACAAGGGAGGAGGGATGACCCAGGCAACTATAGGCCCGTCAGTCTTACCTCAATCCTAGGGAAACTCTTTGAGAAGATCATTAAGGAGCACATCTGCGATTGAACGGCTTCAGGGATGATGATCAAGAGCAACCAGCACGGTTTCATTAAGGGCAGGTCATGTCAGACCAACCTGATTGCCCTTTATGATCAGGTCACAAAAGCATTGGATGCAGGTGTTGCCGTGGACATAGTCTTTCTGGACTTCAGCAAGGCCTTTGACACCGTCTCCCACCCCATCCTCATTAAAAAATTAGGCGACTATGGCATTGATGCTTACACAGTAAGATTATTGCAGATTGGCTGAAGGGTCGTACTCAGAGGGTGGTGGTAGATGGGTCATATATGACCTGGGGAGAAGTGGGCAGCAGAGTTCCCCAGGGCTTGGTCCTTGGGCCCGTGCTATTCAATTTTTTTATCAGCAATTTGGATGACAGAGTAAAAAACAACCCTTTAAAATTTGCTGATGTTACCAAAATTTGGGATGAGGTGAGCATGCTAGTAGGGAGGAAAAGACTGCAGCAAGACTTGGATATGTTGCAGTGGTGGGTTAAGAAAAACAGGATGTGTTTCAATACTGGCAAGTGCAGGGTGCTGCACTTGGGCAGTAGTAACCAGCAGCACACTTATAAGATGAGAAACTCCCTTCTTGAGAGCATGGAGGCAGAAAGGGATTTTGGAGTCATTATTGACTCCAAGATGAACATGGGCCAACAATGCGAAGTCACAGTTGGCAGGGCTAACCGGACCTTGTCGTGCATCCACAGGTGCATCTCAAGTAGGACAAAGGAGGTGATCCTCCCCCTTTGTGTGACACTGGTCAGGCCACAGCTGGAGTACTGGGTCCAGTTCTGTGTGCCCCACTTCAGGCGGGATGTGGACAACATTGAGAGGGTCCAGAGGAGGGCCAGCCGCATGATCCGGGGACAACAGGTCAGACCCTACAATGAGAGACTGGACCTGAACCTGTTCAGCCTTCACAAGAGAAGGCTGAGGGGGGACATGGTGACTGTCTATAAATTCACTAGGGGGTCCAGAAGGGTTTGGGAGATACCTTGTTTCCCCTAGCGCCCTCTGACATAACAAGGAATAACGGCCACAAGTTGTTGGAGAGTAGGTTTAGATTAGACATCCGTAAGAACAACTTCACGCGACTAGGATCTGGAACCAACTTCCAAGGGAAGTGGTGCTGGCTTCTACCCTGGGGGTCTTTAAGAAGAGGCTTGATGCCTACCTGGCTGGAGTCATCTGAGCCCCGTTTTTCTCCTGCCCAGGCAGGGGGTCAGACTTGAAGATCTACAAGGTCCCTTCTGACCCTACTTCGATGATTCTATGATTCTATGAACTTCAGCTTTTTGGAGTTGTTTTTTCCTACCTTGGTTATATCTTTTCCTCCTCCGTACTCAATTCCCATCCACACTATCCAAATTGCTTCTCCCTCATGGTCAACAACATTGTTGTTATGGACACTGAGGCAAGTTACTTGTTTAGTTTGGGGGCCATAACTAACCTATCCTCTATTTCCATTCCATCTTTACTACATTGCCATACTTCTAGTTCCCCTTTTCTTTCCTTATTTATAGAGCTGAAGAACCTTTTGCTATTTGTTTTAATATCCTTTGCAAGATCTAACTCAGCTTGACTTTTGGCAATTTTCACTTTATCCCTGCATTTCGTGACCTTTAAGACATAGCTTTCTTGGATGATCAATGTTTTTTCCAGTTGTTGCAGGGTTTTCTTAAGTAGTGTTTTCAAACTTCTAAGTGTCTATTTAAACTTCTTTTTTTTTTTTGCTCTTCCCCCCACATCCCCCCAACCATACTTTGGGACATAGATTCCTGACAAATTTCAGCATCCTTACTTGAAGAAATTTCAGGCGCACCTTGAGCTCTCAAGTCAATATGATTTTAATAATTAGCTCCCTTTACGGATCTACTTTGGTTTATTCTTCTGTTTGATTTAGATAGAAACAATTCATGACTACTCAATCCAAATTTATTTTCCATGAGCAGTCTGTTTTATAATGTCCTTATCACCTACCAAGCCAAGTCTAAAATAGCATTGCCTTTTCCTGGTTTATTGACTGGTTTATTGGGGGTTTGGGGGGGAGGATGTCACATCCAGGAGTACCTAGGTCTTACCATTATTTCAAGTATTGATTTCTCCAGTTCATGTCTGGGAAGTGAAAGTTACCCAAATGAGATAATTTTAATAGTACCATATTTTCTCACATATAACATACCTCATAATATAATACACACCTTGTTTTTGAAAGGCAGAACAACAACAAAAAAATTCCTTGTAGTAACTGGGTGTGTCTACATGTGCAATTAATGCACAATAATAAACTTTGGTGCATATTGCAATGGACCTAATTGCTCTCAGAAGCCATGTTTAAATGCATCTGGGGCCACAGCACATTGAGGTGAGTTACAGCAGCCCCAGATGGCAGGGCATCTGAGGCAGGGGGTTATCCTGCCAGCCCAGAGTTGCTCCAATATGGCTCAACATGCTATGGAGGGGCTGGCTGGGGCATGAAGATGCTTTGGTATGGGGTGAGCTGGAAGCCAAGGCTGCAACTGAACTCCAACTAGCTCCAGGCATCAAGGACAACAAAAAGTCCTTTTTCAGATATGTGGGGAGCGAGAGAAAAAGCAAGGGCAATGTTGGACCCCTGCTAAACCAGATGGGGCAACTGACAACTGACACCCAGGAAAAAGCCAACCTATTAAATAGGTACTTTGTGTCAGTCTTTCATCAGTCACACGGGATGCCCATGCCTGCTATGGGACAGGGAAATCTGGGTGAGGGGGATCCCCTACCCTCCATCAATGCTGACCTCGTGAAGGAACACCTTGAAAAGCTGGATACCTTCAAGTCAGCTGGCCCTGATAATCTGCACCCCAGGGTACTCAAGGAGCTGGCGAGCGTCATAGCCCAGCCCCTGGCACAGATCTTTGAAAACTCCTGGCGCTCTGGTGTAGTGCCCGAAGACTGGAAGAAGGCCAATGTGGTGCCGATCTTCAAGAAAGGGAGGAGAGTGGATCCGGCAAACTACAGGCCCATTAGCCTGACTTCTATCCTGGGGAAGATCTTAGAAAAATTTATTAAGGAGGCCATCCTTGAGGGACTGGCCCAGGCTAACATTCTAAGGGACAGCCAGCACAGGTTTGTTGCTGGTAAGTCTTGTTTGACCAATCTCATTTCCTTCTATGACCAGGTGACCTATCACCTGGACAAGGGAGAAGAGATTGATGTCATATATCTTGACTTCAAAAAAGCTTTTGATCTGGTATCCCATGATCACCTCTTGGCCAAACTGGCCAGTTGTGGCCTTGGCTCCACCACGATCCACTGGCTGGGAAATTGGCTTCGTGGTCAGACCCAAAGGGTTGTGATTGATAGCAGTCACTCATCATGGTGCCCTGTAACCAGTGGGGTCCCTTAAGGCTCTGTCCTGGGACCCATACAGTTCAACATCTTCATTAACGATGTGGACATTGGAGTCAGGAGTGGACTGGCCAAGTTCGCCGATGACACCAAACTTTGGGGCAAAGCATCCACACCAGAAGATAGGCGGGTGATCCAGGCTGACCTGGACAAGCTCAGCAAATGGGCAGACGAGAACCTCATGGTGTTTAACACTGATAAATGCAAGGTTCTCCACCTTGGGAGGAAAAACCTGCAGCACCCTTATAGGCTCGGCAGTGCTACGTTGGTTAGCATTACAGAAGAAAGAGACTTGGGGGTCATCATTGACCACAAGATGAACATGAGCCTCCAATGCGATGCTGTGGCTAGTAAAGCGATCCATCTATGGCGTGCATCCATAGATGCTTCTCGAGCAAATCCCAGGACGTCATTCTCCCCTTGTACTCGGCCTTGGTGAGGCCGCAGCTGGAGTACTGCGTCCAGTTTTGGGCTCCACAATTCAAAAAGGATGTGGAGAAGCTTGAGAGAGTCCAGAGGAGAGCCACACACATGATCAGAGGTCAGGAAAACAGATCTTACGATGACAGGCTGAGAGCCATGGGACTCTTTAGCCTGGAAAAGCGTAGGCTCAGGGGTGATCTGATGTCCACCTATAAGTTTATCGGGGTGACCACCAGGATCTGGGGGAACGTCTGTTCACCAGAGTGCCCCAAGGGATGACGAGGTTCAACGGTCACAAACTCCTGCAAGACCATTTCAGGCTGGACATAAGGAAGAATTTCTTTACTGTCCAAGCCCCCAAGGTCTGGAACAGTCTGCCAGCGGAGGTGGTTCAAGCACCTACATTGAACACCTTCAAGAGTAAATTCGATGCTTACCTTGCTGGGATCCTATGACCCCAGCTGACTTCCTGCCCTTTGGGCAGGGGGCTGGACTTGTTGATCTCCCGAGGTCCCTTCCAGCCCTAATGTCTATGAAATCTATGAAATCTATGACACTGAAGCACTGCCATGCCCCAGCTAGCATCATCAGTATCTACAAATGCATTACTGTGGAGTAAAGAACTATAGCATAGGATAGTACTTATGTTTACAAGTACTAACCTACAGAAGAGTTAATTAATTAGTTTACTCCATCCTTATAGCATTGTGGATTAATCAACTAATCAACTCCTCAGCTAATTAATCAACACCACAGTAAACATTTCATGTAGATGTGCCCACCAAGTAGCAGCAGCTAAGGTGGTGAGCTTGCCTATTGTTCTGCTTTCTGTGGATAACTGAAGATTGTATTTTGATTTCTTCTACAAGCAACAGAACCTGTTCTACCATATTCCATGCATATACAGTACACTCACATTTCCAGTTGCTGTTTTAGAGAAAAATAATTTGTGTTGTACATGAAAAAATATGGTGTTTATCTCTCTAATGGTATTTCTGAGATTTTTATCCTTCAGTTCTGACCCTGAGCTTCTTCCAGCACCAGTCTAGTAGTTTACCACTCTTTGCCAAATGATCACATTATTCACATACAAAGCTGGCCCATAATCTTCACCTTTATTTCTCTCGAGCAGTGTATATCAATACCCATGCTCAGTAACTGTCTTCTCTTATTCCCTTTAAAACTCTGTTTCATGTCCTTCACTACTTGCTTGGATGTCTCCATTTTATTGGCCAGCCTACTAGCATTTGGATACAAATTTTAAATTATTTCTTAAAACTATATCATATTCCCTAACCACATTACACATAGTTCTTCTACTAACTGTACTGACTACCTAATTCCAGCCATTATATACACAAGCTAGCTACTATTGCACAGAACCTTCACATCTGGTTAGTGCCCACAACTGCTACTGTGGAATAGTGTCTCATGTAGATGTGTCCCCTGAGTTTTAAAGGCAAAGGGAGCAAACCTAAAAGTAGGCATGCTGATATGTTGAAGGGTGGCAAAGAGATCACAATATAAGTCCAAAATTATGTGTGGTTAACATGATGACTGAAAGTTTTTTAAATTTTCTACTTAAAATGTTGAGAATTATTTAAAATTAAGTTTTAAGAAATGGGAAATACTTTAGCAATTTGTATTTCAGCACCATTATCTGCAAATACTTTATTATATAATGTAGTTGTGGGAGAGAATAACCAAACTATCTTAAAATATATCTTTAATGATGATGGTGATGGTGATGATTGCAACAACCAAAAGTATCTTATATTCCTAAAGATGTCACCAGAACAGCATTGCTCATCTGCATTTATTCATTATTTACCATATACAAATTGTTAAACTGAAGCGACAGACCTGTTTGTTCTTTTTGTATTTGAATTGCAGACCACTTCAAAAGCAGTTTTTTAAATTGTTTCCATCATTATGAGGTAGAAGAATAGTTACAGTAATTATTACTTATATGTAGAATGAATATAGCACTTATTACAACACTTTTTATCTGAAGATCTTAAATCATTTTGCAAAGGGAAAGTTATTCTCTCTGCTACAGCATAAGGCTAACTGTTTGTCCTCCAACTGTAGCCACATTATATAGTCTTAAAAGCATATGTCATAATTTATCCATTTTTTACACTTGCCTATTCTGTTTCTTTATGCTTCCCCCCACACACATGTTGGAAAATGCTGAAGTTGCTCTCCATAAGATTATGATACCAAAGGTTATAAAGGTATGACGATCAATCTAATAGTTAATGCAATCTATGTTGAAAATATCCTCACTGGCATCTACATCTGTTGAAATGAACAGAATATTTCAAACCGCAGAGCAATTTTGCCAGATTTTCTGTGTACTAATATATCTCCACTTTGGTTGTGCTCCATTCATATGCTGAAATCATCCCAGGCATAGCAGCTAGCAACTCATTTCTTCTAATGTTTTAATGAGAGATAAGGCTGTGGAGCAACAGAAATTTTGTCTGTGCTAGGGGAAAATATTTATATTTTGGAAACTCAGATGAGAGAAATAAACATAAATCAAAAGATTAATTTAATTTTTCTACAAATAGTATTAATTTCTTTTTTTTCTCCAAATATTTTTGAACTAAATTTAACTGTGACAATGTGTATCCCTGTCTTGGCATTCAGAAAAGATACAGCTTTTAAGTTCAGGGTGATCCTAAAGACCTGTGTACCTGGATAATTCCAAATTGCCATCTTTGTTCATTCTGATGCTCATAAGCCTATGGAAGCCTATGAACTAGAGAACTCAATGCCATTGGATTTACATATGTTTTAGACGATGAATATGATGAATAACATTTAAACCTGAATTGAAAATAAAAAGTATGTTGTTTTTTCTTAAAAGTGGTCTGCAACCAATGTTAGATATGTGGGGGAAGGGGAGGTTCCATTTTTTTTCTTAATGGATTGCTAATGAACATAAACTGATCCATTCTTCAGAGGGGCTGATTTAGTGTTTTGAATGTATTACTCTGGGTAGACATCACAACTTTTTCAGCTGACCATTAAGAACTGCTTGTGGTCCCAAACACTTGAAACATGCTTTATCAGCATTATTTGTTCTGGCAAAGGGATGACTTTTTACTGATTTCTTAGGAAAAGCCCTAAATAGATATAGTTATACTCATATAGAGTACATTACCAATACCATTTATTTTGCTTCCCCAAACTGAAATAAATTATTTCAGCATTAGCACATTGATATTAGTATAAGTAAATCTAAACTTGGGAGAAAAGGTACTATTTTAACAACACCAGCATAGTTAAAGCAATATAAACCTTTACTGAAAGTGAGGCCAAAGCAATTTAACATTAATTTTCTTAGTACCATATTTACTCTCTTAAGAGATGAGGTCCCTCCCCCATTCAACATGGGGAAACCCCCCTACCTTGTCTTACAATCAAGCAAGGGTGGGAGGAGTGGGGGGGCAGGCAGATGCCCAGGATAGGGGCTGGAGGCAGAGCTACAGCTGGCACCTGTCCTTCCACTGCCCCTGCACACCCTGCCACTCCTCCCCCATAGCTCCCAGTTTCCTCCCCCATTATATTTCTCCCTCTTTCCCTGGCTACTGTGCTCCTTATCCTTATTCCCCACTGGCAGGTTCCATTCCCGCTGCAGCATGTGGCATGGGGCATGGCTCCACCCTGGTCCTGTAGCAGCAGCAGTGGGGAGCAGCCAGAGCTGCTACTCTAGGGCTGGGCTGGAACAGCAGTGTTGGCTTCACCATGCTGATGCTATGGGGCCAGGCTCGAGCAGGAACAGAGCCTGTTGGCATGGAACAAAAGTTAGCAGGGTATGACAGTGAGAGGGATGGCTGTGGAGTAAGTGGAGTGGGGACAGGTAGCAGAGGCAGGCTGCCTGACTCTCTCACTGCCTACCCCTACCTCCATACTGCCTGATCCCTACCACCTTCCCCCCATTGCCACCCGCTGCCTGCCCTATTACTGCCCCACACCTACCCTACCATGTTTCCTCGTACTGCCTCCTCCACTATCTGTCCCCCACCACCTGCCCCATTACTGCTTCCCTTATCACCTCTCTCTCCAACACCTTCAGTAGGGCAAGGAGGGGGTATGGCAATTTCAGATGATCCTCTGATAATTAACTTCATACATGGAACATTTTAATAAATTTATAAATGTTCCATGTGTAAGAAAGGAACACCGGCTTCCCTCCAAGCCGGTGTAAATTTCTTTGTCTGAACACTGCAGACATCTTCACGTGTATTCTAGGGCTGGGGGTGAGTGGCAGTGCTTTAATTACAGCAACTGCAGGAACTACTATAATTAAAGCTCCTTCAGCATCTCATGTATTCAGCATCTTAGGCTTCAAAATGGTGGGGGAGGGATGCTTTAATGAAAGCCTGTTAGACAACTTTTAGTTAAAGCACCCCCACTGCCATTTTGAAGCACGGGGTTACTGAATACATGAGACTTGATTAACTGAGTCTGTTCTGATACACTGTAATTACAGCACATTGAAGCAGCATCCCTGCACATCTAGAATCACCCTATGGGACTTAGAGGGCTGGAGGTGGCGTGACTGGGGTCAATCATTGCACATAACATGATCAACAGGCAAAGAATTAAAATCAAAATTATTTTGGTAACATCCCCCAAAATAATTATTTAAATGCAGGTGGGATCAAGACCTCTGTCTGAGAGAAAGATAGGTAAGGTGTAAGTATGGTGAGTAGGACATTAGTAATGGAATTCTTATAAATGTCAGTGTCTCAAGGAGCAACATAAAGATGCTAGTACTCTCCCTGCCACTATGCATTGTGTTAATGGGCTATATTTTGCCTAGACATAATGCTGGAGTGTGTTGTGTCTTTAGGTTTATTATGAGTAGAGTTATTCTGACCTTAAGACCTTGTTTCTTTTGCTAGGCAAGAGAAATTGTACACCCAAGCATATAATCCTTTTGTAATTAGAGAAAAAATGTTTATCAACCATGTACTATAACTATTTTTAAAGGACACGGACAGAAACATTTATAGAAAGGAAAAGAAAAAAAAATTACTAAAACTATCTACTAAACCAAGTATTTACTAAAACTATATACTAAAGCAACTATATACTAAAATAAGTATAGTAAAATATACTATTTACTATAACTAAAACAAGTATTTTTAAAGGACACAGCGAGAAACATTTATAGAAAGGAAAAGAAAACAAACAAAAAAGAAAAAATAATTTCAGGAGCTTCATATCTACCTGTCAGTCAGATGTTTACATTCTTAATCCATCTTTCCTTCTTTTTAGGTATCCCTCTAGGTAGTAACTGACAGGTATTGACAGGCAGGTAAAGTCCATTCAGTGTTTCAAATACACTAATATGCATTCTATTCAGTAATAATTCTAGGCAATTATCAGTAAAGCAGATCATAACATTTTATGAATAGCTCATTTAACAAATTTAAGAAATAATTTGAATATAGTCTCTGAATCAAATTCACTGCTGGTCTAACTGAATGCCATGAGACATGGACAATATACAGGAGACATAAAAAAGTTGTTGAAGTACCATCAATGCTGTCTGTGGAAATTCCTTCAAATCCACTGGGAAGACAGTCAAACCAACATTAGCATCCTTTCAGAAGTAAACATCACAAGCATTGAGGTGATGATCATTCTAACTTTGCTGTGCTGGCCATGTTATCTGGATTTCATCTTAAGCAAGTTTTATTCTTCCAACTCAGTCAAGGCATATGCTCAAGAGAAGGGCAGAGAAAGTTCTTCAAGATCGTCTTTAAGGCCACCTTGAAACAATGCAACGTCATCTCTTGGAAAAATATCACCCAGGAGCACAGCAAATGGAAGAAGAGTCTGCTACATGGATGACAGTACTCTGAAACCTTATAATTACAACAGGAGATGGAAAAGTAGGAGCAGCAGAAACAGGGTGTCACAACCCAAATCAAAAATCCAAAGCCACCTACCCTGCACAGAATCATGCTCCCAAGTTGCAGTGGAGTCTATCAGTCCTAGATCAGCCTCATCAGCTATCTTCAGATCCACAGATAAGACCATCATGGAAGACAATCATCCTCAAATATGAAGGATTGCCGAAGAAGAAAGATCCAAATGTCACTCAACTGACTACATGCCATCAATTTGTATTCTTCCATTTCAATCCAATATAGACATCAGATCAGGGTTTTAGGGATACATGGTTGAAAGACACATCCACACACACCCACACCCATATTACTTACATACACAGTGTATCTAAATGTTGCCATATGGTGATGTTGCTATGGGTAAATGCTTTAGTAGTACTTTAGGAAGTACTAAAGCACAACACAGCATGGACGGGTACTGTGGGCAAATTTCACTGCTCTATCGCCATAGCAGTGCGCTATACCTGGGGAGTCCATCCCTACAGCAACGTAGCTGGTGATCATGTGTAGACACACAATTGCTACGTAGCTGTTGCGCATCATCCAGTGATGCGTAGATATACCTATATATACACAGATAAATAGAAACTTGTGATGGCCCCAAACCTGGTTTCTTTGTTAAAGAGAAAGAGAAAAAGTGAAGAGACCCCTGAGAATGGAAGAGATTATGAAAAAAACAAACAAGCAAGCAAATAAAAGAAGATATGATGCAGTACTTTTCTCTAAAACTTTTGAGGCCTCAGATATGCCTCCAAAATGCCAAGTGCTGTGACTCCTCATTTTCACCTGAAGTTTGATAAAAAGGATTTCAGTTTTCAGAAATATAATTCCAAAGTACTTCCCTTGAGGAGAATGTTTTTATGGTTGTTCAGGCATATCAGTATGGAATCGGCATGGCACTTACCGACCCACAGATGGGAGTACTTCTCAAGTAGTAAGGTCAGAGTTCTGTTTCACAGCTAAGATGTGTAAATGTTACTGACACCATTTTAGATCTTAATAATTACTCAAAGATACTCTGCTTTGCATAACAGTTTGAATCATGTGCACATTTCATAGATTTCATAGACATTAGGGCTAGAAGGGACCTCGGGAGATCATCGAGTCCAGCCCCCTGCTTTATAGAACTACCTTATATAAATACATTTGAATACTATTCAAATAAATTTGTCCCTAACATGGATACTTAGAAAGATTCATTACTGCCTAGAAGCCTCATGGTTAAAGCTTTTTCCCAGGACAGTAAAAACCCATGTTTTAGGCTCACCTCATCCTCAGGGGATGTAAATTCTGATCTATTTTGCTATAGGTCAGCAAGTTACTCACCAGGCCACAGGCAAGGCAGGACTGAATACCATTTTTGTTCAAGCAAGGTTCCTAGGTGATCAAGAGGAACAGCATCATAACAGAAGGAGAACATGAAAGAGGGACAATTTCCTCGAGGGCTAAGGGGATTAAGATATACAAGTTTCTGCAGTCAAATGCAGAAAGGGGAATAATGCAGATAGCACCATATCCAGCCATCTTTGACTCCCCTGCCTAAATGATTTTGCAGCAGAGTTGACTAGGGGCAGACTATGTACAAGCCCAGGCTCACACTTGGGCTTCTGAAGCACTAACAGTAACATACCCACCCTGTCACTATGCTCCAGACATTTTATGTAATCTATGTAGATTTACATTGTAAGACATTCCAATATATTGTAAAATTGAAAGAACACTGGAGGAACTTTGTGGCTTCTGGAATGCTAAGTTCATACAAGACTCCAGTTGCAGCCTTATATACCATATCTTTGAATCACATTTTTCTCTCTTACTGAAAAAGAATTTAGGACTTAAAGAAAGATGAACTTTCAGTGATGGACTCAGGAAAAATATGCAGAGATTATTTTTTTCCTACTTGTTTTTTTTTTTTTAATATAATCTGAGGCACTTATTTCACAGTTCATTTCTGAACTCCAAAGTTAGCTTTAATATTCTTGATCTTCAATCTGTTTGTGGCATGGCATGCCAACATCCCCATTATAATAATTAATTTCAGAAAATCAAAACACTGATAAAAAGAAATTACTTTTTATTTTCCCTTTTATCTTGTCTATTCATCTACTTGTAAATACAGATCAAATTATTCAAAAGCACTAACAATTGATTCCATGACTCACTCACTCTATATATATACATATATATATTTATACATCTACTTGTAAATACTTGCTTATACATATACATACATTTATATATGAAAGAAACATACATATATATGTGTGTGTTTCTTTCAACCAGATCTAATAAACTCCAGATTAAATTAAAAACATAGATAAACATGAGATTTAAAATAATCTTTTACTACTACGAATATATGTCATAATGTTAGTCTACTGTATACTGTATTGCTACTAGTGACATGCCATAGTGTTAAAATAATAACAGTAAAACAAAGAGGGATAAAATAGTACATTCAAGAGTGATGTGAATGGTATTTGAAATGAAATTTTGAAATTTCCCAAAATAGAATTTTCCAAAACAGATTGTTTTTCAGAATTAAAGTTTTGCAGGAAATATATTGTTTTTGATCTCATTCATCCAAGTAGATTTTGATATGTTAAAAAAGGTTATGAAAAGGAAATACTATATATTTTCAAGCTACAAATGAATGGTTTCAATCAGCAATAGGGCATCTCTTTGCAAAGTAGTGCATATGCATATAATGAGAAAAACCAACAATTTTGTGTCTGATCATGCTTTAAATGAAATAGGTGGCTATATTAAATGAGCCTTGAATATATAGCTTTAACATATGCTGTGAGGTAATAATAAGATGATTACAGCGAGTAAAATAATCAGAGGTCAAAGCACACCAGATGACTACCAATGCTTCCATACGAGGTATGTATGATGAAAAAGATTGCTTTTAAAAATAACTGAGGTTATGTCACAGATATGATTAACAAGCAGGAAAACAGAGAGCCAATTTCTGTTTGTGACTTTGAAGTTGTTAACACACTGAGGACATTTGAAAAATATGCATATTAATCCAGACCAACAATTTGGAGTCTATTGATATAAATGTTTATACTTGTTACAGTTATAGCAATATAATGGCATTAAAAAGTGTCTTCTGCTGTCTTCTTTGAAACAATAACATTAGACTTAAGAAGAATCATACCAGTGTTGGAAAATTAAGGAGATATATTGTTCATTAGGTTGAACATAATGGCCTTTTTCTAAATATGAACTGAGAAGGACCATTCTGTTTGACATAATGAGCTATACGTCAATTAGTAGTAATGTCTGAGGTCAATTTTAGACTGAAGTGAAAGTGGCAAGAGAGAAATAAGTGCACAGAAATCAATGAAAACGGTCAACATCAAAATAAAGGTCAAGAAGAGTAACGCACACTGAGCAAGGCAATAACCATTCTTTAGACAGTGAGCCAGTTATACTACTGTGAATTCAGTGACACATGAATACAGACAACAATAAAATCAGGGTTAGATCAAAGGATTTACTCCAGTTTTATGCTGTTGTAAGTAGTAGTAAGGTCCAACCTGCATTGTTGATAACAGGTATTTGATTCTGTGGAGGGAAAAAATATATCAGACTAGACAACTTGCTGGTTAGTGTATCCATCAGATTTTCTATTCCTTCAGCTTCCAATGATTAGAGGGATGAAAAATAATGTACGGGAAGATTTGTCCAGTAAAGCTGAGGAGCTGACAAGGACAGAGGATTAAACAAGCTCAGAAAATTAGTTTGTGGTGTAGTGGCAATGCTTTCTTTTTCTTCTTAAACAGAACAATGTAAACTCCCCACTCGCCTCCCAGTTCCAAATTTCATCCTTGATGATCCTCCCAATGAGGTTTGATATTTCACTAGATCCTTGGGCAATTTAGTATTTGTTTAAAAGCTGACTGTCAGTAGACAATACCCTTTAAGTGTAGTGCTTTACTGACAGTGACAGTTTTTGTTACTAGAGAAAAAAATTGAGGCTGATGCAAAGTTTTGATGAAAATCTCTTCCAATATGAAAAACCAAATAAGAAAATTAAACTGGTTTTTCAGTCATTTTCTCCAGTCTCAAGTGTATTGGAGAACTGTAATTAGGACTTATAGTAGAGATGGTATCTTTTTTTAGACCAACAAGATTTTTGCAAAAATAAAATAAATGCTTTAATTGCTAGCTTTTGGGCACAAACACCCTTCATCAAGGACTGGAGAAAAGATCGTAAAAGTTCTCCTGGGTAGAAATGAAAGTTCATATAAGAGAACTGTACACATTTGCACTAATCGCAGTGAGCACATCCCAGTGAAAGTGCACGTGCAGTCTAAGGTGCCTCAAAGCAGCAAACTGCATGAGGAGCATGTGCACCTATTTAATGTACTGCTAATTTGCAGTGTGGTGGATTTTTTGACACCAGGAGACCCCAGGGTAAAAACAAAAAAAAAAGGAAGTGATGCTGAAAAAAATGGCATGGTGCATGCAGCAGAAGCAAAAAAGGGAGCCTGGCCCGCCAGAGCCACGCTCTGGCTGCCGGCCAGGCGTGGGACAGATGGCTTGGTGCTGCTGCTGGTACAGGAGGTACCCAGGACCCCGGGTAAGAGTGCTGGAGCCAACACAAGTGCTGGCCCCAGCTGCATCCTCTACCCCACTTTGCTGTGTGCTAAAGCTTGTGTGAAGGAGTGTACCTTGACACAAACAGCAGAGGTACAAATATGTGCCATTGGTATTTTTCTCATGGAAAACACATGCCCCTGCACGTGCATGCTCATGGGGATGTGCCCAGTAGGTGCATCTACATTACAACCTACAGTTGTGCCCACATTAAGGTACAGTGAGCTAATTAACTCTGCTATAGCATAGTACTGTCCAGGACAAGTACTATCTTACAGCAGAGTAATTGTATGTGCTCAAAGGCCTGTGTACACTGTGACTAGGGCTGGCTGGGTCCAGAGGGTACTACAATGTGGGGGCAGCCTGATGCCTAGTCCCGTACTGTAGCACCCTTGTGCTCTGGCCAGCCCCTCTGCCACACAGTGCTGCTACCTACAGCCCACCCCAGCTGGAATTGCTATGGTCCCAAGCACACATGAAGATGCTGCACCTGGAAGCAGCTAACTCTGGTACAAATTGCATTGGAGTTTATTCAGCTGTATTAATATGTGTAGATATGCCCAATTTGTCCTGGAGCAACATTTGTTTTGGGCAAATGTAAAGATTTTATTCCTTACCACTCTTATTATTTGGATGATCCATTTATTTTAACAATGTTACTGGTATTCTTGTATCTCTTGCTTTCATCCATATACAGAAACGTGCACAATAATTTTATATCCCTGCCTTTTTTATTAAAACGATATATATAAACAAGTCTCAATGTAAGGTAGGTTTCTCACTCTTTTATTTATTTATTTTCTTGGTAAAGATGTTTGAAAGCTTGAATTATTCTTGAGTGATGTATCTATATCTTATACACCTTTATTTAGGCTATACTTTGGCATACACACTCCCGCTTAGGGTTATGCTTCTGCAATCCTTCCACATCCCTCGCTGAAATTAAATTGAATGAAATTCAGTCAGTTCAGGTCCTTTTTAAAGTGTAGTCATTCTCTTGCCCTTTTCTTTCATATTATTTTTGTATGCATAGACTTCTTTCAAGGGTCAGATTTTTAGAAGTTTTTAATCTAATACATTGTTGCATGGGGTTGTTTCTTGTGTCTCAGTACAGGGCTATACAAGACCTCATTGTGACACCATTACTCACTCACATATATTCAATTCTTACTCATATATACCACCCATTCTCTTTAAAGGTAGATTTGTTTAGCTAGGAACTTGAGAACAGGTACCAATGTTAGTGTATATAGAATGATTCAAGAAACAACTACATTTATAATGTTACATAACTTCAGTACAGCTACTTACCATTTTTACTTAAACCCAAGGTGAGTATTTTTTTCTCCCACAAAACAACATGAAGGGAAAGCATCATCTTAGGTTCAAATACTGGCTCAGGGCATACAGCTGCTCAGCTTTAGCTTTGGCTCAAGCGCAGAGACGGCAAACATCAGGGACAGCTGGCAAGGGGGTAGGCACAGCCATGGGAGATGCAAGAGGTGGGAGTGTGGGGGGGAAGGCAGTAAGGTGGCAGGGGGAAGGCACTGGAGGTGACAAGTGGCAGGGGAGCCAGTCTGTAGGGTGGGGTAGGAATGGCAGAAGAGACATGGGCCAAAAGGTGGTGGTCTGGCTTCTCACCTCCTGCCACGGCTTTCTGTGTCACAGCTGTGGGGACACATGCTAATTTAGGATGACCCTCCAATAATTTGATTCTATACATGGAAAATTATAGCACATTTATAATTTTCCATATATAGAATAAAACAATTGGTTTTACATTTAAACTTGTCTTGGATTTGGATAAATACCGTATGGGCATTTATAGATGTGCTGGGGGGGGGCTATAATTAGTGGGCTGAGCTAATTAAAAGTGCCCAAGATTCATGTGTATCAGTGTTCCTGTGCTGAAAAAATGGTGGCAGGGCACTTTGATCTAAAGCTGGTTCCATGAGCTTTACTTCAAAGCACCCCAGCACCATTTTTCAGTGCAGGGATGCTGATACATGTGATGATGAAGGCTAATGGAGCATATTAATTTCTGCACTCCAGCAGACTCAATTAATTGGGTCTTCTCTGAAGCACATCAGAGCAGCCTCCCTGTATGTATGTAAGTGCCCTATGTGCATACAGACATATATTTATATAAGTACTTTACTAAATCATGTTTAAATATTTAATTGGATCTGAATCATAATGTATAATGCTAAAATATTTCATAGCTCCTGAACCTCCAAAAAATCACACCAATGGAATTATTCACATAATCAAAGTAAAGCACACACATAAATCTTTGTGGTGTCTGGCATGTAGTGACCAGTCAGACTTACTAATTTCAGGAGACTATGTAGTGTCTATATTCACTTTAATAAATTAAAAGCAATTTTATTTTAA
Source organism: Crocodylus siamensis (assembly GCF_052110815.1). NCBI lineage: Eukaryota > Metazoa > Chordata > Crocodylia > Crocodylidae > Crocodylus > Crocodylus siamensis. The sequence continues at coordinate 40,695,680 of NC_143396.1, forward strand.
TCAGCATTGAAATCCTGATGTGCAATGTTGTATGGGAATTATAATTTGATAAATGGGCACATTTTAGGTTCCATATTGAGTCCAGATGGTTACAGATTCTTTAATATAAGTATCCATTTGGCATTTGCACATTTGTGTATCGTAATCTCCTTCTCATTTATGTTTAATGATGGATTGAATCCAAACAATACAAGATGCTCTGCAGCATGTTATGCTTTTATGAAGTGGACCGATGGTAGGATTTTTCTGCATAGGATTCTTTGTATTCTCAGCATCCTGTCATTCTAAGCCATTTAGTATTCATTTGAAAGTTGTATTTACAATGTTTCATATATAAATAGATAAAAGCATAAAGAGGCTCCACAATAATACCATTTTATTTCAACTCTGACCCAGTCACTTAAGTGTTTGAATGAAAACAAAGTTAGATTTTTAAATTTCTAATTTGATTTGCAGAACTCCATGTTTTCATGCAACAGATCTTCAATTTTCAACAAACATAATGGGTCCCACTGGGAGTAGGGGGAGTAGGAGAGGGAACAGATAAAGCCTTGACCATTATCCTATCATATTGATATATTCCTTTTACCTCATCCCTATTCCACTCCACCCAAAGGAGAGCTGTTTTTCTACTGTTGAGCAATGAGAAAATAATAAACTGGTTTCCTCCTAAACAATTCAATTATCTGAGATAATACCTTGTTCTCTCAGTTCAGGAAGTTCTATGAGTCATCAGTTGAACTTTAATTTTCTAATGAAAAAAAAACCATGAATGCTTGTACCAGCCTCTGCATTTGTGGGTATCCAGAATAAAATAAATCACTAAATGGCAGCCTTTTTAGGTGCTCGATTATTCCTATAAATAGGAGTTTTTGGAGCTGTTTGAAGATCCCTTGCACTTATCATCTTCTGTTTTCATTAGAATATTGTTCTGTGTAAAAAAAACAAGAAGTTTTTCCAGCCTCTTGAGGTGAAAAAAAAGACCTTTTTTATACAGACACTTTTAACCAGCTTTGACATAGAAACATTTAGGTACAACCCCACTCCTCAGGTATAGTTCATTGCATGGATTATTCCTCATTTGAGGCCTACATTTATAGACATCTCACATACCTGTCATTAACCTGTGGGCTCCAGAAGTGCTCATGAAATGCTAATTAGGGCAATTTGTATTTATGAACAGAAAATTTAGTTTAGTTTTTTGTAATAAAAATGTTTTGGGGCCCTGCTTGCCATATTAAAAGACATGCATTTCTTGACCAGACAAAGGATGCGGGCAGTTAAAGTGCCAGAGCTCCAAATAATATAATTTAGAGCAACTCCATTGGTATCCATTGGTACAGGAGGTTATAGTATATGGAATCTCAGGGCACTGACAGATGTAGAGGAGAAAAAAAGAAGGGCTTTCCTGGAAGATGCAGAGCATTAGTTCAGTCCAGCTCTGCAGCATCTGTATAGATCGAGCACTTCAGTGGGGCTTTTTGGTGCTTTTATCTAATAGTTGATTCAATTAGCTATTATATGAAAGTGCCAAGTCCCTCTCTCCAAAGTACCCAATCTATACAAATGGTGGGGGAGCCTTGTTCAACTAACACAATACCTCTTCCAGGCATGTATTGGGCTCAGTGTGGGGGCATGTGGAGTTTAAACTAAAGTGCGGGGGGGAGGTGTTTGTTTGCTTTTTGCAGGGCAGGTGGGGATTATGTCTGTAAGCAGCCTATGGTCCCAGTTTGTTGTATAAGCAGGTTGCTTAGCCTGCTGGCTTCTATGGGCAGGGTTGGTACCTGAGAAGTTACTTAGCCACTCTTCCCAACTAAAGCACAAATGTATAAGCTACAAAGAAACAAAAAAGTAAGTCAAGAAACCCAAACTCTTATGCACAGGAACTTGGAACAGGGGTCAACCTGGGTTAGGTGCAGTAGTGCAGAGGGACACCCCCCCCCCTTTGCTTCCCAGTCAACCCAAAATTTAAAACAAACTGTCTGAAAGTGGCAGCAGTGTTACTATTCAGGCAGCAGTGAACAGATTGCATAACTTCATGGCTCATTCTCACCCCCTCATTTCTTCTAAAATCTCCTTTTTAAAAGGTCTTAACGCTTCACTAATCAAGCTATTCTTTCTTCTGCAGTCCTGCTGCCTTGCCTGTTCATTGCTCCTCATAAAAAAACTCCTATCCACAGCCCTGCAAGCTGTTTTTAACTCTAGCTAAAGACATTAACTCAGGTGAGGTGTGTTAATAACTTTAAGTAAAATATTGCATGCACCTTTAAGATGCTCAAGAGGACTTAATTTTGTTTTATGATTCTGAAAGAGATGTACAATAAATTCTAATGACTACAGGATTAAGAAACAACATCTTTGGATTATTTGTGCCTAGTCTGTTGTGTTTTGAATATGTAATGTACAATATAGCAAATTAATGCACATTCCAATATTTTTTTAATTTGATCTTAAACTCAATAATATAGCCTTAGCCTGCTAGCATACTAGTAAAACTTTTTTTTTTTTACCTAGAGAAAAACATGTGCTGTGTCATATCTAAAGATGCACCACATCATCTGTGTCCTCCCCTTTCAAAATCCTAGATCCACCCATGGATGGGAACCCCTTTGGCTCTGCCCCAGAGCCCAGCAACCTGGCCCCTTGTGGTAGCAAGCTGTTTTGCTCTCAGGTAGCTCCTTGCTGGCAAACTGTTCACCTTACTGTGTGTGCGTGTGTGTGTATGCATGTGTCTGTATGTGTGTAATTTTAACCAGTAACTGTGTAATGTGAATGCATAAGTAATACAGAGAAGAAGAAAGAGGAAGTGTGATTTTGTTGTATTAGGGAACTCAACTGGGGTTTAATCCCTGCTGGTGTTTATACATTCTTCATTAAATTGTCATGGGGAGCTAGCAATTGGTTCTGAAGGAAGAATTGTCAACTCCCTTCATATAAGGTTACAGTCTGGGTAAAGTGACACAATCCCTTTTGCTTGCTGTCTTACTAGACTTAGGCTTTTATTTTTCTTTTTTTCTAATTAGTGGCCCAGCTTTATCAAAGGAGACACAGGATTTCTTATACCAGTGGTTTTCAGCCATTTCAGACTTGAGAGACCCTTTGGTAGACTCAAAGTGCCCCCTAGAAAATGCCAGCTCATCACTTTTTTGGCTACAGAAAAATAATAGAGCAATTCTTCTATCACAAAGAACTCATGGGTCATGAATAAGTATTCACTGCACCCACTGTAGGCATAGACAGCTTAAAGTAAGGTGCCTACACCTAGACTAGAAGACAGATACAGCAGTTCACTGTGCCTGGAAGAGACGTATACAAGCATTCACAACTTTTGGGAGCTGCACAAGGAAACTATAGTAAGTAACTTGACCTAGGGAGAGGAGTGGGTCCAGTCGGGGTAGGGGAGGGGGTCAGTAGGATCAGGAGTGGGGCTGGTAGATATACAAGGAGGGGCTGGTGGGTCTGTGGGAGGGATTGCTCAGTCAGGAAGGATTTGGAGACCTAAAAATAACTCAGTAAGAGTTATGGAAGTGGGATTAGCCTAGCTCCAAGCTGGGGTGAATGGTTATGTTTTCCCAGCCATGGGGCTGTACTGCAAATGCGTTCAGGCATTTGTGAGATTGGGTTAACCTGATCTTGATATAAGTTAGTGCATCTACTTAGATGCATTACCTTAACCCCTGGTTAGGAGTGATTTAAATGTAGTGGCTGTGCATACCCAGAAAGACCGCGACAGGTCAGAATGTTTTAACACTGTGGATTCCTATTTGAAATCTGGATGGATCCAGATGTATAAGCATGTGTGGCTTGTGGCACCAAAAACCTCTTTGTAGCAGCATAAACTGCACATTAACGCATGGTAAGCAGCACTACTAATTTGCAGTGCCAGGGCAAAATTTGCTATCAAGATTTCCTGGTAGCAAAAATCCCCCCAAAAAACAGAAGAAAAAGGTTTCACAAAGCATGCCAAAGTGGCATACACTGACATGAACACAGAGGAAAACCCCAGGGATTCCTGGTCCCCCACCTCCACGCACTGTGGAGCCCCCGCACAGAGGCACCCTGCACCGCAGCCAGCCACTCCCTGGCTGGTTGGGGCACAGTGTGACTCGACACAGGGGAGCAGTCAGCCTTGGGCTGTTTCCCTGTCTCTCTGTGCTGCTCCTTCACTAGCTGGAGCACAGGGTGTCTCAGGACAGGGGCTGACTGTGCCTCAGCCAGCCCTCATCCTGTGCCCAAGCCAGCTCCTCTGCAGCACATGGAGCAGACAGACAACCTGCCCCACTGCAAAGCATACTGCCAGGGGTATACACTGCAGCATAAAGTAGCTGCACATTTGTGCTGCTGCAAACACACACCCCTGCTCATGTGGACATGGTTTCTGGGTTTATCAGAAATAATCTGATAATCAGAGATAATCTTTTTTATGAATCATATGTGCACACTTAACAGTCCTAACATTAAGTGACACCTTGTGGCACCTTTGAAAGGATCTCAAGGCACCCCAAGGTGCCACAGACCCTTGTTGGGAATAACTGTTCTATATAATGTGTGTGGATTATTAGGGACCCAAGTATGCACTGAGCTGGGAGCCATTTACATTAGTATGTAAGAAAGAAGTTCTAAGGAAAGGGGTGGGGGTAACTCAAACCTGTAGAGAGGTACCTCCTTGAAACCAAAATACATAGTCATGAATCCTCTCCTATCTTATCTTACCATATCTATTGGTATATGATACTAGTATATGACTCAGACATTTTCAAAACACCAACATTCATATCTGAGTCAGACTTGTCCTAAGAAGTTTACTTCAGTTCTGTATTTTTCAATGAATTCTTCCCAGAATCTTTTCCAAATACGTATTTTGCTGTAGTCACCATTGACTTTTATCAGAATGGCTTTTCTAATAGCTGAGTTTCTTTATTAGAATGAGTTATACAGGCAAAGTCACATAATGGGAATTAGTGTTCCTTATTGACTAAATATACCCAGAAGTGTCAACCAAGTTCAGCAGAAACCATTTTTATTTGGTTTCCCAGAAAGAGAGTCTGCATTTCATTGAACTTCTGTGAGTGAAGTGAAGAAATGTAGAGGAAGGAATCATTTTCTCCCAGGCCTTCTTTCTAAAGTACTGGTTTTAATATTTTTTCCAGCTCCTTTAGGAACTGTCAGTATTTTAAAAAAATATCTGATTGACACACACACAGCCTATAAGTAGCTTCCAGTTAAACATGGAGAATTATGTTTCACTGATATATGAGATCATTTGTGCCATCAATCTAAAGCATTAAATTGCATTCATTCTGTACAGAGACTGACACCCAATCTACATTACTTTCTTCATTTTCCCACTGAGTTGAAACTTGTCTGAGTGTTATCATTTCATGTTTTGCTTTACATAATTGTTTCACAGTTTCACAGAGCATTTTCCCTGATAGTTGAGTTACCTTGTGTCATTGTGCTGAGAAAGACTGAAAGATTTCTAGACAAGAAGGGAAAGAAAAAGTTTTCAGTGTGAAGGATATTTGACAAACTGAAGCATTAGTTATCACTGGAGGCCTGACTGTTCTCTCATAGTGTACAACAGAGCACAAAAAATGCAATGAAAACAATACTATGTAGGAAAAGACCAATTTACATTTAAGCACACACATAGTTCAGACTGGTTTCAGTCCAACAGTAGCCCTGAACATTTATATGGCAACGAGCCTGCATGTCCACAATGTCCTGCCTTTTGTCACTTCTCATAACAACAAGGAAACAAGGAAACACCACAAAGAAAACTGTGCTGGTGAGGGAATCCTCATATAAGCAAAGAACATTTGGGTTGAAAAACTGAACCCTACAAAGTAGACTGTTCTTGAGCTGCCTTATGATCAGTGGTATATGTAGTTGGTTTCACCCACATTAACATGTACCTCTAAATGTTTCCTAGATAGTGGAGTTGTCAGCAAGAGAGTTCAACATCTGACTTCTGGACAGTCAGGTTATAGGGGCTAAGTAAATATACAGATGACTAGGTAGATCATTGGTTTACCACCTTATTTTTTCTTTCTTTCTTTTTTTTCTTTTGAGAGGGTGTGGGAGGGGTAAGGAGGGAGCAGTCAGTTGAATTTAATTCTAGCATATTACTAGAAAACAATAATCCCCAAAATGTGTATACCTCAGCATTTGTTTTATGCCATCAAGGGTGGCATTGCTAGCTTCAGGTAGTCTCTAAGTATGGCACCAGCTTTAACAGATTTTGACATTGTAATCATTGAAATAAGTCAAAAATAAGTTAAGGACAAACTGAAAAAACAAAAATTACAATATTGTGGCATACGGCTATATATTATGGTTTACTGTGATGGCTGTGTGGCATTAATGCCTCTGGTAAAAACTGCATTTTCAAACATGGATGTGTATAATTATGAACCTATATCCATATTTTAACATACAAATTTGCTGGATTTTCAGAGTTTCTGAGAAAATGAGGGTGTTCAGCATTTCTGATCAATTTTACTTGAGTAACTAATATAATTCTAGGTGCTTACCTGATAGCACTTACATTTGTAGGACTTAGCTTCTAACTGTTATTTATAAAGTTGTCATGGGTATTGATCCCTTAAACCAGTAAGAAAAACATATTATTTAGAGACATTGACCAGCTGGAAAACTTTGACTATTCCAAGATTTTTGAATTAGCCATTTATTTCCAGAGGACATGAGGAAAAAAGAAAATATGATTTGACTTTACTTTTAGTGAGTAAAAGCAGGTCACAGAAACAAGGGATAAGAAGTCAACTGCTTTCTGTATCATGAGAGAAAGGGGTCCTTTTCTACGGTATGTGAAAAGCTTGTGCTGTGTTGCGCATCTATGGTGTCATGCCACCTGAATGTTATAAAATAATAATATCAAGGTAGGTCAAGAAGTGTATCCAGCAACTGTAGTTTCAACTGAGAAGAAGAAGCAAGAGAAATTATTTATCTGCCATTTCACATTTTGCTACAGCTATATTATCCGCTTCAAGGCAAGCAACAAAGCTGAAACATTACAGAAGAAAGGATGCTTTACCATCAATCACTGTGACATCTGAGATAACTAGAGGAAGTGTAGAAATCATAGGGCTTTAATCATTCCCTGGTAGACAATAGATGTTTTAATAAGTCCACTCATTAAAGATTTCAAACTGCTTAAAATATTGAGCACCTAAAAAACTTACTTTAAACTTACATTAAGATTCTGGGTTTTAACCCTTTGACAACCAAAAAAACCAATCAGTGAATATATTTTCATTACAATACTAATATGGTTAATGTGCCTAAACTTTGCAGCAGCAACTGTAAATCAAGCTGCATGATTCTGACAGTGTTTGTTTTAAGAAGTGCAGAGGGTTTAACTTTACCAGCTAGATCACAGACTAGAAATGTTGCTGCCTTCATTCTCTACTTAATGTGGGCCTTCATCTATGAGATTTAGTAGCCCATAAAAACAATGTTCAGTGTGGCTTAATTAGAACAGTCAGAGCTGAGGAAAACAGAAGGATTGTCCTCCTCAACTGAGAAGACTTAAAACACCCATTCTCTTCTAAACAGGTGATCAGGAGTGCCACTCCTCCATGATCATCTGATACCTTAAAAGATGAGGCCACAGTGCTCCAGAAACTAATCACTAAATTGCTAAAGGATGGAAAAAACCCTCTAAGTCCCTCAGAGAAAAAGGAAACCTTACCCTGAAGCCTGTAGTTATCAAACTGTACTGGGGATGCAAAATCACATTTGGGAAGCTCATTATGGATGACTGCTATATGAACAATCAAATAAAATGGGATGATAGTCAAAATGCATTCCTTTCATTTATCAGGGATATTGGTTGTAGCCGTGTTGGTCTAAAGGCATAGGTAGACAAAACTCTTGGGGTAGACATGATATCTCTTACTAGACCAACTCAAACAGTTGCAGTTTTTTTCTTTGCAAGCTTTTGGGCCCAAACACCCTTCTTCAGGCAAAGGAGAATTCAAAGATTGCAAAATGTTTCCCATGTAGAAAAGAAACTTCATCTTGCACAGGGGAATGGAGAGATGGTAGGCTTTCCCTGGGTGTAAAGAATTCATGTGTAAAAAAGCCACTCTGTGAGTATACAAATTTGGCACAAACAAAGCTGAAACAGGCTTGTTACTGGAAGGTGTCAGATGTCAGATAGGGTGTTGAATTGGAATTCTCCTTTGCCTGAAGAAGGGCATTTTGGCCTGAAAGCTTGCAAAGAAAAAAAATATGTCGGCACCTATTTTAGTTGGTCTAAAAAAAGATATCACCTCTACCTCAAGAGTTTTTTCTACCTATGCCTTTAGACCAATTGATTTGAATTCATTCAGACCCATCAAAAAACTTTCTGGCTGATTACAACCAATATCCTTGAAACATGGAAGATATCATAAATAGCCATTTTGAAATGAAAACTTCACTCCTTATGTGGTCTTGTGGATCCCCATAGATCTATTCAGACTGCAATATTTTGTACTTTTACATGAGCAATGGTGTCACTGTTGGGCCATAGCCCAATAGTAAATACTATAGTATATTATTATAAAAACACCTCAAATCCACTATCATTCTGCCATTAAATCTTTGCCATGGAGGAAAAATTAGCAAAGTGCAGATTGCTCAGATTCTATTAATAGCTGGTTGAGAAATTGTTTATTTTTCTGTGAAAAAAATGTCAGTGATACTTATGAAAAAATCCCTTTCCAGTCTCTTCTCTCTTGGGGTTGTCTGTTTCCCTTTTCTCTCTCATGTGTCTATCAATCCAGTTGCTAGGTAGCCAACTTGCTGCCTATGTGATGGGCCTCAGGTAAGAGGGTATGGATCTTGCCCCTCTATTGTTCTGAACTCTGACCTCACAACATGGGGCCAGGTGCTTAAGCCCATGTCACTCCATTAGGAAACTATGATGTTTTTCAAATTGATTGGCCAGCATCAAATAACATGTGTCCCTGACTGGGTCGAGGTGGTGAGGCCAGGAGGGCTATTTAAGAGGGTCCCTCCAAGAAAAAAAAAGAGAGGATATTTTTTAAAACACACACAGAGAAGCATGGACTTCTGCAGCTCTGTCTCATTCTCTGAATGTGGAAGTGAGTAACTTACCAGGAACCTAACTAGGAAGTTAGTTGGCTGTAATCTAGTTGTGTATCAAAAGGCTGACAAGCCACTCAGATTTGCTCAAGATTGGTTTTCTTTCTATATTTTGCTATTGGTATTCCTCCCCACCCCACCCTTTTTCTTTTTGATCAATAAATCTGTCTGTTTTAGCATACCTCACACCCCCTAAAGTTGGCTCGGATATTTTACTTTCCTCCTGCATGAGAGGATGCTGGTGAATGCTTCAGGCTAATAGGAGCACCCCAAAATGCCAAGGTCTACAGGGTCTGTGTATCCTGGGCAGCACAGAGACCAGACAAAGAGCTGAGTCTGGATGGTGGCCACGGTACCTCAGGCTTGTGGGTGTGTTCCAGGAAGGAGGTCATCCGAATGGAGCCACCCCGAGGGAGGCACTTGAAGCTTGATTTTTGTCTGGGCAAAGTGAGGCAGGCAGGTCAGCCTACTGACCTGCCACAGTACTTATTATCTTTTCTTATTTGGAAATTTTTTCCCCCAAACATGTTCCATTTCTTGATTAAAAAAAAAAGAAAAAAAGATTTATGTGATTTTTTCCCCTAAAAAACTTTTGTCCTGAAAATTCCTCCATTTTTCCACACCTTCCCACCAACTTGAGTACCTAACACTTTCTTGAGCCTTTAAACTCCCAACTAGTTCCATCCCTTGAAAAAGAGCAGGTTAAACCAACATTTGACTGGGATGATTACTCAGGGATAAACTTGCCCTGAGTATGGTCTGGACTAAATAACCTTATAAGGTCTCTTCCAGTCTTACTTTCCTTTGATTTCCTATGACTTATTAACTTTAGCCATCCACGTGTAAAAATTCCCAGGGACCACCCTCCACTAACTACCATAATAATAGGCAATAATGGAAGAAATGATTATGGAGGAGGATAGGTGGATCTAGAATTTTTAAAAGAAGGTGTAGGAACAATGAACATTGACTTTACACCCTGCTTCCAACTTCTCCTCCGCTGGGGTAGGCAGATCATGTTGTGGAAGCAGCCACAGAGAACTTTTTTATTGTCTCCAAATCCAGTAAAATTCCTCCTCCAGCATTTTTTAACCCTCTGCCCTCCACTATGTTCAGTGAACACTCCCCTACTATTCCACACCCCCACCTTTTCCCTCTGTACTTATGTATTTTGGCACAAGGAAACCCACCCACCACTGCTGCTGTCCTGGCTGCAATATGGGTGCAACTGTACTATTGCACCCCTTCTGGATCCAACCATATGGACTATTTACTATAAGAATAAAGATAAAAGAGATCATGTCAACTCTGTTTAAGTATCTGATTACATTTAGTTCACATTGGGTGCATCTACACATGCTCTAAACTGTGCAGTAGACTAATTTGGAGCAGTGTCAAATATCACATTCTACACATGTCATGCTATTAGACTATAGTAAACTAATTCCACATCTTGGGCACTTTCATGTCCCAGCCAGCCCCTCTGCTGACATTTCCACCTGGGGAACAGGGCTGACCCTCGAGCCTACTGCCAGCCTGGGGCTTCTCCACCCCAGCTCAACTGCTGTTGATCCAGGTGAACATGTAGATGCTGTGCCAGGGAGCCATTTAAACTCCAGTGCAGTTCATGCTGGATTTTTGAGCTGCATTAATTTAACATGTAGAAGCATCTATTATGGATTAACAATCAGAAATATTTGGGGAATGGAATATTTTTTAATAATAATTATACAAAAAATGTGTCTACACTTACAAAACTAACATTAAAAAATTCTCAAAACATATACTTAAACTAATTAAATAATAGAATTTGCTGTCTAAAATAATTTGTTTTAGATATACAGTCAAATTATAATTTTCTAAAAATAGGATTTGTAATAAAACACTGACTCATAGATGAAGCATTTGTCATGGAAAACTTGACAAATAATATTATAACTTATCTTCTAATCTTCTTTATTAATTCTTCAAATTTCAGGCTCCATATTCTAAAAAAAAAAATGTTCTGAATTCAGAACTTTGAAACAGCAATTGGGTAGAAAGTTAGACATTGTTCTCCTTTGTATTTTCAACCTTTGGGCTATTTTTCAAAATTAGATGAAAAACAATAGATAGTCATTGAAAAAAAGATATTCCTTACTATGTGAAAGAAAAAAAAAAGAAACAACAGAAGCATCATAAGCAAGTATATTTCCTGCAGCCTTGCGTCTTTCAGTTGTAATTTCATTATCTTTTTCCTAGCCTCTAGCAGTCAGCTTAGCAAGTAGTTAGATGTGAGATCACAAAGAAGTTCCCAATAAACTGAAGAAGCTGTCACTGATGATTCACTTTCTTTTCTCTGTTGGTAATTAACCAGTGCCTTAACAAAATGTTAAAGATCATTGTGCAACTGATTATGAAAAGGTAAAACTACCTTTTAACAATAATTCATAAGCTTCCATATCCTTCCATTCATACCCTTCAACCATCTCAAGGAGTTAATAGGCATTGCACCATGGGAAAACAGACTGAAGGATAAAGCTTCCCAGAAGGTGTGGGATCTTCTAAAGGGCACTATATTAAAAGCCCAACAAGAAACTTTTCCAAAATGACAGAAGCACAAGACTAACAGTAAGAGACCAATACATCTGCATGAGGACACTCTAGCATGTTTCCAATGCAAAAGGAAAGCACACAGGCAATGGAAAGATAGGCAGGTCACCAAGGCAATATACCAGGAAAAACCCCAAACTGCATCAAAAATATCAGGAAAGCAAAGGTAAATATTGAACATGTACTTAGTGAAGAGGGTTAAAGACAGCAAGAGTGGGTTATACAAGTATGTTGACCAGAAAAGAAAGACCAAGGAAGCTGTGGGCTTACTGTTAACTAGCCAGAGGGAACTCTTAATAAAAGATGCAAGAAAGTCTAAGCTACTCAACAGCTACTTTCCTTCATGCTTCACACACAAAAAAGCAGCAACCATCCACCCCAGGCACCTATGGAGATTATTTGGATAAGGACTGGGACAAACTGAGAGATTAAATAACAAGAGACAGCCAGAAAGTTTTTTGATGGGTCTGAATGAATTCAATTCAACAAGAACTGATGGAATTCATCCCGGGAGACTGAAGGAACTGGCAAAGGTGATCTCACAGCCTTTGGCAATGATATTCATCAAGTTCTGGGAGACAGGCAAAGTACAAGAGGATTGGAAAGGGGCCAGTGTGATGCCCCTTTTTAAAAAAAGGTAAAAGGGAGGACACAGAGAACTACAAATGCATTAGCCTCAGCTGAATATCCAGGAAGTTACTACAGCATATTGTAAGGAACTCCATTTGCAAGCATCTGGAGCAGGAAAGGCTGATCAAAAGCTCCCAGCATGGATTTAATAAGAACAAATCATGTCAAACAAACTAGTTCTCTCTCTTTGACCAAAAACCTGTTTGGCTAGATGAGGGGAATTCAGTGGATATAATGTATCTGGACTTCAGCAAGGCTTTTGACAAACAAGGTGGAGAAATGTGGGCTGATCAAAATTCTGGTAAGGTGGGTAGTTAATTGACTCAATAGCTACAAGCAAAATGTAATTTTAAATGGATTTGTGTCAGGGTGGCAGTCAGTCTTGAGTGGAGTACTACAAGGGATATGTCCTGGACTCAGTGCTCTCCAGCATGTTTATTAATGATTTTGATGTGGGAATTGAGAGATTTCTGAGCAAGGTTACAGCTGACATAAAACTTGGAAGAATTAAGAATACATAGGAGGAAGGGACTAGAAATCAGAAGGATAATGACAGATTGGAAAGCTGGGCTTAAACTAACAGGATGAAGTTCATTGCTGACAAATACAAGGTGATCCACCACAAAAAGAATAATCAATATTACACATAAAAATGGGTGACAGTTGGCTGGACGGCAGCACTATGGACCATGATCTAGGACTCTTAGTAGATCACAGACTCAACATGAATCTGCACTCTGATGCAGCTGCAAAAAAGACAAATGCAGATTTATGATGCACCAGCAGAAGCATTAGATGGAAGACACAGGAGGTAAGAGTGCCTTTCCACTCAGTACTGTTTAGGCCTCATCTAGGGTACTGTGGGCAGTTTTGGGTTCCATATTTTAAAAAGGATGGAAGTTAAAAGTTGAAGAGGGTCCAGAGACAGGCAACAAAATGATAAAGGGCTTGGAAGTCACAGGAGAAGATTTTGAAGCAAAGAAGTGCCTTTTCCATCAGCAGAATATGCCAATAATGGGCTATGATAGCAGTCTTCAAACTTTTGAAGGTCTGCTGTAAGGGAAATCTTTTCTGTCCTGCTAAAGTGAATAGGACACAGACCAATAGCTTGAAGTTGCAACAAAATAGGTTTAGACTGGATAGCAGGAAAAAACTTCTTTATTGTTAGAAAAGTGGGGCAGTGGAATAGACTGACTAGGGAAGCTGAGGACTTTCCATCACTGGAGGTGTTCAAGAAGATGTTGGACAGCCACTGATCAGGGACGCTCTAGGCACAGCTATGCCTATGGTATACTACAGGTATTTCCCAGGATTCTGGGCTTTACTGATGGGGCTGGGATTTTGGGTACTTTTGGTAAGAAGTGCACAATGGATTTGTATAGTACAGTTTAAATAGGGATGATCCTGCCTCAAGCAGGAGGTTGGATTAGATGAACATTTAAGGTCCCTTCCAGCCCTACTTATCTATGATTCTCTGTTCCTTGCAGGAACATGCAGGATGCATTAGAGATGGTAAGCTTATACTGCTTTGCTCACTTTGTATTCCATAAGAGGTACTGAACTTTTAAAGTTATTGAAAACTAACCTGAAATTGCTGATTATACTATCAGTGTCCTAGCGTTAGAAGCAGAATGGAATTGATTTATTTGCTTTTATTTTACAAATAATTTCCCATGTAGGTTCATTTGTAAAGCCATCCCTGTATGTGATTATTTTACAGGATAAGAATTTTAAAAATTATAGTGATGCACAGCAATATTTGGAAACCAACTCCAACTATTTAAAAGTTTGTTTTTTTTCTAAGAATCAGTCCTCTTTCAGATGTCTTATAGCATCAAAACCAGGGAGCAGTCAAATACACTAGTAGCTAGAACTGTTTGAAACATATGTTTAAACATATTTTCCCATCAGGAAATGCCATTTTGATTAAATTGATTTTATTTTTTAATGTAGTTTAATAGCATTCCTAATGGAAGGAAAACTATTATATTAGATATTCATTTTGGTTTGGAAAGAATTCAAAATATTATATCAAAGCAAAATATATATTTCAATATGTATCTGTCATATTATTCATCACTACTATTGCTACTGGTATGTTACAACCCAGTATAAAAGTGATAAAAGAAAAATAAAATGCATTTTTAAACACATTTATTTTGACTTTAAAATGATATTTTGGCTGTTTTATTCTTAAAGTAAATTTCCAATTTCATTCTTTCAAAATGACCTCCTTATGGAAAAACTAAACCCCCCCCACACACAACCCCCTTCCCCCCCTAAAAAAAAAAAAAGCCTTGGAGCCCAGTTCACAATAAAAAAGAATTAAAATAAGTAAAAAGAAATGAATTTAAAAACTTTCCACAAAAGGAAAGTTATGAGTTTGAATCAGCTTTATTAATTTCATTTTTTGAAGGGAGGGCGCGTATTTAAACAGAAACAAAAATCAAGATTTTTAATCTTGTTGCTTTGGATTTTTTAAAGAAAATCAGTATCTCAGTAATTCTAACTTAATGATGGGAGTTATGCTCTGCAAATAAAAATATAAATTATTATTACGAAAAGAGAAGTGTATAGAATGCACAGCTCTTGCTTCATGGTATTGTACAATACTGTAAAATATATTAAGTTTAAAATAAAATACCTTAAATTTATCTTAGTGTAAAATATTTTAAGCTAAACTATAGGGAAAATGCTTTACCTTTAGTAAGATTAAATAATTTGAGAAGAAATTGTTGCAATCATAACAAATTGATAATTTATGAAAAGCTAATTGGCAGCAGTTTCTTGAAAGTACTTTGTTTTGTCTCGTGCTTCACAACACACCTTTGTCTTGGTGTTATCAGTCTGGCACCTGCTTTATAACATTTTCTAGTTTAAGTAATTTGATGTAGGAAAGCATATGCAGAATATTCGTCAAAAATAAATTATACAGAAGAATAATACCAGTATTACAATATTAATAAAGGTCCTAAGAGTCTGCTCAGTTAATTTTGTTCCAAATATAGTAAAGTTATTTTCATGTATTATACATTGTTTAAATTTGTGTAACATAAATAATATATAATAGCTAGTAATTTATTTATAAGAAATCTTTGGGGGGCAGGTTTTGGGGAGGGGGTTGAGGGGGTGACAATGAGTAATTCTAAGCCACATTTCTATTTATGTACTTTAGGTATACCAATTAAGTAAATATGTGCAAAATATAAAATATTTGAAGGTAACATATTTTTGACTTCTATGGAAAATATTAAAAGCCAAAGCAATCCTTTTTCAAAACAAAAAGTACAGGATGCAGGATTGCCAAAGCAATTTTTTCTTCGAAGAAAAAGTACAGGATATCTATGCTTCTGTTTATTCATGTCTGGGATAAATTTCTTGAAATGTTTATAAAATTTTATAAAGATAAAAAGTTAGAAGGGCAAAAAGGCTTGCCAAAACATAATAAATTGGTTGAGCCAGTAAATAAGTCTAAGCCACCTGTTAACCAATTTTGTGGTAGGATACTGATGTAATGATGGAACAATAAATGCATTTTTTTTTTAGTTATCAAAGAAGTTTATGAAGATTCCATTTGGAAAATGCAACAAAAGTCCACTTCCTTAACCCAAATTTATTCAAAGTAATCTATAACTCTCTGATTTTTTTTATTAGGCTATACATCTTATGAGACGTATCAGGCTGTAAGACCTCAAGATGACTGTAAGTTTGATGAGATTTCTATAAGAAGGGACAGCCTTCAGGGGCTGAAGCCCCAGCTGCAGGTTTGCAGTAGTTCATTGATGGCCTGGCTGCAAAGCTGGGGGTAACCCTCAACTGATGATGAGTAAATGAGAGTAGAGCCACAAAGAGGGTTAAAAGCTCCAGGAGCAGAGTGGAAAGGGAGACATGGAGGACTGTAGTGCTGAGAAAGAAGTACAGGACCTGGGTTGTTCTCTCAGGTGCTGAACAAAAAAATGAAGGTTTTAATTTGTCAGTCTGTCTGTTGTTTGTACACTTGCTTTATTGTTTTTTTTCTGTTTCTGTGGAAATTGTTTCCCCCTTGTAAAACTGGAAAGCCCAGAACTCAGAGCTGATTTGCTTTGAGAAGAGAGCTGGGTGAGTGGCCTGCTTAGAATGTCCTTGTTTAATTTCAGGTGGAAGTAGCACAAAATAGCCATTTTATCATGGTATTCCACTAGCTCTTCTAGTCAAAATGAGGAAGTGCTCAAAGCAACTTAACAATTATAAGGCATAGAATGTATTTTTGTTTATCCTTCTCTGTTAAAGTCACACACATACCATGGTGATACATATGGAATATAAGCGTTTTATTAATGACAAATTGGTATAATAAATCAGGTCAGAATAACTTTATAAAGAATAACACTTGTGAGAGACAGCAGATGATGTTATCTCTTCATCTACCAGGGTGTTGAGACATATAGGCTGCATCCAGATGAGTATGATGTACAGTATGTGGTGCTGCACACCCATCAGCGGTGCCTCACACTGCTACCTTGCAGTGTGAGGCTTTGGGGGGGGTTTTGACCATGGGAGATCCCAAAGTCAAAAAAACTCATGGCAAAACAAACTGGGCTGGTACAAATGGTAGCAGCACATGCTGACCAAAACTAGAGCCTGGCCAGCCAGAGCCATACATAAGCCAGGATCCTAGCTGCAGGAGCTGCATGGTTGCAGCTCCCCAAGGTCCCCAGGAACCCACTTCAGTGCCTGTCACTTAAGTCTTAACTTGAGCAGCTTGATTTCACACAATATGTTGGTAAGGGATACTGCCTCTCCCAGGACAATTATCCTGGATCTGAAGCATCACTGCTTCCTGAATACTGACTTAATATCAAATTATTTGTACTGCAGCAGAGTACGAAGAAACACAAAGAAACAGGCTACCTTAGAGGAATGGGATTCAGCCCTTAGAGCAGTGGTTCTGAACCAGGGGTACATGTACCCCCCCCGGGGTACATGAAGCCTCATCAGGAGGTACATGAGATATATTTCATGCATTGTCTAACACAGGTCAAAAGGCCTAAAAAATTTATTTCCCATTGAAAGGGGGTATGTGAAGTCCCACTCTGAGACCAAGGGGTAAGTCGACTGAAAAAGGTTCAGAACCACTGCTTCACAGGGAAAGCTTACGTGAGAGAGATGACTAAATGTGATACAGTAGAAGTATTGGAGACTAAATCAAACAAGAGGTTTGGAACCTACATTTTTTTTTTCTTTTGGGATCTAGGTGACTCTGGCAGGGCACCTTTAGTGCTTTCCACTTTAAGAGGCTTGTGCAGGCTGTGGAGCAGCCAACAGGTGTGGTGTGGCTTAACAAGGTGGTCACATGCTTGCAAAAGGGCTCCTGTATTGGAGGATGAGGTTGGGCAGCCTCAGTATAAACCTAGGCCTTCAAAGCTAAGCAGACAGTTGCTGCAAGGAGCCAGAGGGATAACATCGCAAGCTGGAGCTGCTGCTCCCAGAACACCTGGAAGTCAAGGGTGGGAACTATGGGGATGGAGAAGGTTTCTGGTCCTGGTGAATGGCCTAAAACTACACACTGCTAGGGTTGGATGGTGTGGTGGGGCTGCTGTGGTGGGGTGGTCCCCAAGAAATATCACACCAATGCGTCCCTAGTAAAAGGTGAGTATGGGGCACTGTATAGCCTCAGCCTCCACAACCTGGTGGATTACTCCATAGAGGGGACAGGGAAGGGGCCCAGACATGACTTTAGGATAAGTGGCTCAATAACCTAACTGGAAAAACCCTCAACTTGTCAATGTTGGGGACAGGACAAGAATGGTTGAATGGCCAGAGCGCCCATTGCAAACGATGGCCAGAGCCAGGGGCCTGGAGTTCTGACTGTCATAGAGAAGAAACCAGGTCCTGTATAACCAAAGGTCCCTGATGGGGCCACTGCTGAGAGGGAGAGCAGCGTAGGGAGCTTTGCAGCCCAGTATGTGGACAGGGTAGACCACCTAAGAAGGAAGGATCCAGGTGGGGTCTGAACGCTAGGTGGGCAGAGAAGGAGGCCCATAGTGGGGCCAGAACCATATAGTGATGCCATCTGCAAAGCATGGAACACAGTATAAGGGGAGGTTTGGAGTCATGTACTATGCCCTTGGTATCAGGCAGTAAATGAGCAGCCTCTCACCTTAGAAACAACTACTTTATGTTACAACAAAGGTGTGGCAGGAAAGATAGGTGGGCAGACTGCCCTGGACAGGTGGGTGGGCCAATGGCTAGATTGATTATGAGATGGTACCCTGTCATAGACTAATGCCTGCACAAAAGAACTAGAGAAAGTAAAGAGAAGAGCAATAAGGATGATTAGTGGTCTGGAAGAACTTTCATACAAGAAGAGATGCCAGTTTAGAAAACATGATGGGAGGCATTATAAGGATATATAAATTGAGAAGAGAAATCAAATAGAGATTTATTATTTACTATCTCTTACAGTACAAAAACTAGGAGTCATAAAATGAAAATAGTAGGTAGTAAACTTAAAACTAACAAAATCAAGTTCTTTTTTTCAGACCGTGTATATTTGAATTATGAAATTCATTGTTACATGCTGAAAATGACAGGATAGGCAAATTTAAAAAGGGACTTGACAAATTCTTGGAGGAAATAAGCATCAATAGCTATTGATCATGAGAGCTGGGGGTATGGCCTCTGACTCAGTACTTCCTATAACATAAATGCTGGAAGCTGCAAGTGGGAGAAGAGCAGTGGAAAAAACCCTGATCATACCCTGTTCACTCTCCCTTTTAGCATCCACACACTACCACTGTGTGACACAGGATCCTGGGCAAAATGGAGCTGTGGTCTGACCCAATAGAAAGCAGTTCTTATGTACTATAAATAGACACCTAGAAATTGTGCAGATTTTGCAGATATCACAAAATTGGGTGACCTCTGCAAGATCTGCAGGAAAAGAAACCCCAAAAACTAATAAAATATAATGCTGGCTCCAAGTGCCACAGCTACTACAGCTTCTCCTCACCACTAATTGGCTAGGAGGGACACCTGTCGTGCAGCCCTGTCCCTCTACAACAATCAGTGGTAAGGGGTGGGGCCACATAATTGATACCCCACTCAGCCTATCACCAGTGAGAGGTAGGGTCATGTGATAGACAGCAGCTCTCAGCCAATCAGAGGCATAGGGGGCACCACTATAAGTCCATGAAAATGGCAGCTAGCCCTGAAATTTGCCTGCAAAATTGGCTGGTTTATTCTTGGATCTGGGTAGACCCCTAGCTATAAGGCCTCATTATACTTAGAACTTGATGGTATAATATGACCCCTACAAAGTATCATGGGAGAAGCTGGTGTTCTACGCAGGTTTAAAAAATGCCATGCCAAATGATTTAGTTTCTGACATAACAGATTCTGTTTGGCTATTTATTATTAGAACTAATATTGTGGGCCGTAAATCATTTTAAACCACAAACTTAATACATTCAAGTTAACAGAAACCATAAAGAATATTTGGATGATCAATATAGGTTTCCTGTGGCTATGGCTTCATTTTACATTTCTGTTTTCAAAAATAATAAAAATATGGCTATGTTGTCAATCATAATCATCATCATCCTCATCATCATCATAATCAAGTATTTCTTAACCTGCAAATTACAGTAGTTAACACAGTCAAACTGTTTACTTTGATGTGTGGCAGTTGGACCATATGCATTACATTTTATTTTTTGGTGCTGTTCGCCTTACTTTCAAATTTTAACAAGGTCTGTGTTAGTCTTATGAAACAATTATGGCACAAGGACAGAAGGAGACTCACTGCAACTGATTATTGATGTACCTTTCAAGTAAGAATAAAACGGTGCTTCATGTACTTCCAGGAAAATATTTTTTATACGATGACAAGAAAGGGAGGTGATGTTACTGGAATGAGCTGGAATGAGAAGAAAATCAGAGGATTAAGTGTGGCTCTTATAATTGCTTCTTATAATGGGATTCTCAACTGAGGTAATCGTTATAGGTGAAGATCAAGAGTTCAAGTTATTGAACCCATGATTGTGCTCAAGTTAATTATGATGATCATATTTTAAGCAGAAAATATCACTTTCCAGTTCCCCCCAAAAAATCAGAAGCATTTTAGATATTCAGTGAAATTTTGAAAAAAAAATGAAAACAAGGGGAAAATCTTGTTTGTTTATTTTTTACAGGGGAGAATAACTTTCTTTGACCAACTTTATTATTGGTCCTACTATTTATTTATAATGAGTATGGCACTGATGGCATATCTAATGAATATATATAAAAAGACAAGGTTTCTGTCTGAGGATCCTATAGGTAGAATGGATTAAAAGTACAAATGGATCATGGCAGGAAATGATAAAACACAAAAGCAAACATAATGAGCATTTATATTTGAAAAAAAAATATGTGCATATCTTGAGGGTTCATCACTTTCTGTTTGCATTGTGGTAGTACTATAAAAGGCCCTGGAAGTAAGGTCAAGAATCAGTATTTCAGAGTGGTTTAAGAAGAAAAGGTGGGGAAGGGATTCAAAGAAAGAAGCAATGTGGTCACAGAAATAGGCTAGAAAAATAATTCTACTGCTGCATTTAGAAATGACTAGAAGAGTGTTTCGGGAAAGCAGAGAGAGAAGGTAATGACAATTAAGGGAGAAGATGGTTGAAAAGCTGAAAAAACCCCAGAACTTCAATAAAATATAGAAAAGTTAAATATAGAGTAATAAGCAGACATATTTAGATACAACCTGGATTTTCTAGGTAAGGGAGAGGGTGGAGTACAAAATGACCCTCAGACTATAGGCCCAAATGAAAAAGAATATTTTTTAGGAGTTTTTTTGGTAAATTCTGAGACAGATTGTACCTAGAGCTTATAAAAGTATGAAAAAGGATTAAATTATACAACCTCCATTTTTCATGTTAGGACAGGGGTCAAGCACAATGCTATTCTTTTTCCTGAAAAGAATATAAGAACTACAGGAATCTATCACATAAAAAAAGAAAAAAGAAAAATAAGCCATTCCTAAGAAGCCTGAGATTATAGCCAATGCCCATAAAAGAATGAATATAGCCATCGCCCATCACCAGAAAGTACTAGCAGAATGCTAGCTTCTACTTCCCCAGACATTTTTGGTAAATAAATTATGACAAATCATAATTTGGTAAAACTTTTGGTGGCTTTAGGATAAGGTGCTCTAGAAACCAAAGATGCTTAATTCTTCCTTTAGAAAATTGTTTAAAATATTGTGCTAAACCATTATTTGCAGGCCTTCAGTAAAACATTTCCACTTCTTGCTAGTGAATATG
The DNA here is from genome assembly GCF_052110815.1 of Crocodylus siamensis. Taxonomy (NCBI): domain Eukaryota; kingdom Metazoa; phylum Chordata; order Crocodylia; family Crocodylidae; genus Crocodylus; species Crocodylus siamensis. The sequence continues at coordinate 40,717,300 of NC_143396.1, forward strand.
CCTCTCTGCTTTGTGATTATCAAATTAAAGGTGAACTGAAAAGTTTGGGTTCAGATACTATGCAAAATGCATTTAACAGTTCAAGTCACTACCAAAAAAAAGTTTAGACTTAATCATGAATAAATACATATTAAAACAACTATTTAAAAGTTCCTCTGAACACCATGAGTACAGACAATTGCAGGAAGAAGTAGAAATTGCAATAGAGAGACACTTCTTAATAGAGTTAAAAGAATCAGGGGGAGGACATAAATGGCCCTAGAAAATGAATGATTTTAAAGCAGAGCATTTCTTTTACTGTAGCATGTGTAGAGAAGGGAGGACAGATGCTATGTAATTCATTTTTAAAGACCTATGGAGAGATTTCATTTAGGTTTATTCCAATTTACTCTGTCTCTGCAAAACAGCCCTACTAGACAAATTTCCTCTTACTTTACAACCTACAGTATAACACTAAATAATAATACATTTTTCAGGTCACTGATGGAAGGAAAACTTTAGCTTGTATGTGACAACCTACAGCAATGCTCTGCCTTCCCCTAGAGCACTCTTAATGAGAAAAAAATATTGGCAAATAAAATTTACTTAGACACTTTGGCTAGGCACAGGTGTTACACTTATTGTGAGATAAGTGTACAGTAAGTTCTCTATAGCCGTAACCAAATAGACATTCATGGTACCTGGAGCATCTTAAAAACGGTAAATCCCACTACGTTATCCCTGGATGGATGTGATATCAGATTAAGTGCTTCAGTTTAGAGCACTTTATCGAACACTCTGTGCCAGATACCATCTTGATTTGAGTAGGTTCATGATTTGCCAGCATCCCATGGGGCTTTGCAGCACCCCACTTGCCCTCCCCCACCCCAGCATCAAATGAGCTTTAGTTAAAGCACCCATGCTACCATTTTTCAGTGTGAGGCTGCTGATACATGAGACACTCCAGGTACTTTAATTAGAGTAGCTCTTGGAGCCACTCTAATTAAAATGCTCCCTCCCACTCCCAGAATACATGTATAAATGTACTCAGCTGTTAGATAAGGAGGTTTGGGAGGGGCGGGTTGGGGTGCGGGATAGTGGCATAGATGCAAATGAAAATATGTTGCATAAATCCCAGATATACCGCATTGTTGTCAGCATTTCTTACTGGCTAACTTACTTGGTCCACAATGCTGTCTTTTGGGCTCCCATTCTGAGATGTCTAATCTCCCTGTGCAAGATGCAGAAAACCTACATGTTTAAGTGGGGAATGTATGTTCTGTTAATAAGCTACAAACAGAAAAGTATGATGAGGGTAAATTTTTGAACAAGTGAGTGCCTAAAATAAGGTATCTAAATCCAATTTGTGTTCCCTAGATATAGTCAATGCAACCTAAATATATTCAATAGAACAAGAAGAGAACAGAGAGGGGAGAAAAAGAGATAAAAATTAAAGGAGTAACTGACAATATATGCTAATGAATCATAGCCCCTCAAAAATAATACTGAGACAAATACCCAGGAAAAAAGCCGTTTAGGTGCTATGTTCCTCAGAAATGCTAATCCATCTGACAATCTAGTTCAAAAGGATGACGAAATTCTGTTGCTGACCTGCACTTGGCTTACACAAGTCACAACACCCAAGGAAGTGCCATCTTCCCCATTGGTCCAGTGTAGTGGCTGGATCCAAGACGGGGCAATGGAAAGAGCTCAAAAAGAGAACCATAGGATCCCTTATTGTGTTTTTTTCCTTGATTCAGAGGAGAGAGAAAAAATATGAACAGTATGATGTGGTAGTGTGATCACTTATATGTGTCTATTTATGTGTGCAGAAATTATTTGTGAATGTTAAAACAGAAAAGCATCTACATCACCTAGTGAAGAGGAGTGCAAGGACCTGCCAACCTCCAAGTTACCTTTCTAACACTTTTTCATGATAACCAGACTATATTATTGCATTATGTATACAGGATAAAAATGAACATACTCATTGTGTCCCTTCTCATTGTACCATGGAATGAAATATCCATGTAGGAAGATATAGACAATGCTAAATAGAAGTAAAAGAATAATCAGCTAAATCATTTTAGAGTAACAAAGCTTTAGAAATCTTTGGCAACTGTGGGGGGACATAGGGCAGAATTCTATTGCCCTTTGTACACCTAAATACAATTTCCTGATGCATAAGTGGCCTTTCTGGGACTTATTCACAGTTTGACATTTTATTATCACCTATTACTCGTGCAGTGTGGACATGTGGATATATACTGCACATTCCTATATGGATATACACTGCACATGCCCAGTAGCCCATGAACTTGGCTGTCTAAGTTCCATTTATCTGCATACAGGGTAATAAATTCCCACCCCAATTTTTAAACATTTGTCCACTCAGTGATGTTGGGACAATTCTAGAAGTCATTCATTTATCCATAGTACCTGATAAATCTTTTTTAGGCTCAGAGATACTAGATATTTTTAAATGTTTCAGTCCATATCCAACACCTATAGCACTGTATATTTATGAAAGCAGAATAGCTTCCTGCTTTCCTAATAACTACATCCTTCAGAGTACTATTTATAATAGAAACATACAGAAATGCAGCCTCATTGCTCAGATATGGAGCTTTGTTGTCAAGCTCTTTTAAAGACTTCACATGAGATTGAGTTATTCAGTTTTGTTTTATTCTTACTTTCACATCCACAGAATGGGTACAATATTACTTCTTGTTTCGGTCTATTCTTTATCTCATTTCATCTACTTCTGGCATTTTGTAGAGCCTACCTGTTCCTGACTGCTCTATCTAGTCACTATTTCAATTTTCTTTTTATAATAATAATAATAACTCATTTATGGCCCGATTCTAGTCTCAGTGAAGCCAATGACAATTTTATTATTGATTGGATGGAAGCAGGATATGTCTTTAGTGGATGTCTTTTCAAAGGAAAAAACACAAACTATAACAAAGTAACTGCCACACTGCTTGCCTGCCTCTGAAATATTTTTAAAATTTTATTTTTACAGCTACACAACTTTTCTGATAAAATTACCAAACAACAAATGTTGCTTTTATCTTGGGAGACTTTTTATGATAAACCTCAGGAGAAACCTCATAACTACAAGTACTGCATTCATTTGAAGGGTAGAAGGAGGACAGAAAATTGAAGGTGAATTCAGTGAGATTATCTAGCACAAACATATGAATTAAATATTACGAGTAGAAGAATTTTATGTTAGAAAAGGCTTGTAAAGAAAAGACAAACTAGTTGTTCTTATTCATTTAATTAGAAGCATAAGAACTTCAAATATTGTGTGACTTTTTTCCCATCATACTCTATCATAAATTGTCTTCCCATGGATTACAAAGGAATCTTATTGTATTTTTTCATTTGTTTCTTTTAAAAGATATTTTCTGTTGTATATTTATTGTTTGATGCTGTTATGTTTGTTCCTTATGAACACTACAAATTTAATCACCTTCATTTCTCCATTCAAAAACCTGGTTATTTTAGTTCTTTGAGACAATAATTAAATAGAATAAATGGTGAACTGAAAATTAAAGTAAAACAAACAAACAATCCAACCAAGAATTCAGGGAAAGTGTGCTGTGAACATATTGCAGACCATATGGCAAGATCCCTGTTGCTTATTCATTGCCTAGCTAGAAGCAGTCAACACTTCAGGGGTTGCTTAATTTAGGGAGAATGGAAATTCTCTTTTCTTTCTTGTAATGTTAGAATAACATTGTAGCCATGATGGTCCAGAAATTATGGGCCAACCATGCACCTGGGATAGTTAGGCAAGCTTTTGAATGCAAGACCTGAAAAAGAATGTCTTGCATTCAAAAGCTTGTCTAACTCTCCCAACTACAGTTGGGCCACAAAAAGATATAACCCTAAGAAATCTCTGCTTCTTCCTTTTCTTTTTTCATATTCTTAATCTTGCCTGTCAACAGCCATTTATTCTTGACACATAATGGACATTCCAAGTCAAATCCCCAAGTTCATCTACATTTCATTTGTGAAATAATTAAAGAGAACCATGGGTATGACAGCACATTTTTTATTTATTTATGAGATTCTTTTCATAATCAATTAGAAAGGATTTACCTAATTATTCTATAAATGTTATATGGTATATATATACATGTCCCAGCCACCAGTAGAGAGTTTGGGATTGAGAGTATAGCTGGGGGTAGAAAGATAAGAAAGATTTATTGACTTAACAAAAAGATGACTATGCGCAGATAACAAAACAACAGACAGACGATAATAATTTGCATTGGCAACTTATCGGCAGTCCCCTCTGGTGCCTGATGTACAACAAGTTTCTCTTCTGCAAAGCTCAGTGAAGTCAGGCGACCCCGATCAGCGCTGTCTGAGGGGTACCGGGAAGGACCCTGGTATTCAGTTCTTGGGCTCCTCGAGGCCCACGGGCCCACTGATCCAGGCCAGCAGCTAATCTTAAATCAGTACTTCTTTCACTGAGTTACAACTTACTTCTGAATGATTTCCAGATGTTCCAGCTAATTTATAATTTCTGAGCTGTGCTGATAACTTACAGCCTTTCAGATTCTTTTTATTTCAACTGTCTTTAGACTGAACAATAACAATACAAGCCTTGCATTCTTTTGATAAGGTTAATTTTAACTATGCCCTAGGGCCTTACTATTTCAAGGCTTTGCTAAATTTACTAGGCCTTACTTTATACAAGGCCTTACTACATTTAAAATTGTAATTAGGCTCTTAGCAACAACATATAGCTTAATATCTAAACGAATGATATAAAAAAACTTGGTCTAATCTTCAGAGAGCCTTCAGAAAGCACCTTTATCACACAGACATAATTTTCATCTGTCACATATACACATGCTGTGTATATATACACACACTACATGTGATGCTACATTGCTGCAACAACGCACTACAGCAATGCTCACTACAGCAATGTCACAAATTGCGAAATAGCAGCTACATCGCTACAGCAACATGGTCACTCATTATAAGATATATAGGATGTACTAAATGATGGCATAATAACAAAAGCACCATAGGGATACATGCAGATGCCCCCAGTGTGTATGAAGCATTTGTGTCTTTATGGTGTGTGTATATTTATATATGCAATTTTTCACAAATTACACTGCAAGAACATCAATTAACTTTTTAAAAACTCAGCAAAACTAAATCACCATCCCCATGAATTAAATTTTCCATAAGTTCTTTGGGAATTGTGCAGAATCCTTCAGGAAACCAAATACATTTGAACTAAAATCATACTAAAGACTAACTTTTCTAGGAATTTCTTAAAGAAAGACTCTGAATTGAACTGGTATAAATTAGAAACTAAATGTAAACAATGTATTAACTATATCTTGAGCATACTTAGCTTCAGATAGCAGGATGCAACTGCAGTTACACAGTATTAAAATATTATTTCAGCTGGTTTTCATCATTCAAACATTATGTGCACCAAAGGGAAAGAAAGGATGTTTTGTGAGTTCATGCAAGAAATTCACAAGATATTAATAGAGTCTAAATAACTTCAAGACAATGATAGGTCATAAGTCAATGGCACTCTTTGACTATGAAGATGTAGACAGGATATTACTTGTATGCTTTATTACACTTTAGTGTTGCTTTGATTTTCAGATTTGAACATCAAAAAACAGAATATACTGCCTGGAATTGGATGGAAATGGTGTAACAACAGTGAATTTTCTAACACTCACAATTATAGGGTACCCCAAATTATGGTTGGATCTAGGATTTGGAAAAGGGGGTGCAGATGATGCGGTATATAACATTTTTTTGGCCTCCAGCTAAGAAGAAACTAAGGCTATATTAATAAGCTAGAGGCCTAGAGTGATATGATTCAATTTAAAATTGAACCAGAAAAAACAAAAAACTTTATTGGAATGGGCATTAACTTGCTATATCATATTATATATAAAAACAACACAAAGGGTGTGTCCAGAAGAGTGCAGTAGTGCGGTATGTGGTGCTGGAAACATGTTTGCATTGCCACATACTTCACAGTCCAGAGTTCTCCACACTGCAAGGGCATGCTGCCCGAGCATATGCTGCTCGGTCAAAAAAAATGTGGCAAAAACCCCCAACGCAGCATGTGCTTAGGCAGCATGTGCTGTTAAAAAGTGCAGCTGGGCTGCTTGGAGCTGTGCTGCAGCTGCTATCCAGACTCAATGCAGCAGGATCACCATGACTGCATCTCTGGAGGGCCCCAGGACCCCAGGTAAGTCTCCTGGGGCAAGTACAGTTCTGTCTTCAGCCTCCCCTACACCACCTGGGGCAACTTGTTGTGCACCGAAGTATGTGTGGCATGGGCGTTCCCCATGGTCAAGAAGTGGCAGCACAAGGTATGCCACTGCTGCTTGTCCCCAGGGAACCAAACATCCACATATGTCTGGATGTGTCCGAAGTAGGCAAAAAATAATTAAAAGATGTTTTATTAGTCCTGTAGCCATTATAGTTAAATATTAATCTCTTTCAGATTCATGAAACAAATTGTAGCCTTCTTGAGCCTCTTATGAGAGCATTCAGTGCTTCACTGATAGATATTGCCACATGTGAGTTAGTGTTTCTAGTTAAAGTTAAGAAATAAACAGTCTTCAGGGATGTGAAATGATAGCTGCATTTCCAGGTGCAACTAAGAGACACTAGAATTGCAGATAGAAGAATAGCTTGAGTAGTGGAACCACTAAAATCATTAAAAAGGAAGGAGTTGTTAACACTTGTAGAATGAAGAGTTTAGAAGGAATTGAGTAGATTATAATGAGTCATGAAATCTATTGACTCCCTTCCTGTTGTCTGAAGTGCTGCTGCCACTGCCAAGCAGTTGGTTTTAAACTATGTTGGACCAGAAATCAAAGTGTGAAACCATACTACTGAATCCCCCTGGCACCAGTTCACTCATAGTTGGTGAAGAAATAGAAAAGTCAGCTTCTTCTGAAAGTCTTCAGTGACTTGGCTAAAATATTTCTGACTCCTGTAAGAACAAGAAAAGTCCTCCTCTCTACTTTCCTCCCTCCACAGCGCACACACACTATATTTGACTATTTTTCCTATGTGTTACCTGTCTATATATACAGGTAAGATTACAATTATCTTGCTGTTCATCTTTTAGTATTGTCAGTGTGATTGTCAGGGCCTGGCCTGGTTAAAGTTACAGGTCTGGACACTGGGCACCTTCCCAAACCTGACCTTCGGTCATGTGATCACTTGCCTGTTTTCTGTAGTGGTGGTCCTGACTCTCTCCTGCTATGTCTTGATATTTTAGGATGATTATCAATCAGAAGGTGATCCTTCTCACTGCCACAGGATGACAATCGCTCAAAGTAGCTCTTTATAGTACCACCCAGATATTACACTGTCGTTCATTTACATCAGCCTTAACTGGCATTTTTTCTTTTCTTTTTCAGGCTCATGTGTGTCTAGACAACCATCTCAATGGAATTGAATAGACACAAACTACTGGACTTCTTCAGCTTCAGGTAAATCCTGCAGATGGTCAGAGGAGAGCTTTTTTTGTATATTCTCTCTCCCTGATGGTTAAGCCTTCTAATAACAGCAACAAAACAAAGTTAACTAAGCAAAAAAAAAAGAAGGAGCAGAAGCCCATCTGGGCTGATACCCCTAACCTAGGGATATTAAGCTATAAGGGGATTCTCCCCTTTCATAGATTTCATAGACATTAGGGCTGGAAGGGACCTCGGGAGATCATCGAGTCCAGCCCCCTGCCCAAAGGGCAGGAAGTCAGCTGGGGTCATAGGATCCCAGCAAGATAAGCATCCAATTTACTCTTGAAGGTGTTCAATGTAGGTGCTTGAATCACCTCCGCTGGGAGACTGTTCCAGACCTTGGGGGCTTGGACAGTAAAGAAATTCTTCCTTATGTCCAGCCTGAAACGGTCTTGCAGGAATTTGTGACCGTTCAACCTCGTCATCCCTTGAGGCGCTCTGGTGAACACACGTTCCCCCAGATCCTGGTGGTCACCCCTGATAAATTTATAGGTGGCCATCAGATCACCCCTGAGCCTATGCTTTTCCAGGCTAAAGAGTCCCATGGCTCTCAGCCTGTCATTGTAAGGTCTGCTTTCCTGATCTCTGATCATGCGCGTGGCTCTCTCAAGCTTCTCCACATCCCTTTTGAATTGTGGAGCCCAAAACTGGATGCAGTACACCGGCTGCGGCCTCACCAAGGCCGAGTACAAGGGGAGAATAACGTCCCGGGATTTGCTCGAGAAGCATCTATGGATGCAAACCAGTGTTTTGGTCACTTCACTAGCCGCAGCATCGCATTGCAGGCTCATGTTCATCTTGTGGTCAATGATGACCCCCAAGTCTCTTTCTTCTGTAATGCTAACCAACGTAGCACTGCCAAGCCTATAAAGGTGCTGCAGGTTTTTCCTCCCAAGGTGGAGAACCTTGCATTTTTCGGTGTTAAACACCATGAGGTTCTCGTCTGCCCATTTGCTGAACTTGTCCAGGTCAGCCTGGATCACTCGCCTGTCCTCTGGCGTGGATGCTTTGCCCCAAAGTTTGGTGTCATCGGCAAACTTGGCCAGTCCACTCCTGACTCCAATGTCCACATCGTTAATGAAGATGTTGAACAGTATGGGTCCCAGGACAGAGCCTTGAGGGACCCCACTGGTCACAGGGCACCACAATGAGTGACTGCCATCAATTACAACCCTCTGGGTCCAACCACGGAGCCAATTTCCCAGCCAGCGGATCGTGGTGGAGCCAAGGCCACAACTGGCCAGTTTGGCCAAGAGGTGATCATGGGATACCAGATCAAAAGCTTTTTTGAAGTCAAGATATATGACATCAATCTCTTCTCCCTTGTCCAGGTGATAGGTCACCTGGTCATAGAAGGAAATGAGATTGGTCAAACAAGACTTACCCGCAACAAACCCATGCTGGCTATCCCTTAGAATGTTAGCCTGGGCCAGTCCATCAAGGATGGCCTCCTTAATAAACTTTTCTAAGATCTTCCCCAGGATAGAAGTCAGGCTAATGGGCCTGTAGTTTGCCAGATCCACTCTCCTCCCTTTCTTGAAGATCGGCACCACATTGGCCTTCTTCCAGTCTTTGGGCACTACACCAGAGCGCCAGGAGTTTTCAAAGATCCATGCCAGGGGCTGGGCTATGACGCTCGCCAGCTCCTTGAGTACCCTGGGGTGCAGATTGTCAGGGCCAGCTGACTTGAAGGTATCCAGCTTCTCAAGGTGTTCCTTCACAAGGTCAGCATTTATGGAGGGTAGGGGATCCCCCTCACCCAGATTTCCCTGTCCCATAGCAGGCATGGGCATCCCATGTGACTGATGAAAGACTGACGCAAAGTACCTATTTAATAGGTTGGCTTTTTCCTGGGCGTCAGTTGTCAGTTTCCCCATCTGGTTTAGCAGGGGTCCAACATTGCCCTTGCTTTTCCTTTGGCTCCCCACATATCTGAAAAAGGACTTTAAGTTGTTCAGGTTGGGATTTCTGTCTACCTGATTCAGCACTCTGTTGGCCTGTAGAGGTGAGGGCATGACAGGCAGCACAGCCACAAATCAAAGAAAGATGAAAGTAATATAAAAAGTCCATACCCTAAGAATAGGGGCTCAAATGCTTTTCTTCCAGCTGGCCCTTTGTGGCATCACTCCACGGCGTCTCTCTGACCAGTGTCTCCCAGGTTAATTAAGCTCCTCTGAGCTTTGTCACCAGCTGTCTGATGGCTCAGTACTGCTGGGGACATTCCACCCAGCCTCTCAGAGCACCGGATGCTGATCCTCAGTCCTCAGCTCTCTGTGCTCTCTGTGCACTTCCTTTCCAGCTTTCTGGAGCCACTCTAGCCTCATGGAGCATAGCATCTGAACCATGGCTCCCAGGGCACTCATCTCTTTTTCACTGGCTCCTTTCAGCTGTCCATAAGTATCTCTCTTCTTTTCTCTTCTTCACATTGATGGAGGCATGATGATTCAGCAATTAGGAGAGGTAAGGATTTCTTGTGATATCTTTTATTGGACCAACTGTATAGTTGGGGCAGGATTAGGGAAGACTTTGAATATAAGACATGCTTGTTTTGTGAGATTTTGACCATTACTCATTCTCCCCAAAAGTCACTATTTCTCAGAGAGCTCATATTTCCTGAAATCACTTCTAATCAACCTCAATCTGTACATCTCCATCAATACAAGAAATTCAGAAATCTACCCAAGGCTTAAAAATGTGGTATCTTATCCTTTCCTCTGCCCATTTTTCAACCAAACCAGGCTTTGACCAAAATTTTCTAGTTCCTTCTCTGTGATAGCTCCAAATTATCCATGCCTCATAGTTCCTGCTGGCATACCTAAATCACTTCTAAGTTCATCAGCTTTTAGTGCCTTCTTTTTGACTGATACCCTCAAGTCTTACATAATACATTTCAAATCTACCCAATCTGTTGCAACTAAAAATCATCTCCCTACTTCACCCTCTGTATTTTCCATTCTTGAATTGGATGCCAGTCTCCTAAATCAGCTTTAAATATCTTGTTCACCATATCATAGGTCTGCACCTGCCTTCATATGCCTCCTCTTTGCAATTTATCTGATACTTGCCAACTTTTGATTGCTGTACCTTTTTACTCCCCTTGAATCCTATTACTTTTTCTCAGCACCTTTTCTCATGATGTCCCTTTAGGCTAGCACCATGCAACCTAATCCTTTTCCTCTTCTTTGTAAAACACATTTCTTTTAGTTAGTTTTACAGAGCTCAGAGCTAGCATCCTCCCTTCACTTTTCTCCAGATATTCATTTCTTTACCTATCTGTCTGGACCAAATTTTAAATGTCTGCTGGTAACACAAGAGTTAAGTTTGATCATGCACAGACAAGCAGCCAAGGCCTATGGAAAATTCCACAGTGTGCCCAGCATGTGCCCCCTGGGTGACCTGTTGGCTTGTCAATCAAGCGTGACCTACTTTTCCACCATGCACATGCTCAGTCATATACAGAATCTAATCAGAGGCATGCTCAGTTTGGCTAAGAGCATGACTTCATAGAACTAGAAAATTCTTCAGAGCAAGCAACCTGATTGGCCACTTGGTTGCTATAAAGGGCTTGGGAGCCCCCACCTTTGGGGTTCTCTCTGTCAGTGTGGTGGTGGGTGTGTGAGGGGAGACTGTGCTCGACCTGTAAGCAGAGGCTGTCTTGGCAGGGACTGAGAGACAGGAGTCGACCCGATCCTAAGAGCAGAGGCTGCAGCTGCAGGGACTGCTCCTCAGGAGGGCTTCAGGCCCACCGGTCTCCTCCTCATTGTGAATTGGCTATTCGATTCCCCTTCATTCTCATATTGATCTCCTGGCTACCAGACTGATTTTGGCATCAACTCTGACCACAATTTCAATCAACCCAACTTACTTCAACTACGGCTTCATCTCATCATATCCGACACTGATCTCGGCATCATTCTTCACCGTCTTCGCCCATTTCTTCTCGTTGTCCACTTGGACTGGCATCACGACATTCTACGTGTTACAGTTTTGTTATTTGTTCTCCCATTTCATAAGCTGTTGACCAGCCTTGGGACTAACCAGTGGGCAGCCGCACCTATCCTTCAGGGTAGAAAGCAAGGGCTCACTCGGGAACCCTGTGGGCTAACAGTCTTCTTTGTTGTTTGTTCAATTCATCGTAACTATAACTGAAGCAAGCGTCTCAGCCTATGCTCCAGAAGTGTAAGTAAATAAAACCCACTTTATTCGAACCCACATGAGTCCACGTACCGCTCAGACTCCTCGCCACTAATCCCGCCTGTTCCGATCCAGTACCACCCTCGGCCCACCGTGACCTTGGGGCCGCTGTTCCCCGACACTATCATAGGCACACATTAGCGTGATCTTACCCTGAGGTTCTGGAAGTATCTCATATTCTCAGTATCACCTGAATTTATGTGCCATTTTATTTTTGTTTAAAGATATGCATAAACTACACACTTCCATTAGTCACCATTGTAGGCAATGTACCTTATGGGCATAATTTCTCTGTCCTTAAGGGGAATGAAACAGGCCTATAATAGTACAATAGTAGCTCAGTTACAAGTTAATGAGTTAGGTAGTATACGCAATGTCCATCTTTTCATCTACCTGTGTACCTACAAAACTTTCATAATTGTGGTTTCTGAGAAGTTCTAACTTGTTAACATGCCTTGATATAGAAAGGTACTACCTGCACTTGATAGGTGGGGAACTGAGTGAAGAATAATGTAGATTGAGGGAGAAGACACAAAACCACTTCCATTATGGACCTACATCTAAACCTTTGGCACATTGTCCCAAAGACACCATCCTATTTAACATGGTTATCTTTGCAGACATCCTTTACAGTGAATAGGGAGATCTAGATGCTGCCCAAAAGTGATCCAGATAGTTTAGTTATCAAGAAGGCTAGCCAGCAGGAATATTAGGTCCAGGGGTAAAGTCCTGCTGCTTCTTGGATCTTAGGCATTGAACTTAGGACAAGGGAGACTCTTTCATTTGCTGAATCACAGCAAACTTGAGTTCAGGATACAGAATAAAATATTCTGTTCCCTCTTCAACATGACAGGTGCATCCAGATGAGTGCACATATCCCTGTTGGGGGGGAGGTGATCCCTTCTTGGGGAGCCAAACCCCCTGCGGGAGGGCAGCAAAATCTATATTCATGTATTCAGGAATTCATGAAACATGTATTTTAGAGTTCACTTTATTATTATGATAAGAGACTTGCTTTAACACTGTAAGATATATCAATAAAACACCGCCCAACTGATCGCTGTCTCCATCTGTCTCTCTGTCTTTATAGAGGTCTTCTATTTTACTTGTGGAGGAACATGGATTTGGGCGTATTTTACAGAGTGACTTTGGAATTTTTTTTATCAGGGATTTTTCAGTTTTCCAATAGGGAACATACAATTCCTGCTGGGGAGGCCAGTGGCAGGACCCTGCCTGCTCAGAGCAAGCACCTTGGACCCAGCTGGCTGTGAGTGACCTTCTGGCCAAATGGGGCCAGGAGGACATGCTTTGACAGTTCAAAGCAGGCCACCACACCTGGAACATCTTCCAGGTGATAGCTGCCTGTTGGGGGGAAGTTGATCCCCGCTTGGGGAGCCAATGTGGGAGCTAGTAGCTCCTGAGAGCTAGTAGCCAGGGCAGCTTTTTTATACTGCTGGGGCCAGTGAAGGTGCTGGCCCCAGGCTCTAGCTCCTCCTGGCTGCAGATCTTGAAGGAGCCAGGTAGGGTTATTTTTTCCAAGGTGGAACAATTTACTCCACAATGAAGCACATGTCCGAGCATGTGCGCTGAGGAAAAAAGCTGCGGGTCAGATTTGCACTGCTTCTATTTGAGCTGCTGCAAGTGGACATGCTTGCATGTGTGGATGTGCCTGACTTCTGTAACTTCTCCTACGTGCTTTTTTCCTAACAGACCAGTAGGAGTTTACATTCTTGTCCCTGCTATCAGAAGTACTTATTTAGTTTTTAAACCAATCACTATCTGGACAGGTTACAGATGTGGGCAGATGAGAATAGGATGGGCTTCAATACAGACAAGTGCAAGGTACTGAACCAGCAGCATACCTACAGGCTGGGGAACTCCCTTCTTGTCAGAACAGAGGCAGAAAAGGATCTCAGAGTTACTATTGATTCCAAAATGAACATGGGCCACCAATGTGGGGACATGGTCAGGAAGGCTAACTGCACCTTGTCATGCATCCATAGATACATCACGAGCAGGTCCAAGGAGGTGATCCTCCCTTTCTATGTGGCATTGGTCAGACCACAGTTGGAGTACTGCATCCAGTTCTGGGTGCTGCACTTCAGGAGGGATGAGGACAGCATCGAGAGGGTCCAGAGGAGGGCCACTCATATGATCAGGGGGCAGCAGAGTATGCCCTATGAGGAGAGACTACAGGACCTGAACCTGTTCAGTCTTCACAAGAGAAGGCTGAGAGGGGATCTGCTGGCCATTTACAAACTGGCCAAGGGGGACCAGCAAGCAATGGGTGAGTCCCTGTTCCCCTGAGCACTACCAGGAGTAACAAGGAATAATGACCATATAAGTTGACTGAGAGTAGATTCAGGCTAGACATCAGGAGGCACTTCTTCACAGTCAGGACAGCCAGGAGCTGGAATCAATTTCAAAGGGAAGTGGTGCATGCTCCTACCCTGGGGGTCTTTAAAAGGAGGCTAGACATTCACCTAGTCAGGGTTGTTTGACCCCTGCGTTCTTTCCTGCCCATAGCAAGAGGTCGGACTTCATGACCTGATTAGGTCACTTCCAATCCTATCAGCTATGAAACTATCCAATAGCAATAAAATACATGATTGGGATAGACTTAGAAAAAAACTTTCAAATGCAGCACTTTCCTATTCAGGAATGAGGAATACACAGGCACAGCAAGGACTAAAAACAGTTTGCAGGGCTTTGAAACTGGATAAAAGATTAATTCCCAGAAGTAACTAGCAGACAAGAAGATAGCTTGATTGGTGGAAGATCTAGACATCTCAAAAGGAAAAAGGGTTTTTATCACTCATGATGTGAAGAAAGATTAGCAGGAACCAGGTAGATTATCGGTTACCTATAAATAAATATCTAGTCAACTTATGATTTTTTGTTCCCAGGTTCTTCTTATGTTAAACTGCATACATACTCTCAGTATCAAACAGTTGCTTGGTATGGTCTATCCTCATCTAAGAAGCCATAAATTAGGTGGAGTTTATTTGCTTCCCAGAATTGATTTGGACTACAGGAAAACTTGAGAGGAAATGAGGTGTTTAAATCAGTAGGGATCTATGGCTCAGCATTATTGTAATATTGTCTATATTTATGATAATCTTTATAAAATAAAATCTGTGGAACTATTGTTATAATTTTCCACAGTTCAGATTACCATTCCAGGCACAAAATATGAGCAAATAAGTTAATCATATTTATAAGGCAAAGAAATACAAAATAGATGGTGCACTGAAAATTTATAACACACACACACTCTTTATGTCTAGATTTGTTCTGTAATGGACTACTATTCAACTAGGTAATCAATTTTGAAAATATAAGATCACTTTTCTAATAAAATAAGTCTGGATTTTAGGCACCAAGTTTCACACTGTGTTGTAAAGTCTTGCCACCCAAGTCTTATTCATCATATTTCATGCATATTCACATTACTTCATGCTATGTGATTGACAAGTCTTAGATCCTTTTTGCTTCCCCTTAGTTTCAGGGGCATGGATGTTCTGCAGTCATTAAAATCTTTCAGCTTTTTCTTTGTATGCTTCCCACTGTGCCACATGATCTTCAAACACCATTACTCAAGAAAAACCTGCCCTAAAAATCTTACTGTATTTAGTCTTCAGTTAAAAAGAATAAGTTCTGGAACCCATGCATAATTATTTGGACTTTTAGGAAACACAATGATATTCATGGGTGTAATTTCTTTTAACAAAAAGATTATTTATAAAAAAGATGGAGAAGCAATGATCTGCAATTTTGTGGTTTATTATGTGAACCTACTGCACATATATTAAACAAGAAGATCATGATAATCTCAGTAAGATGTTTGATATCTAGAAAGAAATGTGTCAAGAAAACTCAGTAGAAAATTATTTTAAAAAAGGAATATTTTATCTAAAATATAAGGACCCAAATACTGAACTATAAGTTAAGAACAGTCCTAAGGCTAGTACAACCAGCTGAAGAAGCATCATCATCTACAGAGGGAATTTCTGGTCTACACAGACAGCCTAGCATATAATGTTATACAATGAATAGATAAAAGAAAGACAGCTTTAAGTGATTTTAGATCATATGCCAATTATACATGTTTGCCAGTAGTGGGAATCCTATCTAACTAAGGCTAGGAGAGTGAACAGTGAGGATCAGGGCAGCTAGTGGGTCCATGTAGGGGGTGGTGGGTCAGGGGCAGGATTAGAGGGATTAGGAAAAACTGGTGGAACTGTGGATGGGGGGTGGGAGTTGGGGGCTATCAGGTTGACAGAAGGGGTTGGCAGGATAGGTGATGGCTACAGGGTCTGCAGGAGGGGTAGCAGGATTGTGGAGCGGGGGGGGGGGCTAGTGGAACGGATTGGTGGGTCCATGGGCAGGTTGTCTGTCTGGAGGCTGAGGAGTCAGAGGGCTACAGATAGCCCAGTCAGGGTGGGGAAGATGGGTAGGAAAAGTGCAGCCCTGGCCTAGGGCAAGTGGCCGGGCTTTTCCAGCCCTGGGCCTGTATTGCAAACATGTACAAATGTTTCCAGGACCTGATTTACAATCAAGCAGTTTACTTTAAATCACATGATCATAGATCATAACAAGGAATAATGGCCACAAGTTGTTGGAGAGAAGGTTTAGATTAGACATCCGTAAGAACTACTTCACAGTTAGGGCGGCTAGGATCTGGAACCAACTTCCAAGGGAAGTGGTGCTGGCTCCTACCCTGGGGGTCTTTAAGAGGAGTCTTGATGCCTACCTACCTGGGATCATTTGAGCCCAGTTTTTTTTCTTCTACCCTGGCAGAGGGTTGGACTTGAAGATCTATAAGGTTCCTTCCAACCCTACTTCTATGATTCTATGATAGATCAAGCCCTCCATGTGGACACATTCACTGATGCCAGAAGCCATTCTAGGACCACAATATAAGTAAGTTGGGGTAGGTGGAGGGGGCTGGTGGGTCTTCAGGGGCAGTAGAGGGTTGGGGGGGTATTGCTCCAGAGGGAAGGGGGATTTAGTGGCTCTGCAGGGGGTGGTTCTTAGTGGGAAACAAAAGAAGACGGAAGGGCTTGATTACTGTTGTAGACATGGAGGTTCAGGAAATGTGTAAGAGGCAAAGGTATTCTGTGATCTCTTTTAAACACAAAACATCCTTGTCCATCTTGAAAGATGGTGACAACCTCGATCTCATGCTTCTCAGAAAAGTGATATAATAAATAATGGACTAGGCATTACTGTAGGCACCATCCAGTCCTCTTGAAGTTGGCTCACTGGTAAGCCAGCAGAAGAAGATATGTGAAGGAGGAAGACAAGAAAGCAGAAGGAGGATGGCTCAAGGAACTGAATGCTGCCCTGCCCTTGGCCCTGACCACTTTACTTCCAGAAAATATTTGTGAACTATGACAATCCTATCTTGTCACAGGTAGAAATAGAATCCAAATGGGTGTATGTATCTGTAAATTTTCAGTTACAGATACATAAATGCAACTTAAACCTTAATTTCCATGTGTGGTGTGAATTATGTGAACCTCCATAACTAGAATGGAATAATTATCTGTGTATATTTATATGTGTAAATGTAATTGTTAATTCATGACTGGTGATGATATACAAAGTAAAAATAATTCAGCCTGTCCAGCTTGACTTTCATATCTTATAGCTCGAGTCTCCACGACTCAGCAAGTTAGAAAAAACGTTTTTTATAATTCTAAACTGAGAAAATGAGTGTTGTCATTTTGTTAATTTCTTACAATGCTGCTACTAATGTTCAGTTCTTGTTTAGAGCTTCAAGAATTGGAATAATATTGGAGATTAAAAAAAAATGAAGGCAGGAAGAAACAGAGGCCATTTCCATTCCTGATCTCAAAATATTTATTACAGAATAGATATTTGCCTTTAGTCTCACACTTGTGTACTGCCTAAAAGATTTGCAAAGATGAGATCAAATGAGTAAATAAATATGAATAATCAAAAAAGTTTAAGGAAACAAAAGAAGCTTGTTGAAAGCATGTATAACGTATACACTGAGATCCTATTATATTTTGAAAATATTCTAATTTCCAGCTATAATATCATGAACAAAAGAAAAACAAAACAAGAAAATCACTCTTTTAATAAGAGATGTGCAGCCATTTTTTTATTTTTTAATTTATTGCCTGCTTAGATTAACTTCATTGTTACTTTTGAAAGTGCCTGTTTGATTGCATGTACCCACATGTCTAAAAAATAAGATTAATGAGAAGTCTTATATGAAAAGCACTTCAGCTGCATACAAGTGCTCATTTCCAGGAATGGAAATTTTCCACCATTGAAAATGAGTCTGTGGGAGACAACAGTACAGACATTCAACTAGCCCCTCTCCTCTGCTCTGTCAAGCTTCCCAAAAGTGGGATGATCTCATCTGGGGAATAGAGCAGGCCTCCTGCCTGCTTGTCACTCTGGGAACTCCGGAGTAAGCAGCAGTTGAGCGGTTTGTGGCACTGCTACTTTGTCTTGGCTTCCGGTGCTTGAGAACTGACTCCTATTTGCTTGGCAGACAGGGGACTCCAGCTGCTGGCTGCTCCTTCCTCTCCACACTGTTCCCCACACCTTCTAAAGACCAGGGGTGAGCCCACTTTTCAAAAAGTGTGGGGGCCCTTCTCCATGGCTCCATTCCTCCTCATCCCTAAAAGCAAATTCTAACTGGTCTGAGCTGAGATTATTATTGTTATTATTGCCCCAGAGCCATCATTTTTGTTCCAGGAGCGAAAAAAAAAACAAAAAAAAAACTTGACTGTTTGTGCACTTGTGGTTTTTACTAGGAGAGAGGTGATTCTGCTGGTAAAAGGGTAATGTCTGTACATGGTCATCACATGTTGGGATATTCTTCTCTATTAGTCCTAACAAATAAGCAAAACACATCTTAGTAATCGTTATTTCATTTCATATTATTCTTAAAATTCATAAATAATCGGTAATCAGAAGTATCCTTTAAATACTTCTGAAATCTTTATAATCACACCATCTCTGTCACATATTCATGCCAGCAATCATTGATCATGGGAAAAGTCACAATGAAAGATTGCTCTCATATACAAAAGTTACGGGAAAGGATCATACAGTCCTGAAACCAGGCAAGTTTGTGTTGATTTGTAGTACACTAATGCTGAGAAGAGGCAAGTGTCATGTTGAAGGTACCAAAAATTCTCATCCCCCAGAGGCTGACCTTAAGGCTCATAAAAATTGCTACTGTAGAAGTCTCTAACCTACTTTGGGGGCTGTAATAGTGGAGCCTAGCTCTGTTATGGAAAGGAGAGGGCCAAGTGAGGGAAAACAGCAGAGCCTCTTTCAGTCTAGGACTTTGGTAACCTAGATGGAGAGGGTTGGTAGCCTACAGAGGACAAAACACTAATAAACTAACCAGCAGTACCAAGACACCAGTAGAAAAAAAGATGCACCAAGTGGTGAGAAGGGAGAACAAACTGCCAGCTTCAGGCAATGGAGGGAACCCTTCGAAGAGGCATGACAGGTTAGGAGCAGCGCTCAACTTCCCCTTTTTACCCCTCTCCAATACCACCTTTTTGTTTTGCAAAGCTCCACCTGCAGCTAGCTGGCTACTAAAACAACTACAGGAAGGGAAGGTGGGGGATTGAAAGCCTGGAGGGAGGTGGGGGGCAAGTAGGCAGGAAGCCTGGTCAGCAAATTGAGGGAGAGGAGTCAACCCTTCCTCAAGGCAGAAATAGGGGGACTGGCACCTTCAGCAGAGAAAGAAGGAGCCCTCTAGGAAGACAAGGATGAATCCAAGCCCAGCAGGAGAGGCTGTGGCCTGAGAGGAGGAGCCTACGATGATGGAAAGAGAGTGAGTGAATGCATGGGGAACACTGAGTCCTTCTATGTTAACTCAGGAAGGATTTGGGGGAGTAAGTGCAACCAGAAGGCTAAGGAATAGTTATGTAAACCCAGGTGGGGTCCTGGGGAGTGAGGGTACCTAGAGGGTTGGGGACTGTTTATGTTATCCAGGAAGGAACTTGGGGGAGTGAGTGCACACTAAGGACTGTTGATGTTGGCCCAAGAAAGGTTTGCTTTTCTTTTTCTTTTCTCTCCTCTGCTCATTAGTTGGTAACACCTGGTCTCACAGCTGAGGGGAGGTAAGGAGGTTGCAGAGGAGAGTGCTCAGCCACAGATTTTCCCTCAGGGGGAGGGGTGTGTTTTGTTTTTTTTTTAAACTCTTTCCTGAGATTTTGTGGTGGTCTTGGAGAGGGAGGTAGGCAATTGCCTCCATCAAGCACAGGCTGAAGAGGGGTTGAAGCCCCAGAGGAGCTAGGGGCCTTGACTGAAGTTAGGCAGGCTAGAATCCAACAGGGTTGGATCTCCAGCCAAAGACACAGGGAGACAGAAAGGGAGAAAAGGGCATCCCTGAACTATCCAAGTGGGTTAGTGGCTGGAGAAGGAGGACAGGAGGCTAGGCACCAGGTAGAATCTGGCCTAGAGGCAGCCTCCTAGACAACATACTAATCATAATATCAAGGCATGAAAGGTGGGAGAGAGGAGTCAGACATGCCAGGGAAGGCAGATGTCATACATCCACCAGGGATGACACAACTGCCACTCGAGGTGCACCCTGTTGTAGGAGTCTAGAAATAGAAAAGAAGAATTTACGCTCACTCAGGAAGGACTTGCTGGGAGTGAGTGCCACTGGATCCTTTATAGTGCTGCTTTTTCATCCCTGATCACAAATGACCTTGCAGTTGAATTGGGCAACTCGTTGTTTGTGTTTTGTTTGTTTTTTAATCCCCTTCAGGCTATATTTCACTATGGAGCCATTGGCAGACTTTTGCTAAGAAAATTTCTACCAGTGGAAGTGGAACATGTCTCTAATTGTAAGGGATTATGTTCCAAGTGGAATTTAAGATTCTAAAAGTTGATCACATAAAGCATTTTGTGCAGCCCCTGACATGTTACCTACATGCCCCTTTAGTGGCAGTGGAGCAGTTAATGTACTAGCTGATGTGTTGGCTTTACACCCATGGAGAGTTCTTATATGCCACCTCCTCTCTGTGTTCAATAAGGGTTGGATCCTGGCCACAATAATATGAAAATGGAATCTGGCCAAAGTTCAATGGCAATAATTGTGGCTGAGTTCCAGAAAGTTATATACACAAGTAAATTCAATGTACGGTATGTATGCATATACTATACTTGTAAAACATGCATTTATATGTGG
Source organism: Crocodylus siamensis (assembly GCF_052110815.1). Lineage (NCBI taxonomy): Eukaryota > Metazoa > Chordata > Crocodylia > Crocodylidae > Crocodylus > Crocodylus siamensis. The sequence continues at coordinate 40,738,207 of NC_143396.1, forward strand.
ATGTGATACTCCACAAAGCATTGGTTCCTAAAACCTTAAGACAGAGATGTGGACCTAATGCCACTTACTCAAACAGATAAAGACAGAAATACATCTTTCATAAATATCACTTCTCAGGTATACAGGGTGAATGATACACAAATTGCTATTTTGTATAACTACAAAGTTCATAATTGACTTTGATCCCCATTGTTGTTTATATGGATGAAAAAATGCAAACCAATTCACTGAAGCTCCATAGCAAGAGACCTAACATTCATGTAATCACTAAGATGAGAAACACAAGGAAAATGTTCGCATCCTTTACAAATGGAGGTGAAAAAGTTATTGTAGACATAGTCATAGAGAAGGGCTGGAAGGGACCTCATGGGCATGTCCGGGCTAACGTATGCATGCCTCTTGAAGAGTTTCACAGCCCTTTGAGATGCTGCAAGAGGCATGTGTGGGAACAAAAAAATGGCTGGTCTTGGCCCTAGTGCTGAAGCACTCTGCCTGTCTGTGCAAGGCAAGCAGCGGTGCAGGCTGCAGGGAGCTGGACCTGGCTTTCTGATAGGTAAGTAAGGGGTGGAGGGAGACTGGAAAAGAGTCACACACAATTCCTCCCCATCAGACCCTGTCCCTGATGCCCCTAGCCCCAGCAGTCTCAGACTCAAAAAAAACCCAAAAACAAAAACAAAAAAACAAGCCCTGCACTCATCAACAGTAGCAACAGCCACTGGGGCCTCTGGGGCTTCCTGGCAGAGCTCCCCCTGTGCTGCACAGGGATGGGGGCAGTGGGGACTAGACCCAGGCATCTGGCACCTGTGCTGCCATTGCCCCATCACATGGGTGTGGCCCAGGTTGGCAGGGCATCACACAGCTCTGCGCACTGTCAGGCAGCTCAGGCAGAGCAGTGCTGGGCCCCGGGTGACAGCCACAGTGGCCCCACTTGCCTGAAAGTGTGTGGAGCTGAGTGGCACCCTGCTGACTCAGGCCACACCTGCACGATAGGTCAGCAGCAGCATGGGTGCCAGGTGGTTGGGACTAGTCCCTACTGCCCTGCACTGTATGGGGGCGGCGGGGGGAACTCTGCCAGGAGGCCCTGATGGCTGCTGCTACTGCTGGTGAGTGCAGGGCTTAATTTTTTTGGTTTTGGTTTTTTTTTAAGTGCTGAGACAGTGGGGCCAGGAGAGGCAGCCATCAGAGGGGCTGGGGGAAAGGTTGGGGGGGCTTGTGGGCCATGCAGGGGGTACTGTGGTCCCTTTTGGGGGTACTGTGGCCCCTGTGGGAAGCATATGTCCCCTGTTGGGGGGTCTATAGCCCCTGTGAGGTGCATGTGGTCCCTGTGAGGTGCATGTGGCCCCAGTGGGGGGGTGGTAGCCCCTGTGGGGGGTTGTTGCCTGTGGGGGGGAGAGGACACACCCCTCCTGAGCAGCACCCCCCCACAGTCCCCCACAATCCACCCACACACACACACACCCCACAGCCCCCTGTGGGGGGGCAGTCAATGAACTGTGCAGGGGGGGCTGTGTCCTGTGCCCACCCCTCCTGACCAGTCCCCCACCACATGCTGGAAGGAGCAGTGGCTGCAGAGGCAACTGTTCCCACATCCTGGTGAGTGAAGGGGTCAGGAGGAGCTCTAACTGACCGATGATAAGAAAAGCAAAGGCAAACAGGAAAACATAGATATTTAGAATTCATTATATGATGATGATAGAGACACTGGTAAGCTTCCAATTGCTTTAACATTGTAGATATATCGATTATAACATTGCCCAACTGATCACTCTGTCTTTATCTCTGTCTTTCTATGTAGTAGTCTTTTGTTGAAATTGTGGAAAAGCATGGATTTTTTACAGAGTGACTTTGAGATTTTTTTTATCCTGAATTTTTTAATTTTTAAATAGGGAACACCAGAATTCCTGCTAGTGGCAGTGCCCAGGCAGAGAAGCCTGGTCAGAGCTGGGACCCAACTGGAGGTGGCTGACCTCCTGGCCACTTGGGAATGGGAGAATATGTTTTGACAGTTCAAAGCAGGCCACCACACTGAGAACATCTTCTGGGCAATAGCTGCCCAGATGGCCAGGCAGGGGCCAACTCTGCAGCCACATCCCACTGGCAGAATGCAGTCCCCATCCAGATCTGGTAGGCACACAGCTTTGGGGCTACATGCTGTCACAAGTGGCAGTAGGTCACAGCCAGGCAGCAGCCCCTCCTGCCAGGCTGCTGAAGTGAGTAGATGGTACAAGAAACTGTCAGGGCTGGTTCAGCAGTTCAACTGGCACAAGGGGTAGTGTCCCTGGGTACTAATTGGCTGGGCTGCAGAAGCTTCTAAAAGTGAGTGGCCCTGAGATCCTTGCCAGAGCAGGTTTTTTTACAGCTGGGGCCAGCACAGGGCAACTTTTTCTACTGCTGTGGCCAGCACAGGTGCTGGTCTCAGGCTCTAGCTCTCTCTGGATGCAAATCGGGGAGAAGCCAGGCAGGGTTTTTTTGCCCCATGGGGTACAATTTGCCCCACACCAAAGTGCAGGGCTGGGCACCTGCACTGAGGCAAAAAGCCCAGACTCAAATTTGCACCCCTTCTATTTGAGATGCTGCAAGTGCATGTGCCTGCATGTGTGGACATGCCCCAAGAGGTCATCCTGTACTGTCTGAGGCAGAATCATCCCTATCCAAACTATCCTATACAAATCCATTGTCTTATCTCAAACCCAATCTACATAGTTAACCCTGACACAATGCAAGACGTAGCACTCTAACCTGCCGTAGGTAAAGCGGGGTGACCACGATAGGCACTGTTCTGCTGCTGCAAAGACTGTTAATATATGCCTTAGAGATCCCAGGAAAATGGTCATATTTGGCTTAACATTTTGGGAAGGGAATTTCAGTGTTTAATTTAAAATTACTTTTCAAAATGATGATCATTTTTATATAAAATTTAAAATATTTTCTAAAGAAAAAAATGAGAAAAAAATTCTCAGCTATTACAGAAGCATATCAAAACACATTTTAAAATTGAATCAGAATGTAAGTATTTTTTTCAGAATGTCATGTTACTGGACATTTCTCTTGTTTGCTTTACTTTGCTTTACTTTGGTTCTCCTTTCACTTGGGAACAGAAAAAATAAATAAACTGGAATTTCCTTGCAAATTGAGGAGTCCAGTGCTACCTAATAGTAGTCAGGATGGAACACAGCTATTTTTAAATCCATAGGCCATATTCACAAAGAAATACAGTGCTGTGCTTGAATTCTTCACACACACACAGCTAGAAAGATTATCTTTCTGTAGGAAATGTGTTAGGTATGCTTATTTTTTCCAGTAACTGGATTTACACTAATGAAGTTGAATATAGGATTTGACCCAGTGCTTCAACTTAAAATGAAAAAAAAGGAGTTAATATTATCCATTTGATTATAAGTGGAGAATAGATTAAGTTGATAGTTTCTCATGACAGCTTCTTGTGTTTGTTTTGTTCTTTTTCTCAAGCTAACAATAAAATCTGGCTAATAGTCATCCCACAAGTGTAAGCTGAGTTTGCTGTTCTTCAGTCTAAAACCTGTCATCACTTATTTCACTTTATCCACATTAAAAACAATCAAACATGAAATTAATTAAAGGGAAAACTTTCTGTAGCTGAACATTTTTTCAAGATATAGAGAACAAGAGTATTAATGGGTATAGCATGCATGCATATTCTACTCTCATTCCCTTTTCTTTCTTTTTTCACCCTCAGTTCTCCTGCTCTTATTTAAAATAAGTAGTGCCTACAACCATTCCATGTATAATTTTATATTCCAAGTTTCAAAGAAGTACTAGAAATGCAAGTACCTAGAGAAAAAAGAGTAGGTCAGTAGTAAGGATGCTAGGCTTCAATTTAGGAGAACAAGTGTATTTTGGGTGATATTTATTTATTTGTTTAAGACTAAATATATAGTTGGGGGAGATGTTAGGCAACCTATCCAGCACAGTGTTCTTCCTTGGGTCTGGGAAAGAAGCAAGTGCAGCCAAAGCTTAAATCCAGATTAAGAAAAAATGGATTGCGTTTTAGTTCTATATGCAAATGAAAAAAGGCCCTAAGGGCCTGAGGAGGGCTGTAAGCTCTGCAAAGACAAATTATTAGAAGTAGCTTCAAAACAAGAGAAGTTCAGTTAAACAGATAACCTAATTATGTAAAGGAACAAGACCATTAAGAAGGGTTATACTCTTACAGTTTTGAGAGCAGGAGTTTATTTCTTTGCTAAACACTTCCTATATAATCACAAGTATGTTACAGGACCGACCTGGAAGGGAAAAGTGTCGGGGGGGGAGAGAAAAAATAACTTATTTGACTTGGGTAGGATTTGGACAGGCTTCCAAATTGAAAATTACGATACCAAAAAAACCACCAAACCTGTTTACCTAATGACTTGCACCCTTTACTTCAAAGTTCCCCAGATACTCGACTTGCACTCCTGTTCCTAGCTAGAATGGAAAGCAACAAATCTGAGTATCTTAGTTCCCAACTCGCACCTAACAATGACCAAAATTTAAAAAGTAGATATTCCTCAATGTTGGTCCCCTGTGAAGCTGATTTTGGCAGGCAGTCCCAGAGTGCAGCTCTCAGGATTGGGGTTTATATAAGAAGAATTAGGGCTTACAAAATGAATCTAATACGTAGTAAGTTTAAAACTAGCAAAAGGAAGATATTTTTCTTGCAGCGTGTAATTAAATGTGGAACGCGTTGCCACTGTATGTAAAAGCTGATAGTTTGCCAAATGCAAAAAGAGATTGGGCAAATACTTGGAGGAGAGGGGCATCCCTAGCTATTGATCATGGGAGTTAATGATACAGAGCCTCTGGATCAGAACTTCCTAGACCTTAAATCCTGGATGCTACATGTAAGAGAGGAACAGTGGAGAAAATCCTGGTCACATGCAGTTCACTCTCCCTTTCAGTATCTACACACTGCCACTGTGTGACATAGGGTTCTGGGTGAGATGGACCTGTGATCTGAACCAAGTGGCAATTCTTGCATTTTATATGCAGGTATGACTAACTTTCTTTAAAAAACAGAGAGACAAGAAGGAGCTTACGTTGTTCTTCTTTCTAAAATTAGAGCGTTTACCTAAGCCCTCAGGGTAAAAAGGAACCTACAAAGCTGGGTCTCCTGCTGTTGAGGTAAATAACCTAACAGCTAGGCTGCTGATCACAAAAGATGGAGGTGTCTCTCATGGTTTTTCTGCAAATAGTTTCAGGATTTACTTGATGTTATGTGTGCCCCAGTGATTTATTCTGGCCTAGAATCAAAATTGCTATTGTACAGCTTTCTGAGCATGCTTGGAAGGGGAGAGCATGGTGAACCTGTAGTCACTACAGTTACCTAGCTCATGTACTGATAGCAGTCTAATTACAGCAGGAGAGAAATTAGCACAGGCTACAAAAGCCACCTCAGAACTGGCCAAATCTAACTTCCATGGAGTTACAGCTAGAAAAATTGCTGATGGGACCTGGCCCAAGTTTAGGTCACTTAGTTTATCCACCTAAACCTAAGTCAAAATCACCATGCTCAAGTGTTTTCTGTTTGCTGGGAGGAAGCACAGGCAGTCAGGTGCACGTAAGTCTGGGAGTAGGGATGACAGGTCTGGAAGTGGCTAGCAGCTCTTCAGGAAGGGGCTGGTGGGTCACAGAAGTGAAGGGTCCATGTTGGGAGACTGATGGGTCCAGGGCTGGTGCTGATGGGACTGTTGAGGGCTCTGCGCAATCTGGGGGTGCTAACCAAGGGAGGTGGAAATAGTCTTATCAGGGTCAGTTGTGGGGGAAAGGGGTAATAAAACAGGATAATGACAGGGTTGTGGAGTGTGACTGAGCTTTCCCAGCCCTGGGGCTCTCTTGGGAATGTCTACAATTTCTCCTTAGGTCAGGTTAATGCATTTTAGGTCAGATTAATAAACAACTATTTAAAGTTAGTTTTCATCTGGCAAGAATAAACTTGAGATCAGGCTTGACATTTTTTTCATAGATTTCATAGACAGTAGGGCTGGAAGGGACTTCATAAGATCATCAGGTTTAGCCCCCTGCCCAAAGGGTAGGAAATTAGTTGGGTTCAGATGACCCTAGCAAGATAAGCACCAAACTCAGCTTGAACGTGTCCGGAGTAGGTGCTTGCACCACTTCTGTGGGGAGTCTGTTCCAGACTCTGGAGACTAGACAGTAAAGAAATTTTTCCTTATATCCAGTCTAAAATGGTCTTCCAGTAATTCATGGCAATCAGACCATGTCTTCTCTTGGGGACCCCTGGTGAACAGATGTTCTCCTAGGTCCTGATGTGCATCCCTCATGTACTTATAGGCTACCACCAAGTCCCCTCTGAGCCTATGCTTTTCCAAGCTGAAGAGTCCCATGTTTCTCAATCTCTCTTCATAAAGCCTGCTATCTTGATTTCTGATCATGTGTGTGGCTCTCCTCTGGACTCTGGACTGGATAACCTAAACCCTGTGAACACTTGCATACACAGCCATTTAGATCACCCTAAGCTTTGTCAGGGCAACCTAAATGCAGCATTTATACACATCCGCACCTAACTAATGTACAGCTGATTGGCTATATCTGCACCACACTGCAGGCTCTACTGAACTGTCGCTACTGTGACTGGAGTGTAGACTTTCCTTTAATTCTGAAGTGTGAGGCAAAATGATATTACCCTACATAAATTACTTGTGTGATAGGGTAGGATCCTCTCATATGAAGTTGTTCATAGATCTAATGGCTTTTGTCATAAGGATAAATAGTAATTATTTATTAAGTGAATAATAATTAATATTTCTTAATTCATACATCAAGTGGACACTAATTAAGGTTTAATCAGAAAGAATTTGTAAAGAACTTCTTGACAGAAAGTATATAAATAAATCTTAACAGTTACAGTCAGTGAAGGAGAGCTGTGGCAGCTAACAACCTATGAAAGGGAGAGCAAATGCTCAAGATTTAAACAGTTTCTCAGAAGTTTATAAAAGATATATAATTCTTCAGTAAATATGTTCATCATTAGAGTTTCCAAGAGCATTTAACACTTCATTGTCAGTGACTGACACTGGCTGAAGCAAATCATAATGTTATCAGTAGCCTATGTAAAATACAAATTTCTTCTGTAAAATGAAATATTGCTTTCAGGTTATAATTTCCTTGATTTAATAGTTTTAAATATGAAAAAAATACTATTTTCCACACTCTGGACATTAAAATATAGTTACTCTTTGATAAATCTTATTGCCCTATATCTTACTTGTTTAATAAGGTAATGGTTTATTCAGGATTATGAGCTTCATTTTGCCAGCAGCCATGAACATGGATAATTGTTAAATCCCATAGGATTTTTACCATGAATAAAATAGTTTACAGAAACTTTTCACAGGAATACACAGCAAGAGCTATAAACTTTTCCAGATTAAAAATCCCAGATTAAAAAGTCACTTTCACTTTTCTACCTTGCTCTGGTCCTGATCCTGGAATGATTTATGCATTCAATCTTTGCCTTAAAGTCTGAGACCATTACCCTTACTTAAAAGCTCTCTTACATGCCTAGATCTTGGCTTCAAAACTTCTGCTCTGATTGTCCTATAATCACACCATTCTTTCACCTACCCTTCCTTTGTGTAGTCATGGCAGGAGAGCTTGACTCTTAGCTTCCCCATGTTCCACTACCTCTGTGCTGAAGGTAAGGAAAGTCTCTGCCTCCACCAGGGCAGTCAGAAGCCCCCAAAAGATTGTAAGAGCCAGATCCTATTCCACCTGTCAGGCCTGTAAGGGCCTTGTTACACAGTAATTTTGGGAAGATCCTAGAACTGTTAACCCCTAGATTGTCTGCACATTAACATCTGAATCTTGTTTTGAGCGCTCATTGTGGGGTTCAAAGTTACATTACTCAACGGCGGGATTATCTGTAATCTCTACCCAGTTTGTATTGCACTGAGGTGCAGACACTTTAGTGTAAACACCCCACATCCCACCCTCCCCTCATGGCCTGGATTATTCCCACTGCCCCCCCCCCGATACCAGCACCCCAGATCCCTCATTCACTGTGCTCCCTTCCCACCTTCTTCCTCCACCAACACTATTACTGTCCTCTCAGGAACTGCTCTAATTAAAGCGCCCTCAGTGTCTTGCGTGTTCAGCAGCCTATGCTTCAAAATGGTAGTGGGGAAAGCCCCTGTCACCATTTGGAAAGGTGGGGATGCTGAATACATGTGATGTCAAGGCTGCTGGAGCATGCTTATTAACATGATCCAGCAAACTCAATTAATTAGCATGTGTTGGAGCAGGTGTCCAGCATGTGTCCCTACTTTCTAGGAAAATGTCCTAACTCAGCATTCTTCTCATCCTTCTCCCCCATCCTCCTCCCACCCCCCAACCCTCTATCTCTTTCCCTAAAGGGTTCTTGTTATCTTGATAGTCCAGATCTGTTTCTGACAGTTGTGTTATCTAGACTGAAAAAACCCCCAACCCCCTCCCCTCCAAAATAAATCCAACCCCCCTGCCATCACCAATAATGGAAACTCCACAAGTTTCCCAGAAGTTTAATTTTGTGGTGAATTATCATTATAGTTAGAAAGGTTTTCCAAATGTTTAATCTAAATCACTCCAATTGCAATTGAAGCCCATTACTTCCTATCCTATCCCCAGTTGACATAGAAGGGTTTTTAACTCTTCTCTTTGCAATAATCTGTGATACAATTATGCTCATCTCCCCCAGTTTTCTTTTTTCTTTTCTTTTTTCTTTTTTTCTTTTTACTTTTAGACTAAAAAAACATCATAGACAATGTTTTCCTGACATTTGAATAGTTTTGTCATTTTCATCTGGAATCTTCACACACCTTTCTTGAAGTTTAGTGCCCAAAACTGAAATCTGTACATCAGGTAATACCTTGCTAGCACCAAGCTGAGTGAAAGGTTTACTTCATAGATCTTATATCTGATTCCTTTCTTTATATCCCAGGACAGTATTGGCTTTTTAAAAATAATGTAACACTGCTGATTCATATCCAGCTTGTGATTGACTACTACTCTCCGACCTTTTTTGCAGAACTGCTGACTAGTCAGATGTTCCCCATTTTGCATTTATGCAACGGATTATCTCTAAGTGGAGTACTTTGTACTTGTCCTTATTGCATCTTAGGAGCTTCTGGTTTCCCTGGCATGGCTTCCCTCTGTCTGGGCAATTCTGTTTCCAATAGCCTTTGCTCATACATCACCTACAAATGTCATTTCGTCCATCTTGAACAACATACTGACCTCTGGGATGCATGTGCATAACTTAAACTGCTTCAGTATTATCAGTCAGTTTTTCTAATGTGCAGTTTCTTTGAAGCTGGGAATTAAAAACTGATAACTCTTCAGAAATTCTAGTTTTGTTTCCACAGGTGTAGCTCTACATATCATCTATGAACAGTCTTCACCAGCAGCAGACTGAGATATTCTTCTCTTTATATCATTGATAAAATGGTAGTTCACATAGGATTCTCTCAATCCTTTTGTGGAACATACCCCTCTCTGCATTGCTTATTGCAGATCTATTGAAGGATGTTCTGTTTCAATCTAGACTTCTCTACCTTGCACAAGGAAATTATATTTAACGGTCTCTCAGTGTAGACAAAAACATGGAGGATATATGTCTTCTACCTCCGGACTTGTTATGCTTTCACAGGGCAAATTTCCACTTACATTGGTCATATAAATATTTGCATAATTGTTTGTAAAGACCTTTGAATGTATTGAGAAGCTGATGGTAAAAAGATTAAGTGAAGTAGGACATTGTTTCCTAAGCAGTCTGAAAACCGTGGGCCAGGCCACATGACTTGGTCACCACTGCAAATCCTACCTTTTTCAAAACATAATGCTGTGACACAGGGGTGGGCAAAATATCACCTGTGGGCCAGTTCTGGCCTGCCAACTGATTGGAAGCAGCCCACAGCTAGCCCTGTGGCTCTCCACATGGGGCTGGGTCCATCTGCTTGCACTGGGGCCACACTCCCACCTGTGCCTGTTGGCCCAGCTCCAGATCCGAGTGCATAGCTTCCAGTGGAGCTGTTGCCACTCTTCTGCTCTTGCATCCAGTGAGAGTCACCTGGCTTAAACTTTCTCCCAACCAAAGTGGCACATCAAAGGCAAGAGCAGGAAGAGAAACTGCTGCTGGAGGTGAGGGGAACTGAACAGTACCTGGCTTGCTGCAGTCACACTGGGAACAGCCCCACTAGAAGCTGCATGCACTGGCCAGGGCTGGTGTTGGTGGAACTCTTCTGCTCCCTTTGTCTTCAGCTGTGGCTGCTCCTCCTGCCCTGGCTGTGCCACTTTGAGTGTTGGGCAGTGTCAACTCAGCTGCTCCTGCCTCAGCCTGTGAGGTTCTGGCTCCCAGCTGCCTTCCACCCACTCCAACTACCTGGCACAATAAGCATCCACCTGTGTGTGGAGGTGGGGCTCTGGCTCTAGGTCTTGGCAGGCAAAGTGGGTGGAAGGCAACCAGGAGTTAAACCCAGAGCCCCACAGGCTGGGGCAGGAGACACCTAGCTGAAGCTTCCTCCCCAACCCATCTGGAGTAGTGCAGCTGGGGCAGGAGCAGGAGGATGAGTGCATGCTGGGTATCCCTCAGGATATTGCCTTCAGCTAGTCTGTTAAGGATGGCCTCCTTGATAATCTTTTCCAAGACTTTCTCCAAGATAGAGGTCAGGCTGATGGGCCTGTAGTTTGCCAGATCTACTTTCCTCCCTTTCTTGAAGATAGGCTGACATTGGCCCTCTTCCAATCATCAGGCACTTCACCAGATCACCAAGAACTCTCAGAGATCCGTGCCAGGGGCTGATCATGGGCTTGTCTACACATCCTGCTCCCTGCCCACCCAAAGGCCCGTAGGGAGTTTTGGTGAGCTGTTGCTGGGAGCAAGGGGTCGTGCTGACCCAGCTCATGACAGATCATTAAAATTCCCTATGTGGCCCTCAGACCCAAATAATTGCTCACCCCTACTGTAACTGGTTTGGGGAAGTTAGCTGTAGGTTCCTTTTAAATATGCGTTGTGACAGGGGTGGGTGTTTCCTAATTCTTCCTATATTTTTTGTGATGTGAATTTAGCTGTCTCACATGGCCCAATCCAAATTCTACTGAAATCAATGATAGTTTCACCAGGGGCTCCAGGTTTGAAACAAGCATTATGGGTGATGTGGCATTTAACATGAACAAGCATGTTCTCTCCACTCTGTAAAAGTTGGAATTATAAAGAGGAAAAATGGCACAATGAAATACAATAATATCTGTTAATCCTATGAGTACTTTTAAATAAATGTTTTCAACAGACCTCACAGAACGCAATTTGTGCAAGTATGGGCTTAGAAGAACTGCCTTATTGACAATAGGGTTCCAATCACCAAAGAAGCATTTTATAGTATCTTTATTAGCAAAAAAATAAAAAAATCATAAAAAAAATTGTAAGACAAACAACTGACCTGATTACAGTTATTGTTCTTTATAAGCAATTTTACTCTCCCTAAACTGCATTGGAAGAAGAATTTAACTAGCTTTCAGCATCAATTCCTGTAGGTTAAAGGAAGTTACACTAATTTTTTTAATCATCTTTTGAGTACAATCAGTAGTTTAGAGTGTGAAGAGTCTAACATACAGTACTTAAACAGAGTGTTCTAAATCAATCTGCGTGGATGTAACCCTCTATTCAGTTGTTTCTACTCCCCTCAGGAAAGAGTGTCACTGTGTAGCATGATTGAAGCATGCTGTGTGAAGCAAAGTGCTCTGACACTTTCCCCCTCTCTCTTCTTATTGTTCTTTCTGATCAGATTAGTTGGAACTCTATCATTGTTAAGACCACGAACAGGAAATAGGAAGCATAATATCCCATTTCAAAACACCAGAAGTTATAAACTCAGAAAGATGACTGGCATGGACCATGTTATATTTAATTACCAGGGGGAAATATGTTTAATCTCTTGACCAATAGGCAGATAGAGACCAGACACTCAGTTGTTCTGAATGGATGTAAATTGAATCAGTTGTTTCCTTTAACTGTTGAAGAATAACTGGCATATCTAAGCTCTGATACAATGAACCATGCTTGATTACTTACATTTTTGAAGATGTGCTACTCCAGAGACCATTAGATTAGAAGACAAATGAACAATTATTCTCCTATGATGAAACTGGAGATATGTTATACTAAGAAAATGTCACTAGCAGAGGAGAGAAAAATGCTTCATAGGCATTACAGCAGTGGCATTTAACACTAGTAGAGTTTAAGGATTGTCAGTACTTTTACAAAGCTTCTCTTTTGCAGGTGACAAAAAATGCTTTCAGAGTTGTAGAAAGATAAAATTCATTGATTTCATTTTAGGTATGATTTACTGTTTTGAAATTTTTCCATAGGTGACATATTCATGGTATTAAGGTGTCATAAAGGAGCGGGGGTCAGCAACATTTTAGCTACAACAGACCAAATTAATGCAGCTTACTCTGAAGGAGCACTGCTACTTTTTCTGCCACCAAATGCTGCCTCCAGTTGCTACTAATTTCCCTGTCCCCACCACCGTTTTCCCTCTCCCCCGGGGCAAACTACAACTGACATCCTGGTTTCATGGGCTGGACAAAATTGCTTGAAGGACCAGATCTGACCTATAAGAAGTAGGTTGCCAACCACTGAAAAGAACCATTTAAACATGTAATAGCATAAAACTTCTGGGTAAGGGAAACTATAGGGCAGCATAAACATGACCCTGTTTTTATACTCGATACTTAGTTCATCATTTATCCTTGTTACAAGAAACACAGTTGTGTGTATACTTCTTATTATGAAATAGTAATTTCAGTATTTTAGCAGTATTAATGTCTATAATATTACCTAATTTTATGTTTGGCAAAATATGGCCAGTTATTCCATATTGTTTTTACAGTGGTAGAAGTAACAGGTAGATAAGTGCCAAAGTAGCAACAGGAACTAGTAGGATCAATGATTTTTGAGCTTTCCTTCTGCACAGAATTATAAGAGGAGGTGATAATCCAACTAGTTATGAATCCAACTTAGAGTATTTTCATCTAGATTTTACTTTCTTAGTATACTAATGCAAGTGTCATGGCAGATGAAGTCAAAAGCCTTGTTAAAATCAGGTTATATCACATCCACTGTTCTCCTCCCCTCCACAGAGATTGTCACATTGTCAGAGAGGAAATCAGGTTGGCCAAGCATGACTTACTCTTGATGAATCCATGTTGGCAGTTCCTGATAACCTGGTCCTCCCCTAAGTTCTTAAAATAGATTGTTTGATGCTGTGCTCCATGATCTGTCTGGGTATCAAGGGGATATTCATTGGTCTGTAATTCTCTGGATCTTGCTTCTCCCCTTTCTTACGATAGGTTTTACTTCCAGTTGTCTAAAACTCAGTCAACCTCCATGAGTTCTCAAACATAATATTCAATGACTATTCAGTTATCTCAATGAATTTCTTGAGTGCTCAAGGATGAATCTTTTATGGTCCTATGAATTTAAAAATATCCAGCTTTTGTAAGTAATCCCTAACCTAGTCTTTTCTGTGTTTTAGACAGATTATTCCCTCCGTTAGTCCTATTCTCAATTGCGCTTGTCATCTGGTAGCAGACTTCATTCATTAAGATTTAAAAAATAAATAAACTTCAGCTTTCCCTACATCAACCATTTTTAGATTTCCGTCTTCAATGAGTAAGAGAGCTGCACTTTCCTGGGTTACCTTCGACTTCAAATGTACTTGTAGGATTTTTTTTAGCCTTTAAATCCCTTGCTAGATGCATCTCAGTTGGTTTGCCAATACCAACTGTTTTCTATTTACCCATTTCTGTCAAATATACAAGTAGCAATGAGAACTGTATGCCCAAGTGTTGTATCAGTGGTAATGCTCAAAACAGGGCCTTGAAGTTACTGGTGTCAGTAGTGTTTCCATTTTTATCTGGAAAGACTGGGACTCCACACAAGCCAATTGCCTTGGTTTAATGTGTCCCTGTCCTCCTAGCTAGTGAGGAATTCAGAGATTATACTTACCTGTAAAAGCAGTGTGTATTTTTACTTCTAGGATCATTTCTGTGATCAAAGAATCCTAAACACTGTGATATAATTACAGAAAAGAAAAGATGGTACAGTATGGAGAAATGGAAAATGATATTGCAGATGGCTAGGAGTCTTCTCAAATATACATTTACCCTAACAGCACCTATTCAGTGGTTTGAACATGTAACTGAAGATGAGATCATAAACTGAAGGAGAGTAGATTTAGAGGGGACATCAGGAAAAAATTCTTTATGGAGAGGGTTGCCAAAATATGGAATGGATTTCTAAGAAAGGTGTTGCTTTTACCTACCTTGGAGGTGTTCAAGAGGAGGTTAGAAAACAAGAGAGCCCGTCACCCTTACCAACACCATCTTCCAGGGTACTGTGGATGGATAAAGAAGAGGAAGACTTAGGACAAGCTGGATCACCAACCTCAAAAACTGGATGGGATTAGAACTGACTGATTGTACAAGAATTTTGAAAAACTAGGAAGAATGGAGAAAAGTTATTACTACATCAAAGGTGTCCCAATGGTTGGTGTGGCCTCAGGACTGACTTGACTTGATCAACTCAGAGAGGAAAGGAAATAGTCTTGGTGGCCACCTGTAAGCAAAGTATTAAATCATTCATATGACTGCTTTAAACTAAAAGGTAAGAGTCATTAGTCAGCTAACTTGTGAGAAAGATAGTCCATTTTGGTGGCCTGTGTAGTATCTGTTGACTAGAGAATTGAAGCAAATTCTTAAAGAAATGGAATGGTGTTTTATGCTTATTTAGCTATAACATGAATCTTTTAATCCTTTTATGTGACAGAATGAGAGCATAGAGTACAAGGTGTTCTCCCCTTGAGAGAACAGCAATATTTGCAACTACATAACAGAGTGGATTTTGATGGTTGAACAAAAAAAGCTGAAATTTTAATTATGTTAATAGGAATGGGCAAAGGCCTTCTTATAAAAGGAGAATAAATTGTTACCTATGGTATTTGTACTGACATACAGAAAAAAAGAATGGAATTCTACTATTTTCTTCGCAAAGAGGGGAGAGAGGAAGGACTTTGTAACACATTAATTTTAGATGGATCAGAGAACTCTTAACCCCTGGATTGTCCACACATTAAGAGCCTTGCTACACATTGCACTTTGAACTGCTCATATGTTGATTGGTGTTAGTGCTAGCTCAAGTTTGAAGCAGTTACACCTTACCTTAAGGCTAAAAACTTTCTCTGACTGTCTCACTTGCCACTAGAGGGCTGGCGAGCAGGGGCATGACTAAGAGTTATATCTGAGTTGCCAAAAAAAAAAAAAAGACTGGGGATCCAGAACATTCTTTTATCTCTGCTTTAGGTAGGGGGCTTGGGAGATAGGTTGTAGGGGTAGGACCATGAACCTGAGAAGTGGAGAATTAAAGGGGTAGGGGTGAGTAATGAAATGGGAGGTGGAAAGGAAATGGAGATGGGTGGTGAAATGAAGAAAGTAAGTCACTGAAGAATAAAATTAAAATAAATAATTTGTAAATAGCATTTAAACAGAAATAAAGATGAAATAAATCACAGAAGGTCTCATGTTTTAATAAATTGGGATGGGGGGTGTGTGTGTGTGTGGGGGGGGTTCTTGTCGTGCTTCCCGAGGTGACTGGGAGCTGGTAGCAGTGAAGGAAGATGGCTTTGGGGGACCTATTGCCCCTGTCCCAGGAAAGAAGCCCCAGCTCACAAGGACCCAATCTGGCCCCATACTTGTTCTCCCCCACCCCCACAACTCCTAGACCTCACTCTTGGACCTGCCCATGTCCTGTGACCTGGCTAGCTGACATGTTTTCTGCAGGCTGTTTGCACAGGGTTGCATCCATGGGGGTTTAAAAATCATATCCCCAGGGGTGGAAGGGGAAGTTGACATGGTGCCAGACCCCTTCCCTCAACTAAGCAATAAAGTTCATGGGATGGAAAGTTTTTGTCCATGTAGAACAGGGGGACGCAGAAGAGGACACTGAATTTTGGGATACTGGAAGACTGCAAGATGGGCAGCTCATCTGTGGGAAGAGGCCACACTTTAATGGAACACAAGCGGGTAACACTGCCCTAGAATGGCATAACTTTAAGCCACCTGAAGTATGCTTAAAACTAGTTTCAAGTGTAAATGTGTGGACAACAATGGGGTTAAGAGCTCCAGGAGCTGCCTAAAAATAAAGTGTAACAAGTCCCTGAGATTTGTAAGCTAGTTTTAAGCATCCTTTGCACATCTCAGGGTGACTAGTGTCTCCTGAGTCTGGGGTGGGGGGCAGCAATTTGTGAGCAAACCTAGGGGTGGGCCAAAAGCCCCATATCCACTCCTATAATTCTGTGGCCTCCCCCCCTGCAACACGCTGCCAGCCTACACAGCGAAAAAACTGCTCCATCCTGAGCTGTGCCAAGTCAGGGGCCAATCTCAGGGGGGCATGTGCCCGCTGTGCCTTTCCTACCAGTCACCGGTAGCACATCTTAATGTTATCTCACTCCATGGCAGTTTTATCTCTGCTCCATTTTACCTGGCTCATGTGCCATGAATGTATGGCCACTTCCCAGAGATAAGTCACCCAAGGTTTACTCCTCCAGTACCCCAGCTGGTCACATTCCTTCCTCTTAACCCTCCTGTTCTGTATGCACAAATCACAGCTGTAGTTCCTAGTAAGAGTCTTGCTCACTAGCCCTGTACCGGCCAGTCACATCTGTGCAGGTTGGGGACAGTCAGGGAAGGGTTTTTTTACCGGAACATGTAACTATTCTAAACTCTAACACTAGCAAAATCAATGCTTGAGAAGCTTAAAGTACAACATGAATCAAGGCCCCAATACTAAATGAATAACACAGGCAGTTTAACTACTCATACCATATACCCTGCTTTTAATATATACCTATTTCTCCACTTATCTCTAAGAGTACTGAATGGCAAGTGTAATTGTTTGCACGGTCAGGATCTTAAGGATTAGTCTATTTTCCCTTAAGATATTACTTGTTTAAAAAATAAGTAATAAAATGGATAATGTAGGAAGAGGGGTTTTTTTGGACACAGTATTTTTTTTTATGAGAGGCTCTGGTATAAACCAGAAATACAATCAAAATTGTCTTTAAAAGAAGGAAGAGAAAAATTTAAATCACTTCTTTAAAATCTTTAAACTTTGAATTATAATGCTGATTTTTTTTTTACTGCCATTACTTATTGATCGAGTAGATCGTAGATAGAATGAAAAGGTTGTATTTGTATCCCATGGAGAGCCTTGTGATAGATTATATATTGCCTTATATCTTTGATTACTTCACTTGCCCTCTACTCACTTATCCAAACATCCCAAACCACTGAGAAACTTCAGACTGACATTGCTCATTTTTAACTCAATCTGCCAGGTGCAATATTTCCTGTGTGTTCATCCTCCTTTCTGCTCTTCCCTTCTGTCCTCATCCCCTTATGAATTCAGCAGCAGGGGAAAAGACAGGATGAGCAGTGGTGACACACAGCTCTAGGCTCTGGAACCATGCAAACACAGGGGCTTCAGCCCAAACCTACCCTGATTAGCTAGTGTGCTCAGAGAGGCAAATGCATAGCTCTGGTAGGAGCTCTGCTGATATGCTAGTGAGCTCAAAAAGAGCTCAGTGCATGTGTTGCACACCCTTCACCATGATCCATGCTTTTAGAGGTTTACTGATCCTGTTGCAATCTGTTCCTTAGTACTTCTGCTGCTTCATGTGCTCAGAAAAAGAAGTGAACAGCAACATTCAGATTACCAAGATAAGAAAGTGAGCTAAAAGATAGTTTCAGAAGTGGTTCAAAGTAAGTGTGAGATGCCAACAGCAGATGATCAGAATGGGCACTGATTTATAATGCTGTTCATAATGTGAGGCCAATATCCTCAGTCACATTGTGTGATGTATTTCAGTTCCAGAATGTATCTGCCATATGAAGGTGTTTTTTTTTTCCTTGGAGAATTGTTTCCAAAATAGATTGCAGCCTGAAAATGCTTTTGTGGGTAATCAGGTGCTTGGTTAGGAAATTAGCATCATCTTAGATTTCTTTCCACCAAACTGCAGGACTGAATGAAGACTTTGTTTTTTCAAATTTGGGCTAGATCCCAAAATAATTTTGAAGATTTCATGCACATCCCCAAGGCTAAGTACAGATAGTCAAAAAGTGCAAGGCTGAATTGCTTCAATTTTTGGAGATTAGTTTAAGCTGCATAGATTGAACCAATAAGCAAGTGAACAGACATTCATTTTTGATTCTGGAAATGCAGCCACCTGCCTGAAGTAGCCCAGGCCAGAAGGCAGGAAGTGCTAGAGTATGGCTCCCTACTTGGCTGGAGCAGACAGCTTGGGCTAAACTAGCCCTCCCACCCAACCTGCAAGAGGGGTTGGGCAGGAGAGATACAAAACATCCTAGGATGCTGGAGGACTGTGAGTTAATTTGAATCTGCAGGGAGTCTGAAACAGAAGTTCAGTAAACCTATTTCACCTAAATCAGTTAAGTCTGATGCTACATTCATTCAGGTTTATCTTAAACTGGTTTCAGCCACTATGAAAGTAGTTCATGTGTGCTCTGGACTGAACTTCTGTTGTATTATAGATTTGAACTGGTTTCCAACCACTTACACCAGTTTATATATAACTTCTGTCACTAGTGCAAACATTATGGAAGCCTTTATGAACTAGTAAGTTAAGTATTGTCACATTTCATTTGCACATAGAGAGATCTGAAAACAGACCTTCTACATATTGTCTGTATTAGTTACTACATCAGTGTGCAAGTCTGCTGGAATGGACAAGCCCTGAGTGAGTATTTAAAAAAAAACCAAATTCAGCTTTAATTCATATCATGACATTAAACTGCTGCATCTAAGATTTGCTGTGTGCATTGCTGGCCCAGACTAATCATATTAATTATATTACTTATTGGGCACATCTACACAATTGCTTTACTTGAGATAAGAGCTAATTACTGCACAGTAAACATCATCATCTACACATGCAGGCACTTATTGGGCAGTAATTTGCTCTAATCATGAGTGAATTTGCTACTTGCAGGAAATTTACTCGAGATTACTTGCTGTGCACTAGCACATATGTAGATGCCTGACTTGGAGCAAGTGTGCTCCTAGTCAGCCAAACAGCAGGGTATGGAAGATTGTTCCTTGCCCCTGGGAGCTTGTTGCTGCTGTGGGGTGGGCTTCCCCACTGTTGCCTGGAAGGGAACTGTATCCCTCTGTCCCAGCAGCAGAGGGCTCCCAGCCCCCACTTCATGACTGGGGAGCAGGGGTGGGAGATCCTTAACAACCAGCCTGATCTCTATGGTCATGGGGCACAGGCTGGGAGAACCTTATCTCCCAGCACCAGCTCTGTGGTCACAGGGACAATGCTGAGAAGAATCTCCTAGCACTGACCTTATGACCATGGAGTTGGTTCTGGGAGAGAAGGATATTCCAGCTCAGGCCCCACAACTGAAAAGTCTGGGCTGGGAGCTTAAAACCTCCCAGTGCTAGCCCCATGACTGCAGAGCTTGGGCTTGGAGATAAGGGTCTTCCAGCCTCATGATCATGGAGTGGGGGCTGGAAGCTGCCTGCTGCTAGGGCTGGGGGATGTTGTTCCCACCTAGACTCCAGCAGTGAAGCCCATCCCAGCAGCAGGCAGCTCCTGGGGGCAGGGACCAGTGTCCCAGGTCCTCCCAGGAGACAGCTGTCTTCTGGTTCTATGGTCCCTGCCAGACCTTGGGCCCCAGATCTGCTTTCACATCTCTGCATGTGTAGGACATGCCTGGGAGATTTTACCCTAGAGTACTTTAAAGTAAACTGCTCCTGGATTATTTGCAGATTGCATTAAGTAGTTGGTGAAAATGTAGTTGCATCAGTACTACAAGCTGTCAATAAATTTTTGGACATGGCTGATTCTTGCATATATTAGTAAGATGTGCTTTAAAAAACAATCTTCTGTGCAATGGTACTGGTATCATTTCCCCAGGTTTCTTCAGTTCCATGTTTCTCTGTTACCTCCAAGTACTTTGAATAGGACAGCTTTTGGCCCAACTGACCACATCCAGATAAGCAAGCACATGCCTTTTGTGGTACCTCAAAGCAGTTTAAGACACTGCAAAAAGAATGAAAAAATGTTCTTCACACTCTAAATTGGTATTTGGGGACACTAGCTCCTTGTAACAGTGGGACTGCTGAAAGAGCCACAACCTACAGTGGCCCCTGCACCTTCTACTTACTGCTGTAGTCTGGCAGTGGGGGCTTCTGCCTGGTTGTGACCTTCTGCACACATGAAACAACATCTGCCCCGTGGGACCTGCAGCCCCATGGCTGTGTGCCTGCCAGACCCTGATGGTGACTTCACGGCCACCTGGGCTGTGGTATGGGCACTGGAGCTGAGTTGCCTACACCTCTGGGCCAGCTGCCCGTTGGCCATGGCTGCACAGTTGGCCTTTGGGCAGCACTGCTATCATGTCTAATGGTGTCCCCCCTCTGCCATCTGTCAAAGCATGTCTTCCTCAGCCACCACATCTGTCCTCCAGCTAGGTCCCCAGTGCTGGCCCTAGACAGGATCCTCTGCTTGGGTCTTACTATTTGCCTCACCAGCAGAGTTCCTGGTGTTCCTTGTTTAAAAATATCAAGTT
The DNA here is from genome assembly GCF_052110815.1 of Crocodylus siamensis. Classification (NCBI taxonomy): domain Eukaryota; kingdom Metazoa; phylum Chordata; order Crocodylia; family Crocodylidae; genus Crocodylus; species Crocodylus siamensis. The sequence continues at coordinate 40,758,868 of NC_143396.1, forward strand.
CTCTGGTAAGAAACTCAAATTCTGTCATTAAAATACCCCAAATCCATGTTCTTCTGCAATTAAAATGAAACACCACTATATAAAAAGAGATCGGGTTGGCAATGTTTTATTGATATATTTACAAGTTTAAAGCAATTTGGAAGCCCACCAGTGCCACTATTATCATAATAAAATGAATTCTAAATATCTATACATTTTGGCATTTGCTTTTTGTTTTTTTTGTCATAGAAATATCACACTGATATGCTAGTGCCCTGCCCTTGCCCTTGCCCCTCACTACCAACCCACAGCCCCCTCTCCCATGCCCCTCACTCCTGACTGTCAGCCCCTGCCTGCCCCCACTAGCTCCCTCCTGGCCACAGCTCTGTTCCAGCACTAGGACATGGGTCCATCTGCAGTTGTCCCACCCACTGCTTTGTGGCTCTGAGCAGTGCCAGACCTTGCTGTTCTGCTCTCTGAACCTAAGAACAGACCCCAGCAATCCCCATGACATTCCCAGGAAACCCTCAATCGGGGCTCAGGGACTGGGCTGAGTAAACCCCTTCCCTCCCAGGATGCCATCCCACTCCACAGGCTGCTTTAGGGGATCAGGGGAGCTTTAAGCCTGGCTTTGGGGGCTTCTCCCTTCCAGAGAACTCTGCCACCTCCACCCACATCTCTCTCTCTCTCTCTCTCTCTCTCTCTCTCTCACTTTCACACACACACACACACACACACACACACACACACCCCTGCTGCCACCTCCATCCCTCTCTCTCCCCAGCCAAGTGGTTCCTGGGACCAGGTGCCCCCCAAGGCTGGGGATGCATCTCCCAGCACTGGTGTGGGCATGGGACAGGACTACAGTATGGCTATTGCCCCTACAGCTGCAGCTCTTGGCAACAGGTCCCATCCTGTCTCGTTTGGTGGCTGGGCATGCAGGGTGTGATTTGTGGGGGGATGCAGGGTTTGTGGGGGTAGGGCTTTTGTGGGGTTTGTGGGGTTTGTGAGAGTGAGATTTGTGGAGAGGGTATGGGGCTTGTGGTGTTTGTGGGTGGGTGGTTTGTGGAGGTGGTTTGTGGGGGGACTGTGTGTGGGTAAGACTGCTCAGGAGGGGTGGATCCCCTGCCAGCCCCCACACGACCCACAGTCCCCCCCTGCTAAACCCACAGGCCCCCCCACAGCAGCAGCAGCTTTCAGGCTCTCAGGACCCACTGCTGGCAGACCCCTCCTGAGGTGCACCTCAGCTGCCTGGTGCCAGATTGGCATTGTATGCAGGGGCCATGCTGTGTCACAGGTGGCCCTGAGCACCCAACAGCTGCTGATGCTGCAGTGGGGCTATGGGCAGAGCAGGGGGTGGGCAGGGGAGCACTCCCCTTCCATCTCTCACAGTCCCCTCCATACCCACACACAATCCCAAACACCCCCCACAGTTGCCTCCACACCTCCATCCCTACTTATCTGGGACAGCACCTGGGTCAAGATCACCACTGTAGCCTTGCCCCACTCCTATTTTCTCCTGCATGCTGAGGCAATGGGGCATGGGGCAGCCATAGAGATGCTTTGGCTGGATGCCAGAACATCTCTCTGGAGGACCCAGCTCCTGGTTGCTTCAGGACATGTTCTGGGATTGATCCCTGAGCCAGGTTTTTTTAAAGGTTTTTTATTCAATACCTGGATTTTCAGGTATTAAATTTAGAGCCTGTGCTGCATTTAGTTCCCAGTGTGCCTCTTGAAGCACCTCAAAGTGCTTTGAGGTGCAACAGGCATGTGCGCACTCATCTGGACGTGCTCACTGGGTGCATCTACACATGAAATTAGTGCATCTGAATAAACTACAGCACAGTTTGCATCTCCAGGTGCCTGCAACAGGCCATGAAGACCCTGGTGGCCCAGATGAGGGAGTGAGGAAGGTGTGTGGTGGCCCCCCCTTCAAAATCCCCACACATACCACAAACCCCACACCCACAAACTCCACAATCCTCCCACCCCACATCTGTGCTCACCAGAGACAGATCCTTGGCCCAAGCCACTGCTGCTAGCCTTGCCCTGCTTCTGTTTCCCCTAGCACACTGAGGCAGCATGCTGGGGCAGCAGAGGCATGCAGCAGGTATAGAGACACTCTGGCTAGGTGCTAGAGCATTTTCTTTGGACGACCCAGCCTCTGGTTGCCTCCAGGCATGCTCCAGGATTGCACCCTGCACCACTTTTTTCCAGGATATTTTCTTTTGATACCGGGATTTCCCAGTGTCAAATTTAGAGTCCACACAAAATATGCAGCACAGGGAAACTTTCTTTCTTTCATGGTATTTCTCCTGCTGCATCTCAAACTGCTTTGAGACAGTAACAGGCTCATCTAGATGCAGCCTACAAATACATTACAGTAGATTAAATAACTGCACTGTAGGATAGTACTTATGAACAAGGGCCCCATTACAGTCTCATATGGATAAAACATTTATGCTATGTTATTGTTCAGTATGTCTGCTTTTCTTTTCATACATGTACATTAAATATATTTTTGAATAAACTCTAGAGAGATTTTGTAAACTGCATAAAAATATTTTGCATACATTTTAAATATCAGATTTAATTTCTGTCTTTAAAAGTGGATGAATTCGTGTTTGTGAAAGTAGGAGTTGTAAATATTGCCCCAGATCAGCCCTCATGAAGCATTTGGTCCAAATTTGCAAACTTGTGTTGGTATATATCAATCTGGATTCTAAATGAGACACCCCAGTTTGATAACGCTGACCTACGTGTGCCCTACAACAAACTTCCCCACGCTTGTCTGCCAATGCTCTTCAGGCTTGACTTGAAACGCCTCTGTCCTTCTGGTCCTAAGTTTTTGTTGAATAGAGGCTGCTAATCATGCCAGATTGTAGTACGTTATATAATATGGACAAATGTCCACCAATAAGTAAAATGAAAACATCTAAAGCAGTTTATTTGTTACTGCAAATGAATTTTGAGCACTTGTTTTCAAATGAAACCTACTTCATTAACCCATTGCCATCATTAATTCTCTGTTTTAAGACTATTTTTTTTTAGAGTACTACATAATATACCAGGTAAATATCAGGACAGATAGAATGTAACAACCTCATAGAATTTTATCATTTACTCCATCATTTGATAGGCTGATCTGATGGCTCAGGTCTATGACAGGTCATTGCTAACATAAGACTACATTGCTAACATACGACTACATAATATTCTAAGCCAAAGTTCTTCCCTTAAGTGCTTCTGCTAGTTTATAATTTTTAAAGCTGATTCAACAGACATTTCAAAATCATTCATCAGCCAAAAGCTTAATTCCTCTGCTCTCCACAGCTTCTTTGATCAATAAACTGATGCAAATTACTCCTAACAAATTATTCTTATTAGCTTTATTCTGCTTTATATCAAAGGGTTTGTTTCTTCCTTTTCATTTATCCTGCTGCCATGATCCAATTTCTTTCGAACTCAAAAGTGAGATTGTAAGAAATTGACTTTTACTAATTCACTTTTTTTGTCAATTGATTCTAGTACACTACATAAAATAATCTGCTTCCAGTAACCTATAACCTTTTTCATCTTACTACAAGACTGCATTTTTTTAATATTGATTTTATGCTCTTCTTCCTTCTAAAAGAAACTCATGCAGGTAGAATATGAACTTTCTTACATTATAAGGTCTTTGGCTCAGATCCTTAGATATATTTAGGTGCCTGACTCATACTGGCATAATGCCAAAAAAAACAAACAAAACAATCAACATCAGAATTAGATAGCTAAAAGCCATTGAGTTTCTGGGAAATGGGGCAGGGTCTTTATATATGCTATTGAGTAATAATCCCCCCGCCATGGGGTTCTTATTTGAATTGGCTTCGGAGTGCTAATCTATTTAAAACACTAAGTAATAATAAAATTATTTATCAGAGTTACAGTGATGTAGCTATGACAGTCCAAAGAATGTGCAAAAAGGAAGACTTGTTTGGTAAGAATTTTTATTGGATCAATTACTGCCCATGTTATGCATTGAAGGTCTGGTTGGCCCTCATGCATACACCATGATCCAAGAGGATTGACGGTTACTACTGTCCATCCTGAGGTCTTCAAACTCCGTGGCACGTTTGCCTGTCCAGTAAGAAAAAAAGGAAGAGCTCTCATTGTGTTTGTGGAATGAGGACTGAACTCCTGAGGTGTTCTTATGATTTTGGTGCTAACAGGGATACGTTTTAGTAGAATTCTTGACACAAGTGAGGAGACAGATACCTGATTTTGTTATTTCACTGGCTACAGTTTCTGGGATTTTCATGAAAAGTACATCCCTCCATGGCAGAATGTGATGAGAATGAATTATAAATGGAGTGAAATGACTTGGTGGTCATATTTAGTCTTTTTTTCTGAGCAGTATAATAAGAAATGTAAAGGTATAGTGAGGCAAAACAGAATCTTGCTTAATGATTGAAAAGTCTGAGTGTCATGTAGAGTGTAACTATACTATAGTAGTAGGATGTTCAGTCTTTCCAGTGAGAAAATAAGCCCCCAAATTCACTCTCACTGCATAAGTCAATCTGAGAAACAAGGCAATGAGGAAGAACCATTGGATAAACTCAAGATCTGGGCTTCTAGGATTGAGAATGGTAGATTTAGATACCCACATGGTATCTTTACAGGATCATGACTGTGAACTCAGGAGTGATTTCCTTAGCAATGGGACTGAGCACCCTGCCATCATGGTTTAGCTATCTTAGTGGAAAAGTGGGATTTGCTTTGCAGACTGTTTTGTGGAATACCGTGTTTATTAACATACAGTTGACACCATTCCCTAAAAAACCAGGTCTCACAAACTAAGCGAGGAAGTTGATTTTCTTCACCAGAACAAAAGCATGGAGTTCCTGTAAGGGCCGTTCTTTCCCTCTGGACCAGCAAGCATCAGGGGAGGACTACAGTTTTTACCCTCTCACCACTGCTACTGAATTAAGAGCAGCATTTTCCTGCTCAGCCAAAGGCTACTATCAATTCAGCAGCACTTGTGAAAGGGTTAACACTGTAGTAGGACTTCATTACTAGTCATCTTGGGCACATCTACATACATGCTTTAATGTGCCTATTTTAATGCAAATTAAAGCATCACTAAAAAAGTCATGCTATTTAGTTAATGTGTATTAAAATAGGATAATATGCATTAAGCATCACTTAAAAACTGTGCTCTTTAATTAATGTGCATTAAGACAGGCTAATGCACATTTTCCTAGTACCTCACAATGGAGGTAACTGGATTTAATATCCTTTAAGTAAAGCATGTTAATGCACGTGTAGACATTACTTGTTTTATTTCCTCACTTGGAATTGAATGCAGAAGTATGTCTGGTAAATGTCTGGTAGAATGTACCATTACAGATGTGATTTCTCTGTAATATCCATGTCTCACATCTGTAAAGCATGTATGCCTTCTGTCCATGGTGGCCTTGGACTCCCCTCTCAGAAATGCTTTGCTGTTTTGAAATTCTTCCTTTTGTATCCTTCCCCCTCTCCCCTCACAGTGACTCTTCATTCCTGGGCCTCATTAACTGATTTCTCTGTAGTCATCATACTGTCCACATTCTGCCCTGTCAGCATATATTCCTTTGTTTCTCAAACCCATCACGTGCACACATCTTAATTGGTTATTTACAGATCTCTTAATTTGGTTTGTTTACCAAAACTGGAAAGCCCAAGGACTCTGCAGTTAGGCACCATGACCTGGCACCAATGCTACAGAGTCCCTTATCTCTGTTATGGAACAATGTGGTACATGCTGTCAATTTCCCAGCTTGTGTGTCTGCTGGCTTCAGACACAGTGGACCTTGAAGGAAACTTTGTCACAAACAGGCTTTTAGAAACCAATTATTGCTTGCTATTCTCCTGGACCATAATTCTAATACAGATCTACTTTACCTACAAACAGTTCCTAAAAGCAAACCTCTAAATAGCATTTTCTAGCCATCACCTTTAACTACCTGAAGGGTGGTTCCAAAGAAGATGTAGCTAGACTGTTCTCAGTGGTCACAAATGACAAGAGCAAGGAGCAATGGTCTCAAGTTGCAGCAAGGGAAGTTTAAGTTAGATATTAGGAAAAACTCTCACTAAGAGGGTGGTGAAGCACTGAAATAGGTTACCTAGAGAGGTTTTGGATTCTTCATCCTTGGAGATTTTTAAGGCCCAGCTTGATAAAGCCCTAGCTGGGATGATCTAGTTGGAGATGCTTTGAGCAGGTGGTTGAACTAGATGACCTCCTGAGGTCCCTTCCTACCCTTATTTTCTATGATTCTATGATTCTAACCCCCTCAAATGTCTGCACTTCTGATCAGAATGCATCAGCTGTTTTCCTTCTGAACTGTTCCCTTTTTGAAAGGGCTCAAAGCCTTTCTGTGTCTACACCCTTAGTGAGGAATAGTATTTACCAAACTATTCCTTATTTTATGCAAGTTCACATTTAAGTCTGGTTACCAAAATCATATGTGAACATCTTGTAAATGCTAGCTATTTTCTCATGGGGCTATATTAGAAATTCCACTTGTCATATACATTTGACCTTTTCACCCACACTCTGGCTATTTAATGTGTCTGACACTATATCTAATATTCCAAACATATAAGAAATTTTAACAATACACTATTTTACAACAATTATTACAATCTCTTGCAAAAAAAATACAAAACAAAACTTTCCTGTTATGTTTAATATTCCTAAAAGATTAGAACAGACTGATGCTTAACCCAGGCAACATTTAGTATTTCAGCCGGAACAGACCTAAACCTTGCCTTTAAACCTCTAAATGGTAAGTCTATAACTATGCAAGTATAATTTTTAGCACTTACTTGTGGTTAGGATGCTATCTGTCCTTGTTTAATTGCATACTTCACTCTGCTGTCATAGGCTCTGGGGTAAAATAGGATTTATTGGATAAGCATGTATGTCTCCAAAACTTTAGTCACAGAAAAAAACCACAACTAGCAGGCAGGGAAAGGGGGACTCTTTTTACCTTTGAATGAGATTTTAGTGGTTAAGACACAAAATTTTTGTCCAGGAAACAGACACTTCCACCTAAGGGGAGAATGATGGTTAAATTTGGATCACCCACTTTACAGGACAGTGCTCCAACTGCTATATCATGGGCTCAATGTACTTTCTATTTGTCACTTGAAGGAGAGGAACATTATTCTAGTGTTCCCTGAGCAGCCAGAAGAGGAAACTATATAAGAAGAAGGCGTTCAATCTTGAGGAAAGTTGGCTCAAAAGCGATGAGTGTTCAAATAATTCATTGTGTGTGTTAGATGATAAACATAGTAGGGCTCTACCAAATAGAGAAGCAGTTCAGAGGACTCCTGCCTCTTTGGTTTGCAGGTCAGACTGTAGAAGGTGAGGCAGAAGCCTCCATACTGAGTTCTTTAAAACCTTTTAAATAAAAAGACCTTTTTTTTTTTTTACAGGTGTCAGCTCAGTCTTAGGAGAGAATGTAGCTTCTATATCCAATAGCAGAACTGAACTTCCAGTCTGTCATGAATTCAATTCCCATGTTATTATTGAACAAAAATAAAAGAATTGACTTGTGGTTCATCTCTTCAATCCAGAAACCTGTTTTGGCTTGTGATGAATTTACAGAGAGAGTAAGGAGTAAATAAGAAATTAAATTATCCAATTAAAAAAAGGTATGCAAAATTGTTGTGTGTTCCACACTGCTTTATAGTCCATCTCACCCAGCCATGGCCTTCGACCTCCTGGCTGATGACATTCAAAAAAGAGCCAGGTAAAGCTCCTGTACTGGAAAGATATACCTTCCCTCTGTGATAGCCTTAGGTCTGGTAGATATAGAATTGTTTGTATTATTCTTATCTGTTATCCCTGTGTATCATACAATTTGCCTATTATCGAATGGACAAACCATGGTTGGTCTGAAGTCCATCTGGAACAAGGTATGTGGGTAATAAATCCAGTGCCAACAATTGGCAGCTCTGCCAGGACAGGGACAGTGACTCTGTGACTGGGCCCAGGTCCAGTGCCAACAATTGGAAAATGAGACTCTGGGACCAGACTCAAAGGCAGTAATCTGACTGATCAGGAAATTTGTTGATACAGCTTGAACCTCTGTACAGGGGCCAGCCAAGACTTATAGTTTCATAGTTTCCAGGGTTGGAAGGGACCTGAGCAGATCATTGAGTCCAACCCCCCTGCCATGGCAGGAAAGAGTACTGGCATCAAACGACCCCAGCAAGGTGTACATCCAGCCTCCTTTTAAAGACCCCCAAGGTAGGAGCTAGCACCATTTCTTTAGGAAGATGGTTCCAGATCCTAGCCACCCTGACCATGAAGTAGCGCCTCCTGATATCTAGCCTAAATGTACGTTCTGCCAACTTGTAAGTGTTATTCCTAGTCACTCCTGGTAGTGCTCGGGGGAACAGGGACTTTCCCAGTGCCTACTGGTCCCCTCTGACTAGTTTGTAACAGGCCACTAGATCCCCCCTTAGCCTTCTCCTGTGGAGGCTGAACAGGTTCAGGTCTCGTAGCCTCTCCTCATAGGGTCTGCCCTGCTGCCCCCTGAACATGCAAGTAGTAGTTGAGTAAGGCTGTGGAACCATGGATGGAGACTTGATTTTTACAGCTGCCCCTTGATCATCCACTTGTAGTGGAGTAAGGCTGTGGAACCATGGATGGAGACCTGTTTGTAAGGTGAAACTGCATGATAGTTCCAACTAGGGTTATAAAGAGGAAAGGGCAGATGGCATCTGTGCAGGTGGGATCAGGGAGGCTTGTGGGGTCCACACGGAGGCTTGGTGGTGACCAGGGACTATTTTTAGCATCCTGATTTTTACAGTGAACCTACAGCACATCCCTTCAGCCCCTTCCTACACACTAGGATGACTTGCTTGTTGCCCTTCATTGGAGAAAATATGCATGCAAAGTCCCCTTGACTTTTTGCCCAGAGATAGTTTCAGAATGAAGACCATTCATTTGCATTAAAGTTGAATTCTAAATAGATACTTTGCCATTTTTTAAAAGAGATATTAGCATAATATCTTTAAGAGGATTTTTTTTTGCTTTGAATGATAACTTTCATGGCCACCATTATTCATATATTTTTCAATGTACGTATTTCAGCAAAGAGAAAAGCTTGTCATGCAGTGAAAGCACCACCAAAGTTATATGAATTGTCATAAAGTCAGCAATACAAACAAAAGTTCTTTGGCCCTGTAGCTACAGTAAAGAAAAGAAAAAAAAATGATCCCATCAGGAAAACCTAGGTAGGCTTTTCAAATGCTGCTTTAGCATTTGTCAAATGATTACTTTCAGTCTCACCATACTCTAAGAAGTTTAGACTACAAGAAAAAAATGTATGTAAAGTTTCTTACTAAGTACATTTGTCAGTTTCTAGTTTTTAACTCCAGGGCCTCGGCTGCAAGACCATTTCTAATTCATTCTCATTTGTGGAGCCCTTGTTTTTTTCAGAATGCAATGTTATCTAATGTTATTTCATGCTGAGATGAAACACTGACTATATCAGTAAGGATAACTGCTGAGAAAGAAGAACAAAAGAACTGTAGACATCTAATGGCCCAACATCTTCACTGGAGATATGCTGAACTAGTGGATTTGCATCATCTGTCTCTAATGGATTATATCATGCAGTATTGGTTCCAGCAAATTGTGGAATGTGGAAAAATGTTAGGGCTGCACAAATAAGTTTTATCTATAAATTTAACTTAGGAAATTCATACTTATTTTCAAAAATAGATGAATAAACCAAAACTTTGTGTGAGTGTAGTTTTGTTCTTTTGAAAAAAGTTAGGAAGAAAGTAGCTCTCCTGTCCTGTGAAAATTTTCAGGGTTTCATGTTTTTTCCCTGTTTTGCATTGCAATGAAGCCAGCACCTTTCCAAGGGAAAATGAGAGTGGTAAGAGACCGGCTGTAGAAAACCACCAAAGCCCCCCCCCAAAAAAACCAACAAAAAAAAGGGTGATGGCTCTGTTTTATCTAGTTTAAACTGGGGACTTGAATTTCAGAAAATTACATCCCAGATACATGCTGTGACCATCATTCTATTCATAAGTGTGCACATTTAGTTATGTACATGCCATTTTGGGCACTTATGTGCACAGAGGAATTCTCTTTTTAGAAATGTAGCCTTGTACACATGGGTGGCTACATGGATGCAGAGATGAAAAATGTGAACTGTCAAACAAGAGATTTCCCATTCTCCACTCGCTCTAGCTGAGTGGCTAGGGCAGTCACCTGGCAAGGCCCACACACACCCCCATACTTGCGTGTGCGCATGCATGTACACACACACTCACACAACTCGAGTCAAAGGCAGAAGCAGGTTCTTTTTCCCTTGCAGGCCAGAAGTCATCCAGTGGGTTATGCACCATCTGGCGTGCTCCCTTCTTCCTAGCCCCGCATACCTCTCATGTGCCTTATCTTTTCTGTTTGAGCTTTTGCATGTTGCATACATGGTCAAGTGATCATTGTACCAAGAAGCTGAACTTTGACCAGTGTCATTTATCCAGTGACTATCAGATACAAACTGCAGTAGTGCAGCTTCAAAAACAGAACTTGGATAATGACTAGCTTGTGTCATGGTAGTTAGAGCAAGTAAATGCTCAGCTCCTGGGGCTAAAATATGGAAGGATTCACCCCCCCACAACCTTTTTTCCCCCAGATTTATGCTTAAGTACACACATACTGGCCTGACCAGTGAGGAACCTAGATTATGCATACACAGTCTACAAACTCATTCTTGCATGTACACAGTGTAGAGGTGCAGTCAAAAATGCCCAGGTGCCTGGCTAGAAAACAGCTAGTTAGGCACACAAAAGGAAAGGCAACTTTGTCCTTCATGTTTTATGGGTGACAACTTAATTCAATATATTCTCACATAAACTTCATATAACTTTTTAATAATTGATCAGTTATAACTTGCAGGTTACCCAATAGTCAATATCTGAAACCTCCATAAATATGATTTTCCTAAAGTTACACATCAAAAAATTCTTTGAAAAAAATCAAGAAAAACTCAAATAAGTGTTTTCAGATTTAGAATAATAAACCAGAATCCTTAAGCCAAGCTAATCAACAGACCGACCTGGATTTTAAATTATTTAGTTATGTGATTAATGCAGTGCCCATGAGCCATAGCCAGGGTTCAAAACAAAAATACACCAAACACATTTTTCTCCCTATATGCAATTATTTTTACTACGTAAGTTTATTTCGGTAAACTCGCATTTGCTAAATTCACATATATTTTGTATGCAAGTACCAAAATTCCTTCCTACGTTTACACTATGCAATCTATGGTTGCAAAATAGGAGGATCTAAACTTAAAAATATGTACACTTAGACTGGAGGCATTTAAAAATAAAATAAAAATAGTTATAGAAATAGGTTTTATATCTTTGTCTGAATCCCAAAGCCATTTTTTGTGTTCTTAGAATGTATTTCTAGCCCCCTTTCTCTGTAAGATCATAACACTCAACATCCATGAAGTTAACATACAAAGGAGAGAAAATGAGAAATGTATCTTTATAGGTCTGTTTTCTAGAAATACTCAGTTTTACTTGTATCGCCAATATGTTAAAAAAAAAACAGAACAGAGATAAGAGGTACTGTTAGTTTGATGATGCCCTTAAAATTGTGTGCTTAATTTTAAAGTTGCCATCTTAGATGAATGCCTTACAATGTAGCCTTTAGGAAAAGGGTTAGGAACTTTTTTAGACTGAGCCCTATCCTCATTGTATGCTCATGCTGTGAATGAAGCATTGGTTGAGTAAATGTTTTTAATCCTCTGTGCTTAATGAGTAGACCTTTGCTTCACACACTGCAGAACATCCACATAATATCAACAGAGGTGAAGTCGGGAGATTGCACAGGTCTAGGAAAAAGAAGAAATTGGAAGAATATACCTTATCTTAATTACATCACAATCCTTTTGGAAATTCCCCCCCCTTTTTTCTTACAGTTAGAAAACAGCTTTAGTATCAGCAACACTGAGCCAATTGAGGTGATTTGTAAGGGGAGAGTGGTAATACATTTTATTTCCTGAAGATTATCAGACCATTTTACTCCAAAGGGTACTCTTTAGCCCTGAAGATCTTCTATTTTTCCCTCAGTCAGAAAGGTCATGGGTGAATGACATGAGACACTCAAGTATCTTCCCTCCAGGCAATAAACATATTAACTGTCTTTTGCTCCTAGCCTCAGCATGGTAGGAAGCAGATTACTGAATCATTTAAGAGGGTTTTTTTTCTTCTTGATTTACCCCCTGATCACTTCAGTGATGAAATCCAATTAGTCTTACAGTCTATCACACATGTCCTGGACAAAATTCAGAAAGATCTGAAAAATTCATGGGAAATGCAGGCATGCTGTATAACCTGAAGTAAAATTGATGGCTACTTTATCTTTGTAATAACATTGGAACTTTTCAGCTTCTGGTCATAGACATTTTTGGAATCAGTCAATCATCTGTGTCCTCCAGAACAGTATATCAGATAACTCTATCCATTCTCAGGAGAACAGAGCATATATTAACTTTCCATCTATGCTATAACTATGGCAAAAAATGATTTTCCCTAAATGCCTAATGGTAGTTTAATTTGTCTGAATGTGTTTTTTAGAACTCACAGTTTCTATAGTCAAACTTTTGTAAATTGTGAGGCTTCAGTAATTATTAAGCATTCAAATAATTCTGCTACTAATGCCTAGTCTAATTATCCTAGTTTTTTGTTAATCGCCATTAATATTAACAAAAGCAAAACAAACCTATTCAAAACCAAACAGCCAAAACATTTTGGAGGGGAAAATTTAGGGAAGAGGTTTATTTTTTTCAATATGACTTTGTAGTGATATGTACCTTTAATAATTTTTAAGTGCTTTTAATACCATGTACAGTAGGGAATATATATGAACTTCATCTTCAGGAAGTCCTCAGAAGATCCTTCTGGGTCCTCAGATGATACTGACTCATTTTTGGCAAAGGATTAAGAAGAATGTAATAGGTAACTGCACATGTGTATCAGATCTGTTGGCAAATATGAAGTCTATTTACCAAATATAACTAATGACAAATGATTAACTGTTATTCAAAGCACAATTTTAAAATGATGGGACTTTCCTTGGGCAAGAAAATGAAGATTTTAATTCATAGTGCTTGTTACTAGCATTTTTCAAAACAGATGAAAAAAGGGGGTAAGCATGGTTACCATTGTTTTAGGGCACGTGTACATGAGAGACTTAGTGTGCCGTAGCCTTATAACACTGTTCAGTCATGCGCTGGTCAACACCTGTGCTAAAAAGCAACTGAGTAGTATTTTTAGGCTACTGCACAGTAACCATCACACAAAAAATATATGCCAATGCTACTGTACAGTAAGTATAGTTACTGTGCATTCAGTTGGTATTGCATTAAGAAAGTACTAAACTAAATGCACAGCAACTACAGTGCATTAATGAAAGTGTAGACGTGGCCTTAGTGAGGATAAACTGAAACACACAACTGTTAAACAAACTTGATTTAGTCCTTCAGTGAGTCAGGAAGAGAACCCACAACACCTTTTTTCTATCCCTTATTCAATCAACAAACTCTGGCTTTCCTTTCTTCTTAACATTTGTTTTGTACATGTTAGCATACATTATGGTAGCAACAGCTGAAAAATGGGCTCAGAGGGTCTGACTCTCAGCACTGAATGCATGGCGGGGCATCGTACTTTTAGCATTAGTCTTGGAATGACACTAGTTTCTGAAGACAAGTACAAATAATCTATTTTTAAATATAATTTGTAAGTCAAATCTCAAGATTTGTTTGGATTCTGGTTTTGAAGATGTTTTTGTAATGCTTGGGGTTGGCAATACTGTGAAGGGTCACAACTCAACATTAATTTAATCTGGAGTCACTGGCACTCAGCACACCTGAAAATCAGAAATATTTGCTTTTGTAATTTGGGCTAGGAATACACAGTGAACTTACCATGCCAACTGTTGCCTCAAGAATGCTATGCTGCTCTGATCAGAGTGCCTCCTAAACTGGAAGTCTTGCCATCGTGTCAATATGGTTGGGTGGGTAAATCTGCATTGCTGAGGACCAATAAGCCCGAGTGTCATAGTTTCATAGTTTCTAGGGTCGGAAGGGACCTGAGTAGATCATCTAGTCCAACCCCCTGCCATGGCAGGAAAGAGTACTGGGGTCAAACGACCCCAGCAAGGTGTTCATCTAACCTCCTCTTAAAGACCCCCAGGGTAGGAGCCAGCACAAATTCTCTTGGAAGTTGGTTCCAGATCCTAGCCGCCCTGACCGTGAAGTAGCGCCTCCTGATGTCTAACCTAAATCTACCCTCTGCCAGCTTGTGAGCATTATTCCTGCTCACTCCTGGCAGTACTCGGGGGAACAGGAACTTCCCCAGTGCTTGCTGATCCCCCCTGACTAGTTTGTAACAGGCCACTAGAACCCCCTTAGCCTTCTCTTGTGGAGGCTGAACAGGTTCAGGTCCCGTAGCCTCTCCTCATAAGGCCTTCCCTGCTGGCCCCAATCATGCAAGTGGCCCTCCTCTGGACCCTCTCCATGTTGTCGACATCCCTCTTGAAGTGCGGTGCCCAGAACTGGACACAGTACTCCAGCTGCTGCCTGACCAGTGCCACATAGAGGTAGAGTATCATGTCCTTGGACCTGCTTGAGATGCATCTGAGGATGCATGACAAGGTGCGGTTGGCCTTCCTAACTGCATCCCCACACTGCCAGCCCATGTTCATCTTGGAGTCAGTGATGATTCCAAGATCCTTTTCCACCTCGGTACTGACAAGAAGGGAGTTCCCCAGCCTGTAGGTATGGCGCTGGCTGTTCCTCCCCAGGTGCATCACTTTGCACTTGTGGGTGTTTGAATCCCATCCTATTCTCATCTGGCCACTCCTGTAACCTATCTAGGTCTGATTGTAGCCTATTGCTCCCTTCTAGCGTGCCTACACCCCCCCACATCTTAGTGTCATCAGCAAATTTGAACAGGGTGCTTTTTACCCCCTCGTCCAAGTCACTCATGAAGATGTTGAACAGTACGGGCTCAAGGACCAAGCCCTGCGGAACCCCACTGCCCACATCCCTCCGGGTCGAAAATGACCCATCCACCACCACTCTCTTGGTGTGGCCCTCCAGCCAGTTGGCGACCCAATTGACTGTGTGGGTGTCAACACCACAGTCCCCAGTTTCTTAATGAGAACAGGGTGAGAGACAGTGTCAAAGGCCTTCCAAAAGTCCAGGAAGACTATGTCCACTGCTACTCCTGCATCTAATGATTTGGTGATCTGATCATAGATGGCTACCAGGTTGGTCTGACAGGACCTACCACTAATGAACCTGTGTTGGTTGCCCCTACACATGACCTTCCCTGCTAGCCCCTCATGGATATGTGCCAGAATAATTTTCTCATAAAGCTTGCCCAAGATCGAGGTAAGACTAACTGGCCTATAGTTTCCCGGGTCCTCCTTCTTCCCCTTTTTGAAGATGGGAACCACGTTGGCCCTCTTCTGGTCCTCCAGCACCACACCAGAGCACCAAGAGTGGTCATAAAGCCATGCCAGGGGTACTGCAATGACCTCAGCCAATTCCTTTAGCACTCTAGGGTGGAGATCGTCTGTACCAGTGACTTGAATACATCCAGTCCCTCCAGAAGTTCCCTAACTAGTTCCTCACTAACCCTTGGTCTAGGTGTGCCTCCCCCGGTGCCTGAGGGGGGCCCAGCAGGGGGGTGACTGTTACGGTCCCTACTTAGGAAAATGGAGGCAAAGAAATCATTAAATATGTTGGCTTTGTCATCTGGTGTGATGACCAAATTTCCTAACATGTCCTGCAGGGGCCTCACATTTCCTGGAACCTTCTTTCTACCCTCTATGTATTTAAAGAAGGACTTCTTGTTGTCCTTGATCTCAGAAAGCTAGTCCCAGTTCCATCTCTGCCTTGGCCTTCCTGACTGCCCCCCTATATCCCTGAGCAACTGCAGTATAGTCATCCCTGGTGATGGCTCCTCCTTTCCATTGGGTGTATGCCTCCCTTTTAGCTAGGAGACATTCCTGGATGCTTTTGGTGAGCCATGGGGGCTTGTGTGCCCCCCTGCTCCCTTTGATCTGCATTGGGATTACCTCCCTTTGGACTTGGAGGATCGTCTCCTTAAGAAGCGACCACTCTCCTTAGACACCGGGCTCCCCTCCCCTCTGGGACCTCAATGCTTCCCTGACTATTCTCCTTAGCTCATTGAAGTCCGCCCTCCTGAAATCTAGGGCTGCTGCCTTGCTGCAGGCCTTTGCCACCCTGCGCTGGATGGTGAATTCCAGCAGGCGATGATCACTGTTGCCTAGGTGGTCGAGCACCCGCAGCCCCCTCACCAGATCATCTCCTGTGGCCAGCACCAAGTCCAACAAGGCGTCTCCTCTGGTGAGGCTGTGCACCTCCTGGGTTAGATGGAGGTCCTGCATTCTGGCTAAGAACTTACGTGAGTGGTCAGACCTGGCTGACTGCTCTTCCCAGCAGATGTCCGGGAAGTTCAGGTCCCCCATGACCAGCACATCCTTAGACTTCAGTACCTCCGTGAGCTGACCTAAGAATTCCTGGTCGAGCTCTTCCCCTTGGTTGGGAGGTCTGTACTAGACCCCCACTCTTTCCCCTTGACTGCCTTGTATTCTAACCCAAAGCACTTCAGAGTGCCCTTCCTCTGATTCTTTGTTAATTGATGAGGATGGGTATTCCTCCTTAATGTAGAGTGCCACACCCCACCTTTCCTTCCTATCCTGTTCCTCCTGTACAGCCTATAGCCCTCGACATTCACTGCCCAGTCATGTGTTGAGTCCCACCATGTTTCAGTGATCCCCACTATGTCCGGGTTGGTGTCAGCTAGCAGGAGAGTGAGTTCCTCCTGCTTGTTTCCCATACTATAAGTGTTGGTTTTGAGGCCTCCTGTGGATGTGTGTACTGGCCCCCTAATCACAGCATTGAGCCCCCTAATCACAGCATTGACTATGGGTTAACTAGCCCACTCAAAGCAACCTGTTAACATAACTACAAGGGTTTCAGTTTAGTAGGCAGTCTGTATAGCTCTGTTGTGTGCTTGAGGCACCAAGGATGCAATGTAGTCAGAGCCTTTGCATTCAGAGGGGAAAAAAGGCTGATGGAAGATGTCTTTTATAACTGGAGCACAGAGCAGGCAGGCTGCAGTACATACAATCATCTCTATATCAGAAGGGCAATGAGGAAAGAACAGAGCCATCAGGACTGCACTGGGAATGTTTTCACTGCCACCTTTTTTTGTCATGTGGCATGAACATGCACAACTCTACTGAAAAAGACGGGCTAATTAGCAAAGAAGGGCAGAGCTAGGTCCTACTTTTGAAAGCACAGTTATTACCAACACTTCTTTCTGCTATTGCTTTCAGTATCAGAAAGAACTTGTTGAGAGCCAGATAATGTATTTCTCTACACCACTGGACTGTGCCGTGTAAACATGTCTTGCCATCGAGCCCTGGTTTCTATGCTGGGTGCCAGGGAAGAAATTGTTATTTTATGTGATCTTCTTCAGCTCTACATGTGACTGCACACACAATCTAGTGTTAATGTCTGACTGTGATGATCATAAAAATATATGATAAAAGGTATCCTAACCTTTTGGGTTTTTCAACTGGATCCCATTTGTGAATGAATGTCCATACATGCATGTCTATGAATAGTGTTCATACATATGAATCTTAATTTAGTTATTTGAAATATACTACATAAATATAGTGTTTAAAGGCATTCTTTTCATAACACTAAAATACTAGGAGTGAGATAAAATTGTATAATGTGGCTTTTTTTTATTTTCACAGGTTGAACAGAAAGGAATTTCATAAGCCTATTGAACAGGAAAAGAAAAAAGGAAACAAAGGAAAAAAAATCCACAGACTGGTTTTAAATTTCCCCAGTTTTACTTTAAATCTGCATATGTAAGCCATTTTGAAAGATAATCTGTTTAAAAATACTTTACATAAGGTAACAGTAAAAGCAAATTGATTTCATGTACAGTTAGACCAAGGTACATCTTTTTATGGTCTGTGAGCCAAGGTACCTTTTTTTTTCATTTCGTTTTATCATATCTTGCAGAGTGCCTTAATAACAACCCTTTGGGATAATATGCAGCACAGCATTTAAATATAGTTGCTAGTATGCCATGTTGTCAGAAAGAAAAGAATGAAAAACTCCTCTCTGTAGTCGCTCATGTGAATATCTCTTCATAAGCATCTAGGTACTGTGTGTGTCAGACACAGATAAAAGCTGACATACCTTTAGCCAAAAGATTAAGTGTTATTTGCCAAAAGGAGTCATTATACCCAGCACATAATTTAAGTAGTATACGTTTGTAAATGCTTATTAATTTTTCAGTGAATTATCTGGCAAATATGTATTCATGGCCCTTTTAAACAGTGTATTTTTAGCAAGCAAAAATATTGTCTTCTTTGAATATAGTCATGTAAATCTTTCCAAGTCCAGGTTTCAGTGGTTAGATAAGGAGGAGTTTTAAGGTCTGAAATTACCTAAAAAATTGTAGAATATCTGTCTTAGAAATCTCCTTTCCATGAGAGATTGCCTGCTCACAAAACTGATCCCTACCATCCATCTATCATTGGCTTCAATCTTCCAATGAAATGAGCTAATTTATCACTGCTATTTTGATAACGCTCCATTCTATTTCTCTTTGCTTACTGATTTTGCTGGAAATATATTCAGATCCACAAAAGGTCTTGATAAGCTTAGTTCTAGAGCTACTGGGGGTGTCCACATGTGCAATTAATGAATAAACTACTTCTGAATGTTGCATCTACAAGTGTGCCTGGGTCAGGAGCAAATTAAGCCTGGAAGGAGTAGTTTAGGCAGTGGCATCCCATGGGTCTCAGTGCCTGGGGGCAATGCCTGCATTTGCACCCCACCTATCCACAGCCAATTGCTGAGTGAGCGGGGAGTGGGGTTCCCCAGCAGCTGACTGCCAAATAGGAAAAGGAGGGGGTCCCCTGTTGGGCAATCGCCAAGCCTGGAAATGCTGGCACCACTTCTGGTTTTACTGGAAGTGTCACCGAGGGACTGAGTAAACCCTGGAGGGCCCCGCCTCCCCCCTGCCTCCCCTTTGGGATGCCACTGAGACTAGGTCAGGGCTGCTCCTGTCTGCTCTGCTTCCCAGCAGCAGCCAATGGGTGCTCCAAAGGGCATTGCCTATAAAATTGACACCACTAGGCTGATTCTAGAGCTATATTTACATTACACATTTCTGTTGTGTTAGTCAGCCATGTGTTAGATGAGATCCATGACCACCATAACTATGTTGGCCAGTAATTACTAATTTAAATGCAGTTATACCAGTTGTACCACCTTGTACAGGTGTAGCTTATTTTATTTGCTGAGAATTGGTTTTGAATTGGCTTTATTTGCTGAGAATTTTATTTGCTGAGAATTGGTCCACTAACACAAAGCAACATGTAGCTGAACTAGCTGCATCTGTGCTTGGAGGGTAAAGTGCCTTTAGTCTAGCATAGTTTGAGCATCAATGCTCACTAAAGACTCCAAACTTGATTTCCCTCCACAACAAAACAGACCCCTCACAACTATAGACCATCTCTTTCCTTTCTTCACAGAACCCACCCCAGCCACAGCATGCATAACCCACAAATACCCTCATCCCAGTGAAACACTCTGCAGTGTCTCTTACCAACAGTTATGGGTGAACAGTAGCGAGGAGGCATCTAGGGCATGGAGCCCGGAGGGAGGGGCATGGTACCCTAGTCTCCATAGGCCACACCTGAGGTCCAGATGCTAGTGAGACCAGCAGGCCAGGGTCTGGCCTAAGAGCCAGGGTAAGAACTAAGGCCACTCACCCTCCTCATCCACAGGGCCAGGGTCAGCAGGGCCCCATCACCACCAGCTCCTGCTCAAGTGTGACAGGGCAAGTGGTGGGTGGTGGGTGAGGCAAGGTCCCAGTTACTGGTAGGCCAGGATCTGGAACAGGGGCTGGGTGTCCTGGCTGATGCAGGTGGCACTTAACTTTCTCCCACGCCCACTAGGAGGTATGAGGCAGGCCCAGGGATGGCTGTCAGGGGCCAGTTGGACCCAGGACTAGGGTATGGATGCCAAATAGTATTAAAGACACTGCCAGGGCCAGCACCATAAAGGACACACCACTCATCCTCAGTGGCCTCCAGCACTCATCATATCATTGTGTGCTGCTCCTTCTGGGCCTCCACCTGTCTCTGCAGGAGAGTGAGGTACACCCTGTAGTCTTCACAGTCCATCCAGTCTATCTTGCAGGACTCATGGTGTTAGGCTTGACTATCCTCAATCTGGGAATCAGAAATGGCAACTAGTTACTCAAGGAGAGCCATTTGATTCTGACTCCACCACTGATGGAGCCAGCACATGTAGAGCACACCAGCAGAGGGTGGCAGCATCCATGAGACCCACCTCTACTAGTGGCAGATCGTTTTGCAGAGCAAAGACAGAGAGGCTTTTTGTGAGAATTTATAACCTTTCAGGGAAAACATGCAGTATACAGAGGAGCTGTGCACTTCAGTTCAGGATTCATGTGCAGACAATTGCCCAGAGACCATGGTAAGTTCCCCAGGTGGGCCCTTCCATAAGTGGCCACTGGCCAAGACCTCCATCCCTTCTCCCATAGTGGGGGCAGGTGGGCTTCTTGCTGCTTCTCTGTACCTTACTGAGGCTGGGTCATGGCTGCCTTAGCAGCTCTGAAGCAACTCATCACCTTCTTCTCATTACAGGCAAGGCACTTCACATCTTTGCCACCAGGCCTGCAATACCTGTGTTCTGGGGTTGAGGGGATCCTGCCTGATGGGGACCTGATGATGCCCATTCTCCCAGCAGCAGCTCTCTCCAGAGAGACATCCCAGGCTAGGGCTCCTGAAACATGTGGGCTGCACCCCAAACATACCCCTCATCAGAATCTCCTGGGGGTGCTCAGATGAGCCCTATGTCCTGATGTTTCTAATTGTGATGATACCCCAGGCACAACTCAAAAACCTGTGCTTCTCTGCAATGGGCACTGCCACCTAGATGGGTATCTCTGCCTATGCTATGAGTGCCTGACCCCTGTGGCCAAGGAGGAGATCATTGCTACCATTGACAAGTTTCACTGCATGTGATGGGCGCCTGGATGTATTGCTGGGAGCCTGCTGGGTGTTTAATAAAGTCCTGAACTGCCTTTTATTTCCCTGCATTTTGGACAGGGGGGACTCCAGTGAACATGGCAGGGAGCTCATCCAGGCAGGACAGGGAGGATAGGAAGGGTCCTCATAGCCCAGGAAGGGCCACTGGTTCTAAGCGTACAACCCAGGGATGGGTGGGTGAGTTGGCATGGGCATGATTGGCTGTGGCGCCCACGGCCCCAAGCCCTCCTCCCTAAGTGGAGCTTAGCAGGTGGGTATGGTAGCTTCTCCCAGTAGTCAGACACTGTCCCTGTCTGTGGAGAAGAGATCCTGCTGGCTGATTCATCCCAGGGCAGTAGGACATAGTGTAAGGTCACCCAGGGAGAGGCTTTCTCCAGTGAGAGGTTGTGGCTGGTGTGTGAATGGACATTTCCTGCCCTGTCCTCATCAGCAGTGAGCTGTTGTGGGAGCAGCTGAGGCAGGTGGTGGTCAGGGCTGCCCAAGATACCAATTGAGGCTGAGATTGGGGAGTGTGCCAGGAACTGTTGCAGAAGCCATAAGATGCTCTCTTCTGGTGAGTCCTCCTGGTCCACAACTCCTAGCTTGGGCTCCTGAAGCCTTCCCATTTTCAAAATGGATGCAGGGCCTCACCAGGGTCTGTGAGAACCAAGATGCTGTCCAGCTCCTGCAGAAAAGGCCATAGTTCTGTGAGCAGCCCTAGACCACCTGTTGAGGTTCTGGACATGGACCAACTGTTTCTTCAGTGCTTTGGCCTTAAGCCAGCACTGCTGGCTGAACCACTGGTGTCCTCCTGCATCCTCCAGACCGTGTCCTTATAAACTTGGGTGTTGGCCCTTGTCACTTGGCCAAACTGCCATGTGTCCTTGACAGATGGTTATGAGGTCCACCATCTCCTCATGGCTGCAGTTGGTCCCCCATCCCTGTGCATTAGTGGGTGCAGGGCCTGAAATGGTGCCAGCAAGCAAGAGCCTTGTTGGGTCAGGCCTGGGCTCCAGGTGTCAGGGTTTGGAAGGAGACATCTATAGAGGTAGGGCCCAGTGCAGGGAGAGACACCTGCAGCTGTGTGCTGTGTTTTGTGTCCCACTGCTTCCAGAGCTGGGTCATGCCACATGCATTCTGCTGCTGGATGAGCAGGTGGTGCAGCGCAGCCCAGCAGCAGTAGGCACGTGGCATTTCACCACTCCCAGGACAGCTGCAGTGGGGTATAAAGCATAGCATGCAGTGGCAGAGGTCATGTAGCATAACACTGCCCCCAGGACAGCTGCAGTGGCGTGCAAAGCACAGCTTGCAGTGGAAGCCACCTCTGCCCCATGCACAGATTGGGGATACTTACTCCCTGGGCCTCCCTCAGGGCATCTACAGTGGCAGGAGCCCCCCTGCACTGCTGCAAAAGCTGCCTGGGCTCCAATCATCCACCACCAGGCCTGTCCAAGGCCCCATTCACCACAGCCCCTGCCTGTGCCCCACACCCTCCCTCATCATGGGGACCTTGATCAGCCCCCCCCCCCCCCAGCCTCTTCCCCTTCAAAAATAGATTGATACTTGCCTGAGCTGGGCAGCCAGTGATCTACACACCGGGCTGTGATCCTGGCTGCATGCTTGCTCCTCCCAACCCTTGCTGCAGTTGCCCAGAGCCTGCAGCCTTATCTGCTGCCCCACACTGAGGGGATGAGCCCCCTTAGCTTTGGCTTTCTGCCATCTATGTTCACCATCTACACATGCATTTAATTTTAATTGCACTAAATTTACTCCACCATTGGAAAGTACTTGTGTCTGATGGGACTATCCTACAGCAGAGTGAATTAGTCTACTCCAGCCTAATAGTGGCACATGTATAGATGGTGACACTTTACTGCAGAGCAAAATAGTCTACTCTGTAGTAAAGTGGACATGTAGACACTCCCACTGGTGCTTTTATAATATACAAATATTAACCTTCCAAGTGTGGTTAAAAACTCAGGCACAAAGGCCAGTAAGATCAATGAAAGGGATCCTATTTATTTTAACAACCTTTGGCTCTTTGGGAAAGCATGCCTTTAATTTTGTATATGGTTGTTGCCCTGAAGGGTCAGGCCAGTGCTCAGGATATCAATATTGCACTATTAGACAGGAGGGCATGGTGTACAATTGCACATATACAAACACACAAATCAATTAGGTGCATACACACACATACTACCAACTCAGGCACACACACATTCAAAACAGCCTGGGCACATGCATACCTATCACCAATTCAAGCACATACACTATACACCCCAAAAGTTAGACACAGATCACTAATTCATATATCATGCACACAATGCAATATACACTTACACACATTCACACTAGCAACTCAGATACACACACAATCAAAATCACTAGCTTAGGTTCATGCACACTTATCACCAGTTTAAGCCTATACATGCTACACACACCAAATTTAGACAGAATCAGTTACCAGTTACCAACATCTGCACATTCAATACACATATGTGGATTACTAATGTATATACCACACACACACACACACACACACACACACAATGATATGTATATATTTATGTGTGTGTATTCACTAATTTACATACATACCACCCACCTACACATACATACAAGTGAATTCCTAACTTGGGTATTGTGATATGTATGTATGTGCTTGGTGTATTTGGGATACCTGGGGAAAGGTTAAGGTAAGAAAGTAGAAGTGTAGGGAGTGAAATTAAAGTCACTTGGGCTAGGATTAGAACCGGTAGAATACAGGGGCCTGGGCTGCAGAACTAAGGCTCAGGTTAATTGATCTTAACTGATTAAAAGACAATGCCCAAAGCCTGCAGAACATGGAAACGATGATGCCTAAGGTAGCTGTGGCTAAGTTTTGGATGCTGCTCACGAAGTGTCATGCAAGGAAAGTGATTGGACAAGTGCATTGCAAGTGGCCTGAAGTGCTTACATTCTGGGACTGTAGGCAGGTGGGTCAATAAGGGCAACTGCCTGCAGCATGTGTCAGCAAAGCAGCTGTGGATGAATGTGATGATTGTGGGCCACCCTGAGTTGTCATGAAGCCTGTGTGAGATGAGATTTTCTGGAGGGGGCGGATGGCATGGGTGAAGAGCTGCAGCCAATGCTGGCAACAGGAGAGGCTTTCCCCATGGGGCCTGTGGATTCAAGCCAGCGGGGGCAGATGCTGGCAGAGCAGGGCAGAGCACCCCGATGGGAGCCCTCACGGGACAGCAAGAGAGTGACAGGCATGCCAGCAGAGACATCACCAGAGTGGCTTCGGGAGACAGAACTGATCCCAGGTGGGAGTGCAGGGATGATGGGGAGCAGAGGAAGCCATAACAAGGGGGAAGAAGACCCCAGGAAGGCCCTGAGGGGATTACAGTGGGGGTGGGTATTGCTGCTGGACCCCAGCTGGGTTGATGAGCAGACAAGAGAATGAATACGGAAGGTGACAGGCAGGAAGGAAATAACCCACCCCATTTAGAGTCCAGGGAAGGATAGAGGGGGAGTAGGGACTGGCTTGTTGTCCAACAGTTTTGTTATTGTGTTCATTTCATCACCCCAGATGAGGGCCATAGGGCGAAGGGAGCAGGTTTCTCGAGGAGCAAGTCTGAAGAGAAGTCTCAGTGGATTTTTCCTTTTCTTTGGGTATTTCCCCGAAAGAGAGGTGGAGGCTAGAAGGGCCGAGGGGTGGGCCCACACGGGTGAACATAGTGATAGGCTGCGGGTGTCCAAAACTTGAGTTGGAAGGTGCTATCCCACAGATGGGAAGAGGTCATCAGGTGGGCGCCACTTTGAAGGAGGTGTGAGGCCGGGCTATAGGGCTGGTGGAGCCCTGTGAGTGACCGCTGGGCGAACCATGGGTCACCGGGTGCACTTGATGAACAACCCCGCACATTGAGGAACAATAAGTCATGGCAGAAGAGCATGGAGTTGGAGACTCAGGAGGAAGACATCTGCTTGGGTGATGACATAAGCCCGTAAGGCACTTGATGTCTACCACCAGAGCGAAGACTGCCCGGGAGCAGCTGTTCAAAATTCAGTGGTCACAGAGTGGTGCATTGGCTGGGAACCCCTTGAAGGGCCACCTGGCCAACATGCAACCTACCAAGATGGCTCTGGCAGACCTACTGGGACAGAACCTGTGGGCCTTAATGCAGATAGTGGGTTGAGTGCAATGTATATTGGAGTGGCACAGCCCATCTACCTTTCAAATGCCCAAAATGACATTGGAAGATGACCCGGAGGCATACATTGAGGCCTTTGAGTGACATGCTGTTAGCACTGGCCTCAACAAAGGATACTGGGCTAGCCAGTTGGGGGCCCTAGTGATGGGTAAGGCCCAAGCAGCCGATAGGGACTTGACCCGGGAGGAAGCACAGGGTTACAAGGTGGTCAAAACTGCTATTCTCTATCACCTGGAGATCAGCTCAGAGCACTACCGGTGAGTTTTCCAGGCTAAGAAAGGGGCAGAGGAGAGGCGACTGCATCTGTTGCTCTAGCAGCTCTGGGATCACTTTGGGAAATGGATCAATCTCGTGACATGCACACTGGCAACTCTCATGGATAAGATCATACTGGAGCAGTTTGTGAATGACTTGGAGGATAGGACCCAGCACTGGGTCCATCAACATGCCCTGGAGTCCTGCAACAAGGCGCTGAAGTTGGCGGAGGCTTTTGCAGCTGCAGAAGGTTACTACCCATGAGAGAAATGTGGACCCCCATTACTGGTGTCAGTGGCAAGAGGGACGGAGTGATGGAAGCCCAGTCATAGGCCCCCGGGAGGGACATTGTATGCTACCATTGTGGCTAGATGGGACACTTCTCGCGGGAGTGTCCAGAGCAGGCCTCTGAGAGGTGGCAGCCGCATAGCTCCCCAAGAGCAAGGGCCAAGTCCCTTAAAGAGCCCAGCCAAGCGGAGCCCATGTACTGCAGTTTTGGGACAGAAGGTGAGAGCCCGGTACGGGGACACCCTGTAGTAAGAGCCTGAATCAAAGGATGCCCGGTGGTGGTATTAGATTCCAGTTGTGCTCAGTCACTGGTTAAGGCCAATCTCTTAAAAGATGTCCACAGTCATTGAGTGGAGCCAGTGAGGGGGTCCTGCCTCCATGGAGAAACCCAAACCATATGCTGAGTGTGGACAAGCCTTCAGGTTATGGAGTACCACAGGGAGCTGTTGGTGGGCCTGGCGCCCTGCCTAGTGTGCGACATGCTCTTGGGCAGAGACTGGGTACCTCTACGATGTCACAGATTGGGTGCGGGACATCGAGGCCGCTCACAGGACTTTAAAGATGTGAGAGGGCTGGTTCGGTGACTCAGCAGAAGAAGAGGGAACCACTGAGGGAAGTGGGGAGGCTGTGGCAGACCTACAAAACATCACCAGTAGCCAACAGTTCTGGCAAGAACAAGAAGATCCTGAACTGCAAGAGCTATGGACGCGGGCCACAGATGAGTCTCATCAGCCGACATCGGTCTCTGATCCTGGGAGCCATTTTGAGGTAAGAAACAACCCCTTGTACTGAGTCCAACCTGGCAGGGCGGAGAAGGAGGACAGGGTACAACTAGTGGTGCCTTCTTGTTTCTGGAAGGCGGTGTGGCCATATGGGGAGGGATTGAACCACGGACAAGATATCCCAATGGTTTTTCTGGCCAAAAATAGGAGAAGACATAGCCCATCGATGTGCAGGGTGTCCTGTGTGCCAAAAGGCTAGGGAGGACTGGCCACCTTGAGCCCCAGTGAGACCAATGCCAGTTATTGACTTGCCCTTTTCATGGATTGCCATGGATATTGTTGGGCTGCTACCTCGCAGCAGTAGCGGAAATCAATATATCTTGGTGTTCGTGGATTATGCAACACGATACCCCGACAAGGTGACTTTGAGGTCTGTAACAGCTCCTCAGATTGCGGAGAAGTTGGTGAAATTAATAGCCCACATGGGGATTCCCCATGAGATCCTAATGGACCAAGGTCGAAACTTTATGTCCAGGGTGCTACAGGGGGTGTGTCAGACCCTAGAGATTGAGCAGCTGTGGATGTCGGTCTATCACACCAAGACCAACAGATTAGTGGAGCAACTGAACAGAACCCTAAAAAAGGTGTTAAGATGGTGCATACAGGGTGACCCGTGACATTGGGACTTGATGCTCCTGCTGGCCTTGTTCGTACTCAGGGATGCCCCATTGGCATCCCTAGGTTATTCTCCTTTTGAACACGTGTTAGACCATCAGCCATGGGGGTTGTTGCAGATCCTTTGAGAAGAATGGGAACAGAGTCCCGCAGTTATCTCCAGTCAAGAGCGAAGGCCGCCCAGGAGTGGCTGTTCGAAGATCGGTGGTCACAGTCTTTCAAATGCTGGGTTCTTGTCTCTGTTCTGGGTGAGGTCCGTGGTTCCTGGATGAATCAATGTGAGGTGATGACTCAGTCATTACAAGCCATTCAGTAGAGGCCTGCTACCATTGTATTTCACTCATTCCCAATCAATTATTCTCATTCATCGGGGGAACCAATTTACATGGGAGGGGTATGTGACTCACAGTTGCAACATGGGATGCCCTGGCAGAGGACAGAAGACGGAGGCTTGACATATAAAATGGAACCTTGACATGACTTTGGTTCACTTACAAACACAGGCCTAAACCATACTATATGCATATGAAACAATAAAAATCAATACAAAAATGATAATAATACAATATACAACAGTAAGAATCAATACAAACCTAATAATAATACAATATAAAACAGTGGATATCCAAAACCAAAAACTTGCTACCAAAATAAAATGTGTAAAGCTTATCCTAAGTCTGAGCTCACTGATACTTATCTATAGGGAATAGAGAGGGAGAAAAAAGTTAGAAATTGTTGGAGAAGGGGAGGGAGGGCATTTTAAAATAAACTTAAAAAAAAGAAAAAAGGGGGGGGTTTGCTACATGTTTGCATAATATCTGCAACAATACAGTCATAACCTGCTTGATTTCTAGGCCCAACTACAATATCAATATAAAAGTCAGATAGATGGTAAAGTTTTCTTTAGGACCTTAAAGCATTATTTGGTTTCTGGTAGGTATTTCATAATGTCCTAGTATAGGTTTGAATGATAGAACATCCATTTTTGTCTTTTTCTATAATCAGGTAGTAAATTGATTTCATTTTTTGTGTGGGATTAGCTTTTATGCTGTTTAAATATTCAACATAGGTTTGTTTAGCTTATTTTCATAAACTTCTTAATACGATTTTTTTTAATTTGGTCTCAGGCTTGTTTGTTTATTTGTGGTTCTACTTTTCATAGTTCACTTTTGCATCATGGAAGATGCATTGCATCTTTGAAGAACTTGATTGAAGGGTAGATTCTCACTAGCTAATGGAATATTTGTGCATGCAAGCAATGCTGATGAGTCTGGGTGAACACAAAGCTGGTTCATTAATGGGGAAAGTTTTAAGGCTCAAACTTGACTGATGGATGGCAACTGAGCCCATATACATACCATTAATTGGGAGGCATCCTTGTAATGCACACTAACATTAATAAAAAAAACCCTTCCGTCTTGGGCCATATTTTCTCAAATATTATTCTATAACCAAACAGGAGTAATAATGCACTTCTTTTGGCAGCAGAGTTTGTTCATGGCTGTCTACAAAATAGTCTCTCAGTAGCTTTCTTCTTTCTACATAACTACAAACACTCATCCCCATTTAACCCCAGGTAAACCCTGATGAAGAAATTACAGTTACTACACACATAATGCACACCTTTTACTCACAGAAGGAAGTAAATAAAACTTTTAGGCAGTGTGTAGACAAAACAAGAAGTATGTGTGCATGACATTTTAAAGTGAGCTAAATGCTTTTGAACTGCTTTAAAGGTGTTGGTGTTTTCATACCTCAGTGATGTATTGCTCATGAATTCCAGCCACTGTAGGAAATTTGGCAGTGTAATACACCTTAAATGACTTGGGGTGCAGCAAACTAAAACTCCTTTGAGAAGTTTTTAGTTTGCTGCCCCTACTGCCGCAGAATGAAGAACCCAGCTACATACAGCTCCATGGCATTGCAGGAAGCCCTGCAGCAGCCTCTCAGGAGCCTGGGAAAGCAGGCTCTGTCCAAGAAAAATGGTGAACCTCATCTCCCCACTGCCCCTACCCCAAGGCTGCCTGAGCTGTGCAGGGGCTTGGTGCTTCCCTCCATGGCTACGGCGCCCCCAGGACTGCTTGTTGGCTGGTGCCACCTGGGGATGGGCTCACTGCTGCTGTGGAGGGAAGTACCAGCTGCACCTTGCAGCACAGGGACTGCTCCACCTGCCAGCAGCTTGCCCTCCCCTCCCCACCGGAGAGGCAGGTAAGTCAGTGTCGTGTGTGCATATCATGGGGGGTTTAATCAACCTAAATTGAAGTGGTGTTTCTAAAAACCCACTGCTTCAATTAGGGCCCCTATTTCATCTAAACATGTCCCTATTAGTTATTAATAATACAGAACCTCACTTTTCCAGGTACATACACAGACAGTATGACTGTCACAACTGCTTCACACCACACAAGATGGCACAAAGATCTGCAGCCTTAACTCTGTCCACCACAAAGATAATCTTCCATCAGCCATTCTAATTGCTGTTTTGCATATAGACATTTTTTTCAGCTAACCTCTCTCTTCACAAACTATTACATCATGCTTTTACAGACATCGGTATTGAGGGATGGTAACTACATGCATGCAGAAATTTAAAGAGGTCTTGTGTAATTAAGTTGAAAAGCACAGGGCACAATCATGGACTACAGATGCCCCCTTAGTCAGGGGGGTGCGTGCACCTACAGTGATCAGTCAGCGACCAAGGGGAGGTCCACCCTGGGGCCAATCTCATTGACTGGGAAGCAATGCAGTGCTCCCGGAAGTGGTTGCGGCACTTCGTCCAGGCACTCCCACTCCCTGGCCCATGCTCGGGAAGAGGCACCAGTGCTCTCACCTGCCCCCACTGCCCATTACCTAAACAGGACATGCAGCCTGTTAGGGGGTGCACCATCACTCTCACGGGGTGCACATGCATCCCCATGCACCCGCATGCATCACCACTGAGTACAAGAGTGGCTGAGATATGCTTTGTGGGTATAGAAACCTAAATGCTTTCACAACAGGTATTGTTTTATTAATATGATGGATTTTAACATTAAAGCATCATTCTACTTCCACAAACATGATCGATATTTGTTTGGACAAAGACAAATTACTGGTTGGTATTCTGTTCACTCTGAAGTGCTATAGTCAGAGTAAGCAATGCTGGCACAAATTTTTAAATCTAGTTTTAAGATTCACTGATTGTGGTAATGTTTAAACTTGTGGCCCTGCAGGCTTGATGAGTGGCATGGCTGGAGGGTGGGGTTGGCCCAAGGTGCCTAGATCAGGATCTGCGTTGCCTAGGTCCAGCACCAAATGCTGGGATCCAGCCCTGCACCATCCCAGCCCCATTCACCTAATCTAGCATTCAGGGACATGGTACATGCCATCTGGCCCACTGGGGTTCCCACAGGTCATTAAATCTGGCAGCAGGGGAGCAGCAATTAATGCTGTAAGCTGCTACCAGATTTTCAGGGATATGACATAGCAAGCTGTGTATGACCATGAGTGAATGGTGACTCCTGAATCTGGGGGGGCACCTGCGGAAGGCACTGATGGCAAAGCCCTGTCAGGGAGAGCACCAGCCCTGCTGAAATCATCAATGTCAGCCATCAGGGGGCCCACTGGCCCTGTCAGGGGGGGCATGCACACCTCCTACCTGTCACCTATGTGTATGATGTAGCTCCCTCGGCTGGATCTGGCTGTGAGCCAGGGGTTGAGTACCCCTGGCTAACTAAATTAGTCTTAATTTTATAGTGCTATTAATTTTATGACATTAATTTTAGTTTTAGGTATTATGCCTTACAATGCCTTGCACTAAAACAAGCATAATAAGAAGTGAAGTGATGTAACAGTGATTTTTTACACTTTACAGTTTTAGCTTGTCAATAAGGAACTCAGAAGGTAACAGCCTTTGAGTTCACTGAATTTTGATGCTTGGGTATGGGAATCAACCAGGGAATCTTATATCTTTAAACCTTTTAAATATTTGTCTACTGAATTAATACCAGTTCTTCACAACACAAAATAAGACAATACAGTTGACAATGGCTCAAGAAAGCTAGATCTCTAATCTAAACATGTGACTTTTGTGGTGTTTGAAAACAAAAAAAGTGAAGCAGAAAAACTGATTTTAATTTCCACTGACTTAGATTCCTTTTGCCTTGACATCAGAGAAAAAGAATGACCTGTTCAGTGGACATTGCCCTGGAAATAAATTATCTATTAAGAAAAAATAAATAAATAAAATAAATAAACCCATCTTTACACCTTGATAATGAAATAAAATCCATTATTTTCCCCAAAAGCTTAAATGTTTTCCTTTTAGAATCTTTAATATCAGCTTTCCGTATTCTGCTTTGGATAGTATCTGGATACACTTGTATGCCAACATTTATTTATATATATATTTTTGATAATATATTTTACTTACCATAGTCCGAATACTTTACAACTCTTTTCATCTTGCAAGGAAGGAAATAAGTGGTTTTGCCTGCCTGTCTGTGGGCATGTCTACACATGCAATTAATGTGCACAAATAACTCCAGAGCAATAAACTCCAAAGTTTTTTTTTTACTCCTAGGCACATGGTTTGAATGTGTGCCTGGGAGCAAAAGTTCTGGAGAAAATTGCTCTGGAGTTTATTTGTGTGCAGCATGTGGAGCCAGGTCAGAGCAGCCTGGGCTGGCAGGAGACCCAGAAGGTCAGCCTACAGACTAGGTGCTGTTCCAGGTCAGACGAAGCACCCAGCCACAACTAACTCTTCCATGAGCCTGATCAGGCTTCCAGTGCCCTGTACACCATCCCCACTGCCTTCTCCAGTACCAGCACATCCTGCCACCCTGCACTTCCCCAGGGACAAGCCAGCCCATTCCTGGGTGGTACCAGATGACAGAAAGAGAGCAGGGACAGTCCATGGGACACTGAAAGCCCCAGTGCGCTTGGAGAAGAGTTGGATCTGGCCAGGTACTGCCTCTGTGTTGGGGCAGCACCCAGCCTACTAGCAGCCCACCCAGGTAGCTTGGGGGGATGCCACCATCATGGAGGGAATGACCATTCTCCCCCACTCCCCCCTGCAGTTCAGGGACCACTCGGCCTAGCTGCAGTTCACTGCTCAGCTGTGGGAGAGGTGGGCAGGCTCTGCAAAAAGAAAAGAGGAGCAGGTCCCTCACCGCTTCTGCCTTCAGCAGTGGAGGGGCCTAGTCTTTTTTTTGAGTGGACCCTTTCCAAGGCCAGGGGGTGAGGTGCCAGTGGGCTGAGCAGTCCCTGAGCTGTGGGGGTTCTCGGTCCTTCCCTCCACATTGATAGCACCCCCTGGGGCTGGCTAGGCATGCAACTAGCATGCTGGGTGCTGCACCAACTTGGAGGCAGGTGCTGCTCCCTGGGTGGCTTGGGGAACAATTAGATCAAGCTGGGTACTGCCTCTGAGCTGGGGCAGCATCTGGCCACAAGCAGCCCACTTGGCTGACCCTGGGGAGTGCCACTGCCATGGAGGGAAGGACCAGCCCCCCCCCCCCACAGGTCACAGGCCACTCAATCTGCAGGCAGCTCACCCCCTGCCCATAAACTGGCTCCAGCTCTGACCAAAAAAAGGATTGGGCCCCCTTGCCAAAATGTGACAGAAACATTGAAACAGTGGGTTTCGATTAATACTCCACCATTTCAATTTAGGGGGCGTAAAATAAGACCTTGATAATTAAATCGGTCATGTATACAAGCACCCAAGCATCCTTCAGCATAAGGGCTCCCCATCAGCTAGCTCCACACTGAAGCACTCTGTGCCCCAGCCAGCAAGGGCAGTATCTACACATGCAGTGCTGTACATGAAAAAACTCCACGCCAGGGTAGTACTTGTATTTTACAAGTGCATTTGTCAACTGCACAGTAAATATTTTGTGTAGATATACCCACTGTTACTCAGTGAAATTCATTCTGTAGAGCACAAAAGGAATGTTAAAACACAATTATTTAAATGATGCTTACCCAACTAGATTAATCTGGAATAAGATTAGTCTGAGACAATAGTTTACCAATTACAAAAAAGAAAGAAAGGAATATTATCAGGAACTATAATGACATTCTCCTAGGAAAATGCTGGATCTGAGGGTTGTTGGCAAAAGGTACATTGTATATAAATTTGCAACATGATCATGCAATCCCATTCTAATTTAAATGCAAAATCATTATCATATTGCAAGAAGGTGATGGTCCTTTTCAATTAAGTATCTATGAGACTGAATATAAACAGCTCTATTTTGTATATAGCTCAAGCTCAAGGTTTGGAAAAAATTACTAAGGAACTGAAGAGAGTGATGTAAAAAGAAACTGACACCTGAATTTAAGGTTGACTGAATGGAAACTATTCAGCCCAAAACAAGAAAGGAGAAAGTCAAAATATTATGATTTTCAAAGTTTCTATAAAATTTGAGAAACTTGAGGAGGCTAGGATCTTCTTGGCATTGTCCTGTAGTCATGAACTATTCCTCTACTTATGGCTAATGGCAAAGCAAAATCTAGTCTTTTTTCATAGTGCTCTGATGGCTTAATTCTCCAGTGCTTTTCCATAAGGAAAGATGTTTTCATTCATGCTCATATTTACTGAAGATAGGTTCAAGATCTGAACAAAGGTTGATTTTGTCATTACCGGAACCTGTATGCCCAACTGAAAATAAATTTATCCAACAGATTTAAAAACATTTGAAAATAGGGACTTACTGTTTCAACTCAACTAGGAGAAAACACAATTTCTTATCTGGAAATGTATCCATCTTTTACCTATACTGTAACCTTACTTAGATCATATGAATACTTTATGACCTGAAGCATCTCATTATCTTCACATATCAATTGCACATTCAACCTAGGCATATATTAAAGTGCTTATTTTAGTAATACAGTGGTAATTTGATTAATGAGATTTTAAGCATGTAACTGCTCACCCACGATGGTCAAGTCTTCTCAATCCAATTTAATGGAGGCAATGGGAAATAATGCCCTTCTAGAGCAAAAAAAAAAAAAGTATAAACAATTATTCTTACCCTGAGTATGGCACTTCAATAGCTTAAATGAGGAAAACATTAAATGTTTGGTAATTAAAATCTTAGCCATTGAGTTCTATGAGGCTGGATGTTATGACTTCCATTCCATGTGCAATTCAGGCTGTATACACATTGTTTACATTTGAAATTACTGTGCCAGTTATGTATCAGCATTAGTATCAGCTACCATCAAAAACATACCTTGACATAATGGGTCATATTGTACTTTTAACATGAATGTATACTTATAAAAATAAAAGGGCTTATATAGAAAGAGAAGGATGTCCTTTTGTAAAAAATCCAAGGGTCATACTAGTACAAGTAGTTAAGCTTTCCACAAGACTTGGCCAATTAAATCAATCCTAAAAGACAAAAAAGCCTTATATGGGTTTACTCCACAGTAATTTACTGTGATGTAAACCTGCCCTAGGTAGTGG
Source organism: Crocodylus siamensis (assembly GCF_052110815.1). Taxonomy (NCBI): domain Eukaryota; kingdom Metazoa; phylum Chordata; order Crocodylia; family Crocodylidae; genus Crocodylus; species Crocodylus siamensis. Next base: position 40,793,620 of record NC_143396.1, read on the forward strand.
GGGTGTGTGAAGCTCCAGTCCACGATTCAATTTGGACAAGATTTGGCCCAATTTGGAGGCCAAATCACTGAATTTGAATCAGGAGGAAAAAAAAAAGATTTGGAAGGCAGTCTTTCAGAGGAATAGAAACTGAGAAGAAGGAGGGGAAGCAGGGGAGGAAAGACTGGCATCTGTAACTAGCCAGTGGCTGTGATTGTTCCCTGAATTCCCTTCTAATTACAGTGCTCTGTCGGAGGGACATAGAAACAGCATATAAGCCTCTGTCTGCAGGCTTCCTCTGTCTGCAGGCTTTCTGTGCCTTTTGTGAGCTGTTTCTGCCTGTGCAAAAGTATCTGAAAGGTACTGGACTGGCTTGGCTTCCTACCTAGTCAGTCTCCCGCTAGTATCTGTTCTTGGAAAGGACTGGATACAGCTTACTAACTAGAATTCATCTACTTATCCCTATCCAATCCATTTCTTTCAACTTATATTGTTTTTGTTTTGTTTTGCTTTTCCCCACACTTTTTAAAAAGAAAGCTGTGCTTTCCCTGGCAGTGTGATCCATCACTGTGCAGGAAACCACATACATTACACATACTCATACACATACACCATAGAAGCAGTCAGATAGAGATTTATTAAACACAACACAAAAGAAGTCAGACAGTCATCCATCAGAGAAAAAGAAGAAGAGATATTATTAATTAGTTACACACAGAGAGACATTTTCCAGCACAGGAAACATTAATATGAAGTGTGCTGGAAAGGCAGATGCCAGGTCTTCTGGCAGGGGATGGAAAGGGGCTAGAGGAGGTAGGGGGAGAGCTACAGCTGCAAGGTCACCTCCCCCATCAAACATAGACACATCCTCTTTCCTGGCAGTCATAAGTCTTCTGCTGCCAGAGGGAGCAAGGAGGTGGGAGCAGTACCTGTCCCTGCACCATCTCCCTTAACACCAGAAATAGCCACCAGCAGCACAATGACAGTTTCCTCCACCCCAATTTTATCTCCCAGCATGAGCCTCCCAGTGCCAGAGGAGGAGCTCTGGAAGCAGGGAACCTGAGCACCCTAGCAAAAGAAATTCTGGGGACCAAGGGAGAATCTTATTTTGCGCTCCACACCCTTCAAAGTTCCCCTAGAGCCACGTCTCCTTCTCAGGAAGGCATTTCAGAGAAGGCTGTCGGAGACAAGTAGCCCACCTTCCCCTTGTGTCATGTATCTGCCTGCTGAGGAGGGAGATAAGGTAGGATCCCCACCCTCAACCCAGAAACAGGGGGGGTAGCGTAGTGTGGGATAATTTTGAGGTGGCAGATGATATCTGCCAGCACTGCCAAAGACTGGGGCAAGGAAATGAAACACTTCATCACCACGGGAATGCTGCTACATCTCAGGAGGCAGCACCCCTTTGCTCTTCTTCCTCTTCAGCCTGGCACCAGTGGGAGCATGCCTCAAGGGAAGTCCCCCCTTCACTCCAAAGCCTGCATCCCCATGAAGCAGAGGCAGGCTGCCCATAGCAGTGAGGGAAAGTTGCAGACAAAGTGGGGCACGTTCCAAAGGTGAGTGAGGTTACCTAAAGCACTGGGGAGATCCTTACTGTCAATGGCCAGACCTTCTCCTTAGTTGAGCGGCCAGGGTTCACATGGCTCATGGTGCTCATGGCCCAATCCTACCAAGTGCCCACGCATACCACCTTTAGCAAGACAGTGGTGTCCTCCCTGTATAAGGTATGCAGGGAGTACTTGGAGGAGCTGCATAAGGAAGGGCCACAGGTAACCTTGCACTTCACCACTGACATCTGGAGCAGCCAGGGTGGTGATCACACCTACCTCTCCCTCACAGGGAACTGGTGCAATCAGTCAGGCCGTCAATGAGCTCTTCTTCAAGCTGAGGTGACGGATGAGTCCCACAGAACACCATAGATCATGGTGGCCATAAACCACATGGTGCAAGGGTGGCTCACTGGGCAAGGCAAGCTCACCCTTGGGTTCATAATCACTGACAGTAGGGCCAATACGGTCAAGGCAGTCCATGATACCAACTTTCTTGGCATCTGCTGTGTGGCACACAAGCTGCACATAGTCAGGGATGCCTTGGAGGGGGACAGGGATGCCAGTGATGGTGCCATCACTACCACCCAGATGATTTCAAAATCCAGGAAGATGGTGGGCTACTTCCACTGCAGCATCAAGGGGGGAAAGATGCTGCAGGAGAAACAGGCAGAGCTGAGCATCCCTCAGCGCAAAATCATGGAAGATGTGAAGACTCAGTGGAACTCCACGTACTTGATGCTGGAAAGGCTGGTGGAGCAACAGAAGGACTTCTGTGAGATGGCCTTGCTTGGGGAGATTTGGATCAGTGGTCCCCTTAACAAAGCAGAGTAGGATACCATCTCCCAGATCTTGGTGGTCCTCCAACTGTTCCTTGAGGCCACAAGACCCTCAGCGCTGCCAATGCCCTCTTTAGACAGGTGATCCTTCTAGTGAGAGAACTTGAGAACCAAATGGAGAAGTTCCAGGGAATCAATGTTCCTGGCTGGGGCAAGCCACTGTCACCAGATGTGCAGGCACTGGTGAGGCAGCTGAAGGACGTTATTAGGAAATGGCTGGGTCTGTTGCGGTCCAGTTCAGCCCACATGCTAGTGGGCATGTGTGACCCAAGGGTGAAGGGGAGCATGTGTACTGCCAGCATCAAAACCCTCGATCACTGGATGGAGGTGCTGGTCAACAGTCAAGGGGGTAGAAGAACAGAGACTAGGGGACATGGGAGAGTGGGATCCACTGTCCTTTGCCAGCCTTCCCAGCACCAGCACCAGCACCAGCACCAGCCAGTCTCCTACATGCCAGGCACTACCAATGTGGGCCAAGGGTGTGGCTTCAATGTTGGGGTCCAGACGCACAAGACCATAGTCTGAAGCAGTTGTCCATCAGGTTGTAGTGTGTCATAAATCCAATATCTATATTGAGTCTATGAGTTTCTGCATCTAGGAGGTGGATGAAGAGAAATTCGTAGGGTCATTTGTGAAAAGTGATTTGTAAATTCCCTTTGAGGATCAGGCCTGAGCTACTGGAGACAAAGTGTTTTCAACTTTTTTGTGAGAAATTTGCCCTCACAGGTAGTTGGGTATTTTTGTCTTTAACAAATTGTGATGCAAAATTTGTATGGGTACTGGAGATATGTTGGCAGGTTTTTGTTTTGAGCTCTAGGAAGTTGGCTGCTGGTGATGAGTTTTGGGAGGTTTGGTGCTTTTTTGAATTTAGAAACCACTTTTCACAGCTGGGCCTATGAACTTCACTTCATCAACCTCCTAGATACAGAAACTCATGAACTCAATATAGACATTGGGTTTATGACACAAGACAAACTGCCAGACATCTGACTCCTCAGGTACCCCTCCACTTTTACCTGCTACATCCCTCTTCTCCTCTACCCCAGCCTGTCTCTCTCATGCCTTGATGCCTCCATTTCCATTTTCACTGCCTTTCTTGCCTGCATCACATGCCAGCCTCTGGTTTCTTTACTATTCCTTCCATCCAGGAAGAGCATACACACCAACTGCAGGTGCTTCCTCAGCTTGACAAAGGTTTTTCAACTTGCAAGCTTGCGAAGACATATTTCTCCAACTATTCAGCTGTCTATTAAAAGATACCAGATTGACTCAAATAACCTTGCCTGCCAGTGCCATGTCCATAGACCAAAAACCCTAGCTCCTTTCCCCAGTCAGATGACTGGAAGGATGCAGGGCCCTGGGCACTTCTAAGCCCCAGGGTTGGAGCTGGCAGGGAGTATTGTCTGTCAGCTGCTGGATAAGAAACTTCTGCAGGAAAGGAAAGAAAGGCTCTGTGACAGTTTGGATGCCCGAGATGCTGCAGGGGAGTGCTACTGTGCTGCTTACTAAGTTATTACCTGTTGTTATTTAAAATGGTGGACCAGGCTGATGTCTTAAGGGAGGAGGAGGCCTCATTGGGGAACACTACTGGGTCATGTAGAGGCCCCAGTGCCATGGGGGGCACACCTTAACACACACACACACACACACACACACACACATACACAGAGTCACACATGTCACAGGGACAGAGACGATGCACATGTGGACCCTACCACAGGTGCCAGCCATGAGTGTCTAGGGCTCCAGCTCCAGCACCTGTGATCCTTCCAGGACAGATGGCCACATTTCATCAAACACACATGGAAAAAGCAGTGGCTGGAATTATTTTGCATAGCCCAGGCCAACTTTCATGGGCTCCTCAATCAGCTCTACCCACACTTGGAGTGGCAGACCACCGCCATAAAGCTACCTCTCCCCACAGAAACCCAGATGGCCATCATCCTGCTCAAGCTGGCCATGCCTGCTAGCCTGTGCTATGTCAGCCACCACTTCAGCATGGGCAAGATGACTGCTGGGAAGGCTGTTTTGGAGGTCTGTGGCATGCTCCAGGACATGCTGGGGCATAATGCACTTCAGGTGGATGACCTCCCGGAGCTGTTGGTGGGATTCCATGTGCATTGGGGCCCTGGATGGGTCCCACATACCCATCACCTGTCCACGCCACATTGACTACCCCTATTACAGCCAGGGGCACTTTCACTCTGCCATGCTTCAAGCTGTTGTTAACCACCATAGCACCTTCATGAATGTGAGTGCTGTTTGAGTGGGCAGTACCCACTATGCCCATGTCTTCTGGAACTCTATCCTGCCTGGTGGAGAATGAGTGCTTTGTACCATTAATGCCAGACTTTGAGCTGGGCAAAGTGGTAGTCCCACCCCTCCTCACTGGGGACCCCACCAATCTGCTTCTCCCCAGGCTCATGAGGCCCTACAATGGACAGCACATTTCAACAGGTGCCTGGGCTGGACCCATGTGCTGGTTAGGTATGCCTTAAACCACCTGAAAAGACAGTGGTACACCCTCACTGCCCACCTCAAGGTCACAGAGTTGAACATCCCTGGGGTTATCTTTGCAGTCTGTGTGCTGTATGACACCTGTAAGGCCCAGGTAGAGCTCTTCCATAAGGCCTAGGAGGAGTCTGGCAACATCTCCCCCCACACCAAAGCCCTGGGAAAGCCACACACCTGGCAGTGGGGTGCAGGGCACTGGGTGTGAGAGATACTAGTGGACCACCTCCTCCTGCACACTCCACTGTAGGCCACCTGGATGGCCGGACCCAGACCTCTGCCTCACTGCATACCCCCAGTGTCATGCTTACTGCAGTTTTCAGAAAAGCACTTTATTACCCTCTCAAAAATTACAGCACTTCCCCTCTCCTACCACAACAGTCCCCATCCCCACCTCCCTTCCTAACAGAGCCAGCCATCCTTCCACCAACCCACAGAGCCTCTCAACCAACCACCCCACCAACCACCAGTAAAGCACCCTCTGCCTCCTGCAGACTATGTACAGTGCTCTATATACCCTCCTTGGGTGGGGCAGGGGGGTGGCATGCCAAGGGGTGGAACTTAGGGACAGGTGCCCAGGACCCCATCCTCTGGTTGCATCAACATGTGTGTGCATACCATGGCAATGTTGGTGGGTGGGAGACTCACCCAGGGGTGAGGATGGCTGCTGCTCTGCTGCTGGGGCTGAATCCCCTTCCTGCAGCCAGCAACCAGGGCCAGCAGGGCCTGCACTGGTCCTACTATAAGCAGCACCTGCTCTGGAGCCACATGGAGTCAGGGCAAGCAACAGAGCTGGACCCAGGTGGGGGCAGGGGGCTTGCTGATGGGGGCCCTGGGGTGGATGGCAGGGTAAGGAGACCTAGCCACTGGAAGTACTGACGAACCTCAGCCTAAACCCACTGGGAGGCTTACAGGTGGGTGGGAGGGCAATGGGTAGGATGAAGGTGATCACCAGGGCCAGCATAGTGTCCAGCACCCAGTGGCCCTACTCTGTGTCCTCCACTGTCCTGGCCACCATGGCAGTCTGCATTTCTGGGCCTCCACCATCATCTCAAGGAGGGTGAAATGCCTTTCCTCAAGAGCCAGGAGACTGTTTCTGAACACCTGGTCTGCCTGGTCCCTCTCCAGGTTCCTCACCACTCACATGCAATGTCCTCCACCTACCAGGCCTGTGAGTCAGCCAGCCGCTCCTCTGCCTTGGTGACCAGCCAGCCCAGCAGCTGGGTATGGTCCTGGTTCCACCACTGCTGGAGCCAGCACATACGCAGGATCCTGGCCAAGGCTGGCAGTGATTCTGATAGTACATCCCCATGTGCAGCTTCTGCCTCTGCCCTGCATGCAGCTTCTGGACCTGCAGAGAAAGGAGAAAGAAGCTGTTTGTGAGAGTTTGCAACATTTATGAGTTAACATGCACAATAGCAGGTGGCTGTGCATTGCCTGGCATCAAATCTGGGGTCATGCATGCACAAGTGCCCAGGGACCATGGCAAGTCAGCCAGGCAGGATCTGGCACAGGTGGCTGTCAGATGAGCTCTCCATCTCTGCTCACTCCACAGAAGCAGGTAGGCCACTGGGTCCCTGCTACAGGCAGCCTTCCTTCCCCGCCCCCTTCCCAGGCTGGGACACATCTGGTTCCTGGCAGCACCTGCTGCCACAGCTCCAGACCTTCTCCTCCTGAGGACCAGGTGGGCTTCTCCATTGCCACCAGGCCCATGGCACCCAGGCTAAGGGGGGCATGGGAATCCTGGCCATCTGGGTTACAGAACTGTTGGCACACCTGCTCTCCCTCCAGTGGGTCTCTTTGGAGAGGCACCCTGGGGCTTCCCCCCTTGTGCATGCCCCGCACCCTGAGCATGCCCCTGATGAGTGTCCTGGACACAACACAAGGAGCTGTTTGCATGGACCAAGGTGTGCACAACTCACTATGCCCTGCTGCTGCTGCTGACTGCCATGGTGCCCCAGGCACACCTGAGAGCCTAGCATGGGAACCTGTGCTTTCACAGTAGGCAAGCTTATGCTTCCCCGCAACATTCACCTGGAGGAGTACCTATGCCTATTCTACATGTCCCCCCGCCCCCAGCCGAGGACAAAATTGCCACCAGCATTGACACATTTCTCCACATGAGAGGCCTGCACCTGCCTAGCTGAGGGAACATAGGCTGCTCAATAAAGTTTTGCACTGCCCCCTGCCTCTGTGCATGCTGTTGGGGGAAACTCCAGGGGCCAGGGGAAGCTCAACCAGGTTGGACAGGGATCGGGGCAGGGGCAGGGGTAGGGACAGGGACAGGGACAGGGACAGGGGCGGGGAGCCCTCCCCACAGAGTGTGGGGCTTACTGGGTAGGCATGGTAGGTGTTCCTCATGGCCCCAGTCTTTCTCCACTGGTGGTAATGATGTACAGGTCTTGGTGGTGTCCTGGGGCATAGAGGTGTGGTGCCTGGGTAGGAAGGCAGGTTCCTCCTGTGGGGTGAAGCTTGAGCTGCTGAGGGCAGGTGTTGCCAGGTCTGGGCTGGCCTCCTGCCCCACCAGCTCTGACCATCCAGAACTGTTGGGCAGGCACTGGCTCAGGCTGCTGGATGACTCTGGGGGCAGGGACCATGGTGGGACAGGCTTCTGGCACCCCAAGGGGACCTCTCCCACTGACACCTTGTTGGCACTGCCAACAAAGAGCAGAGGCTTGGGCAGGCCACACATGCTGGAATACATGGTATGTCTGTGGCCAGGGTCCTGGGGTGTGAGGAACTGATCTTGCTGCCATGTAAAGAGCACAGACCTGTAGGCAGCTCCCAACTGGTGGTTATGGTTGGTGATGCTGAGCCACTGCACTTGCAGGGCCTTGAACTTTGCGGGACTGGTGCACCAAACAGTTGAGCCCACACTCCCACATATGGCTCAACAGGCCCTCATAGATACGGATTTTGGAGTACCCATTCCGAGTGAATTGGCTATGTGGTCTGCTATCTCTTCCTGGGATGAGTTTTAACCTACATTCTACTGTGTGGCAGAGAATCTCATATAGAAAATCTCAGTGATTTCTAAAGCACAAATTTATGGTATTATACACATGAACAGTAGCAGTGGTTTTCATCCTTGTAACATTTGAGGAACCCCTCAATAGACATGAGATAACACCTTGGAAAATACCAGCTCTTAGTTTTCACTCTTTTTTTGACTACATAAAATTAACAGAGGAATTCTTCTGTTTCAAAGAACTCACAAAGACCACAACAAAAAGAATGGTTTTAATACCCTGGATTCCTGTTAGAAGTGTCTGTGTTTACCTTGTGAATCATGTTTATACACCTAGCAGTGCTAACTCTGAAGAGCACCCCACACAACCATTAAAATGATCTCCAGGCACCCTAGAGTACTATGGCACCCTGGGTTGAGAATTATTGAACTATATGCTAGGGAATTATGTTTGTGGTTTAGAGTTTTCCATAATTTTCCAATTTAATTTTATGGATAAGTAAAAACTAGACTGCTGCAGAGGTAGGGAAGATTGAAGAATGTTACTTTAGGGTATTATGAAGTGTTAGACTCTAAAAAGACTAGGGATTCAAAGACAAAAGGGTGACTATATGCATGTTCTGTATGTACTTGTATTTTCCTATTGTATCATAAATTTGTTTCTATTTCTCATATCTAAAAAGACTATTACAGTATAACCTCATAAATCCAGAATTATCAAAAATCCAGCACCTCCCTCCACTGCTCCAGGACCAGGTACTGCGCCCACCTGCCCTCCCAGACATGGAGGGGGAATCTTGCACAAGGTGGCTGCTGCCACCACTCACCACCATGTGCTGCCAATCCATGTGCAGCCACTGCTCCAGGACCAGTTTTCACTACCACCCCCCCACCATGCCCCCAGCCACCTCACTGTTTTAAAAGATCCAGCATTTTCAAATTTCTGGCAAGTGCTCAGTCCTGAGCATTCCAGATTGATGAGGTTATACTGTATGGTTGCATCTAGGTGAATGCACACATGCCTCTTCAAGCATCTCAAAGCCCTTTGAGAAGTTGCAAGAGGCACATGTGCAAATGAAAAAAATGTTCCCCTTGCTGCAAATTAGCAGCCCTGGATAGCTAGCCAGAGTGTCTCTATGACTGGCCCTTGCCCCAGTTGTCCCTTGCCCTGGGAGCTGGACTTGGGCTCCTGCCAGTAAGTGAAGGGTAAGGGGACTGGAGAAGTAGGAAGGGGACCATGGGGGGAACCCCCACCAGCCCTGCCAGCTTCCTCATCCCCCTGATGGCTTCCCCACCCAGTCCAATCCCCTGCTTGTCCCCCAAGCCCCTCCAATTGCTGCCCAATGCAGCCCCATGCCCTGCCTGCCCCTGAACCCCCACATCCCTGCCCTGCCCCACCCCACCCCAACATCCTCACAATTAAAAGAAAAAAAAAAGCCCACACTCAGTACAGTAGCATCTTCCTTTGCCCCCTGGCAGCACAGGCCATGTGACAGCCAGAGCTACACAATGCCCTGCTGATCAGAGCCCCCACAGTCCCTGGTGTTGCTGGTGAGTATAAGGTGTTTTTTTTTTTTTAAATGCTGGGAGGTTGGGGCCAGGTGGGGCAGCCACTGGGGGTTGGAGGTGCAATTGTGGGGTGGGGCCAGGTGAGGCAGCCACCAGGGAGATGCAAGAGCTGGCAGGGGATGGGTCCCGGTGAGGCAGGAATCCTGGGGGCTGGGGGAGCAAGTGGAGGTGGGGCATGTTGGCCCTGCAGGAGGTTGGTATCCCCTGTGAAGGCCATGTGGCCCCTGTGTGGGGCTGTGGCCCCAATGGGGGGGCATCCATGAGGTGTGCAGGGGGCTTCATCCTGCAGGTGGCAGAGAACCCACCCCTCCTGAGCAGCCCCCCACACAGTCCCTTCACAATCCACCCACATTGACTCACACACCCCATGGCCCCCAACATCCCTCCACAGCCACCCATATGCCCTGCCCTGCATACCTGACATTCCCCCAGCACACACCCTGTGTGCCCAGCTGCCAGACAGGATGAGACAGCAGGAGCTGTGGCTGCAGGGACAGCTGTCCCCACACCCTGGTTAGTGAAGCAGTCACAGGGAACTCTATCTGCTCTATGGTAAGAAATCCAAAGGCAAAAAACAAAATATATATGTATTTAGAATTCATTTTATTATGATGATAGAAACACTGGTAGGCTTGCGAATTGCTTTAACACTGTAGATATCTTTAAAAAAAAATTGTTCAGCTGGCTCTGTCTCTCAGTCTCTCTCTCTTTGTATATAGTCATCTTTTGTTTTAGCTGTGCAGAAACATGGATTCTGGGGTATTTTAAAGAGTGACTGTGCAGTTTTTCTTAAATCAGGCATTTTTCAGTTCTCAAATAGGAAACACCATAATTCCTCGTAGGGAGGCAAGTGGTAGGACCCAGGCAGAGGAGCCTGCTGAGAGCTGGCACCTTGGACCAAGATGAAGTTGCCTGACCTCCTGACCAATTGGGGCCAGGAGGACATGCTTTGACGGTTCAAAGTAAGCCACCACACTGGGAACATCTTCCAGGTGATAGCTGCCCAGATGGCTGGACAGGGGGCACATGTGGCAGCAGTGCCACACAAAGGCCAACCTTGCAGCCACAGCCCATTGACAGCTGGACCAGAGGGGCAGATGCCTCTACTGGCACTGCAGTCCCCATCTGGGTGTGGCAGATGTGCAGCAAGTCACAGCCAGGCAGCAGCCCCCACTGCCAAACTGCTGCAGTGGGTAGATGGTGCAGAGAACTCTCAGGGATGCTTCAGCAGTCCAGTTGGCACAAGGGGTAGTGTCCCCAGGAACCAGTTGGCTGGACCCCAAAAGCTCCTGAGAGTCAGTAGCCCTCAGCTACTTGACAGGGGAGCTTTTTGTAGTGAGGGGGCCAGGACAGGTCAGCTTTTTATACTGCTGGGGACAGCAGAGGTGCTGGTCCTGGGATCTAGCTCCCCCCAGCTGCACATCCAGAATGAGCCAGGCAGGGTTATTTTGCCCCAAGTGGCACAATTTGCCCCATACCAAAGTGCATGTCTGGGTACACGTGCTAAGGCAAAAAACCGTGGCTCAAATTTGCATTACTTCTATTTGAGCTGCTGTAAGTGCACATGCTTCCATGTGTGAGTGTGCCTATTCGTTTTTTATGTTATTACCCTCATTTTGGTAGTTTATTTTTGACAGAAGAGAAATCAAATAGGGAAGATTATGACAGAGACTTTTTTTAAGGTAGGTCCTCCTTGAAAAACATTTCAATGCTATTGATTTTTTTCAAGTCAGTTGCTGAGGCATTTGAAAATGATTATAGATTCGTTAATCCACAGTAAAGGCACAGAGTAAACTGCAAGTTTACAGCTTTTGAAATTATACATGTGAAAAAGTTAAAGGGTTTCATGTTAGAGGTAATATAATTAGCTGTATGAAATCATATGTGGTACTTGCAATATCTCTGCCATAGGGTGTGATTTATACATTTGGGTAAAGAACTTCTTTAGGTTTGTGATCTGTAATGACATCTTATACTGATCTAATTAATTATTTTTAAAACAAATATTAGGTTCTCTTAATGATTTTTACAACTTATTTGGAAGAATTACCTACTCTTTGCACATTGTTACCAGCCCCTGAAACTGCCCCTTTGAAAAAAGGGTCATTCATAGATGAGATTCAGCAGGAGCTATCACCAACAATCCAAATACAGAATATCCATATTAGAAACATTAATGATAAATTCATGCCAAAGACACTGGCCTAAAAGGTCAAATCTGTACCGACTTAAACCAAACTCCACATCATTAGTAAAGGTATTCACATTCAGAACATTATTCAATGGTAAATGTACCTAAAAACTCAAATTTCTCCAGTTTTCTCTTCTTCAACAGGCACTAGAAGGAAAGGAGAATACAACTTTCAGAGCATGCACAGCTGAGTTTCAAATCACTTAGGATAGAAAATTTTTTAGTCAATTCCAAGATGAGGGGTTTTTTTCTCATTCAACTTGGGGAAAACAAAGCCTTATCTTAGAATCAAGTATCAACTGAAAATGCAGTATTTGTAGTCAGAAGAGGTGGCAGGAATCTGTGTAGTGAGGCACAGGGAGAGGAGGGGTCTGATGCAGAAGCACAGGGTAGCACAGGACTTTGCATAGAAGGACAGGGGAACTTGGGGTGCAGGGTGGCAAGGGACTCAGTGCAGAGGCATAGGACAGTGCAGACAGTGCAGAGGGCAGTGAAGGATATGGTGTGAAGGCATGGAAACCAGGGAGATGAGGGAACTGGAGCAGACGCATGAGTCAGCATGGGAAATGGCATAGACATCTGGCAGTAAGGCACATGGGAGAGGGGAGGGCAGGAGTTGGGAAGAGGGAGAGGAGTGCATGGTGGTGCACATGCACCCCCTGAGAGCATTGGTAAACCCCCTGACCAGCCATGCTCCTCACTAAGACGATGGGCAGGGGGGGTAGTCAGGACTGCCAGTGCCCTCCCTGTGAGTGCCAGCCAGGGACTGGGAGCACCATGACTGTTTTCTGGTTGTTGACCAGTGGCTGGGGAGGAGGGGGGGCAAAATGTATGTGCCCCCCCGACTAAGGTGGCACCAGTCACCCATGAGGCAGGCAGCCATGGGTGGGGATAAAGCAGTTTCCCCTCTCCCCACTTGGCCTGCACCATTGCTTTCTCCATTGCTTCCCCTGTGGAATAGGAGCTGGTTCCAAATGTGTAAGGAGGCCTGAGGATGCAGACAAATGTAAAAAATATCCTGATGCTGTTATATACTAGATAAGCAGGGAATTGGAATCAAGGAATGCCAAGGAATTTATGAGAGCTGGATGCTAGAATCAAAATACAAGTCAAAACCAAAAGATCAGCAAGGAAGCACATGAAAGGCCAGAAGCAAAAAATTTCACATATGGGTTGGGCCTGGCTTTTAAGGGCTGGAGTGGGTAAAGCCTGATGCCTCTGGCTTTGTAGCAAGAAACCCTTTTGTTTCCCTCCATCCCCTCAAATGTGAAGCTCTTCCATATGGCAAAAGCCCTTCTTTTAGTATTTGCCCCCTTTTGGGGATGCTTTCTCTTCCTTCCTCTCTTTTTCTTTTATTATATCTTTATTATTTTTATATAAGGTTTATTTGTAGTGACAATAGAGCTTGTAGATGCTTTCACAAATGTACTTTAAGTTTAAAAGTAAGTTGTACCATGTAACAATGTTAGCAAAAGCAGGAATCTCTGTATGAGCAGGTCCCTGAATGAATCATGGTTGATTTTGTAAAACAGTAGTTAGTCTGGATAAGTATGTTAATGAGCAGCAATTAACACCTACAAAATCAGAGACCAAGGAGAGGAAAGAATCAATAAAGAGCCAGGAATTCCTGGAAACTTCACTGTTAAAGGTGCAGAAGCCCCTGTTTGAACTAATCAATGCTGGAAACAGACCCTTGAGGCTGAAATACCCCCTGATCAGCCACTTCCAGAGCTCTATTTATCACAGCAGTAAATTAATCAAAATTCATGAACAGACTCCTGAGACTGCAGATATGTGCAGATGTGACCCTTAGGGCTGACAGCTGCCATCCAGCAGCTACTGTGGGGGATGTCCCTCAAGGTCAATGACATCTGGAGTGAGTAAGCCTGAGAATTGGGGAGTCACCAAAGTTTGCCAGACAGGGATAAAAGGCAGTGAAGAATGACCCCCAATGGTGCCCTCTTTGACCTGACCAGCACCCTGCCTGTCGAGCCAGAAGGACCAGCCAGTGATCCCCTTCTGAAGCAACATCACACTGAAAGAAGCCTCAACTGGCCATCGACAGTGTACTCCAGAGCTTGGGCATAGGTATATCTTGACAGCAGTGCTTAGTGTTCAGAGCTAGCTACTGTGAGTGTGTGTGTGTATGTGTGTGTGTTTGAGGGCCAATTTTATGGTCTGACTTTTGCATCCATCCAATAAACTAGAATTTTATAATGATCCTGTGAGTTGGTGCTCTGTAGCCAACAGCTTCAGGGGATAGGCTGTCCTGAGTACCTCCCTCAGTCCAACAGGGACTAGGGCACTGTTCTGGGCTTGCTTCAGGTTGTGCTCCTCTTGGGGATGATTTGCTTTGATGGTCATTTGGGACCGACTGGGTCCAGGGTCCTGGCCTGGCTTCATTACAGATTTAAAAGAAAGTAGGAACTTACTGTGTGCCAGCTGCTTTGTAGTACCTGTGTTGTGTGCCATCTATATTCCATGGTAAAAGAAAGCTGAATAGTGCTAACCTGACAGTTGCTTCTGTAGGACTTCTGGGTATGCTAAGCTGTGACTAAAGGTTAAGCTAAAACAGGTATTTAGAAGAACAGGTCTCACTGAAGTTTGATTGACCTAATAAGTAGAAAACAAGCCTCACTAACTGATGAATGACCTAAGAAATGTAAATAAATAAATAAATCGTTTTAAAATCATTAATGAGAAGAAAAGATGATCTAAAAAAACCCAAACAAACAAAAAAGAGTGTTAGGAGTAAATAAAAATTTACGAGGACAGGTACTTAGATAAGAGAAGAACTGAAGATGCCAAGTGTGCAAGCTTGGCAAGTGAAAATGAACACATTGGCAAACGGAAAGATAAAACTTGGCAAATGGACCTAGACTGTTCTTAGTTGTGGCAGATAACAGAACAAGAAGCAATGATCTCAAGTTGCAGCAAGGAAAGCTTAGGTTAGTTGTTAGCAAAAAATATCTCACTGGGAGGGCAGTAAAACACTGTAACAAGTTACAGAGAGGTTGTGGAATCTCCATCCTTGAAAGTTTTTATGACCTGGATAGAAAAAGCCTTGGCTGGGATAATCTAATTGGGGATGGTCCTGCTTTGAAAAGGGGGTTGGATTAGATGACCTCCTGAGTTTCCTTCCCACTCTAATTTTCTATGATTCTATGAAAATTTGGGTATTTTGCGTGTAAATATAGGCACTGCATGATTTGTTTCTTTGTCACAACTTAGGGGAATTTAATTAGTGAAAAATATTGCTACCGTTGCCCCACACAGTTTTACTATCTGGGGTGATTAGTAAGCCAACCAACTAGGCTGAGGACAAAAATTACACATAAACTAGTATAAGTGATCAGAAACCAATCTGTAACACAACAGAAGTCCAGTGTACATAAACCACTTTCAAAATGGCTGAAACCAGTTTAAGATAAAGCTGGATGGACATAGTATCACACTTAACTGATTTAGGTTAAAACGGTTTATTGAAATTCTGTACCAGATCTCCTCCAGATCCAAGTTAACTCACAGTCCCCAAGCATTTCAGGATGCTTTGCACCTCCCCCACAAACCACCCTTGGCTATCTTTGGCCCAAGCTGTCTGCTCCAGCCAAGCAGGGAGGTGTGCCTTATTACCCCTTGGCTTGTGGCCTGGGCCATTGCAGGCATGTGGCTACATTTCTGCTATGAAAAGTGAATGTCTGTTCATTTGCTTATTGGTTCAATCTATGCAGCTTAGACCAACATGAAGATTGAATCTATTTAGCCTTGGGCTTTTTGACTGTCTGTACTTAGCCTAGTATACTGTCTAATTGAAAATAAACCTTTTCACCACTGAACAGGAATTTGAGTCATTCTTTGTGCATCACACCTGGATTCCAGAAAGCTACCTACTAGCACTAGAATCTGAGATTGCCCAGACCCCAGCAAAGGGAACACTGAGGCCAGGTACAGACATTATTTTTATACTGGTATAAGTAGGGACTTAGTAAATTCACAGTGGAAGTGAGGTGCACAGCAGCTCCTTTAATCTTTCATATCCCCCTACATGCCTCCCCCCCACCACTGATTGGCAGAGGGGCACAACAACTCCCTTCTGATTGGTAGGGAAGCAAAAACCATGGTTTTAAACATTGCATGGTTTTTGCCTCCCTGCCAGTCAGTAACAAGCATCAGGGCTGCCAGGACCCCTCAGCCAATTAGCAGCAGGAAGCAGAATGCAGCTCACTCCATTTCTGCCATTCTTTTATTAGGTCCCTAGGTATAAGTGATTGGAAACTGGTCTATACCTGTAACAGCACAGAAATTCAGCATACAGAACTGGTCTATCCCATAACAGATCAGAAGTTTAGTGCACAGAGGTTAAAATTGTGGAACCCAGTCTAAGATTTTCCCCTCCCCAACAAAGGACAAATGTATGTTTTGTTTGCTACTGATCTATGCTATGCCACTTATAGAAAGCATGTAACTTTGATTCCACCATGGGCTTTCTGAATGTCTATACTTAGCCTCAAAGTGACATTGAGCAACAGACCACCTGAACACATCCTTAGAACAACATTTTCATTCAGGGAAAACTGCCTAAGTTTCCTCATAGAGTGAAATAGAGCAGATAGCTGAAATAGTTACCATGGATGAACTTAGTAGAATACCCATAGTCTGCCCATATCCAACCTGAGCCAAATGTGTAAAAATAAAAAGCTTGGTAATACTACAGTACTATTAATTAGGCTTATATACATACATTCACCTCAAAAATTATATATATATAAATACCAATTTACATACATACATTTACCTACATATGCCCCCAGGTAGGTGTCATTCTAATTTTCTATGATTCTATGGATTCTAATGCAGTACTTGCAAAGCTAATTTATTTCTGCATGCTTCTATTACACAAAAAATGTGCCTGATATAAGAAAATGGACTGACGTTTTCAAATACATAAATAGTTTAATATAAAACAGCATAATTGTCAGGAACTCTACTTCCCTCTGTATTGTTAAGCTGCTTGTCAAGAAACCAGATTCTTATTTCTTTGAATTAGTCTCATGTAGTTATTTTAAATTAATTATTTTAATATATTCTACATAGTTAAATCCAAATCTTTAATTAGTTTTAATTCTACAAGCCTTAAACACACAGTGTCATGTTTTATTATGCTATTATCATCCGCTAATACAGGGGCATCTCATTTTATGTCATCTTATAATTTAAAATTAATTATCCTTCTTTAACCAAGGACAATATTCTTACAACATTTAAAATAATTGAAGATTCAGCATAGAAACAGATCCTAGTATTTAGATGTGGGATTATATGGAAATTCTGACGCCCTGCTCCTCCTATCATATATTTAAAGCATAAGAAATAAGGAAAACACAATGAAAATATAGCTAGCAGCAAAATTAACAAATATGAGTAGATCAAGAAACTTTGTTTGCTTTCAGTTCATAGGTGAACATTGTCATAACAATATTTTCTATGTAAAAAATAAATGCGCATGTGAGACATATGAAAAACAATGAATCACAACAAAACTATCTCTGTCTTTTCTAACTGAAATGCTCAACCTCAGATTCTTATCTAATGTATGGGATTAATTATCCAATTAAATTTCAATTATATGAATATTTTTATTACTTAAAGGTAGTGATATCGTAACCTGCCCCGGCAAAAAAGTATCTGATACTTTATTTGATTCATTTGCTTTCCAAATAACTTAGTAAATAATATAGCCATATAGCTTTTAGTTCTGTGTTTCAACTTTCATCAATTGCTAGAGTTATAGCATATTTTTCTCACAAAGAAACTGGGTTATTACATAAAATGTAAATAATTTCCTCATGCTATATCAGTGGTCTCCAAACTTTTTAGGCTGGAGATCACTTCTGAAATTTAAAAAGAAACAAAGATCTACACCCTCCACCCCCCACACAGCAGGTAAGTCTGTGGGGAGAAAGAGGGAGAGGGGAAAGGGCCATGGAGGTGGGGAGATCAAGGCCCCAACGCTAGCCCCACTCTCTCGTTCACTGCTGGGGCCTCAATTTGCACCCACCCCAATGGTGGTGAGGGAGGGGCAAGCCCTGCACAGTTGTGGCAGGGTGGAGGGATGGAGCCACAAGAGGGTCATGCAGGGGGTGTGTGGAGGTGGGAGGGCATGCAGCACTGGAGGGCATGGGAGGGTGCATGTCCCCAGATTTGCATGCGGGGTGAGGCAGGCTGGGGCTAGGGCAGGGCCAGTGGCAGCGCTGGGCTGTTCTCAGCTGGGCTGTGCTCAGTGCCTGGCAGCTGCATCAGCAGTGCTGGGAGCAGGGCCATGGTGGTGGGGGTGTAGGCCCCTCAACCTCCACTCCCAACACCACCACTGAGTGCAGCATGGGTCAGGCCTGGCAGGAATCCCAGTGCAGCCCTCCAGCCTACAAATGCAGCCCACCCTCCCCCTCCTCCTATCCTTGGGGGTGGGATGTGGAGGGGGGAGAGAAAGTCTGTGCTGGGCTGTTCCCACCAGGCCTGGCCTGTGCTATGCTCGGTGGTGGGGTTGGGTGCTGGGGTGGGAGGCCTACGCCCCCCTCATTGGCCCTGCTCCCAATGCCAGCACTATAGCTGCCCACCTGAGCACAACCAGCCAGAAACAGCCCAGCACTGCCACTGCCCTGACCCCAGCCCATCCTGTGCCACATGCAGATCTGGGAGCATGCACTCCCCATGCTGTCCCAGGCTGCTTGTCCCTCCCCATGCCCCCCTGAGAAGCTGCTCATGGCTCTATCCCCTGCTCTGGCTGCAGGTGTGGGCTGGGTTTTGAGCCCTGCTGCACATGCCCTCAGGCCTCCGCCCCTTCCCTCCCCGACTTCCTTCTCCCACTGACTGTCCTGCTGGGCTTGGGGGGGAGGGGCACACATATGCACTCAGCCCCTGCAGCCCAGGATTGACTTCAAGAGGCTCTGGGATCCATTGGCCAATCCTGATTGACCAGCTGGTGACCACTGTTCTATATTATACAGTCAGACAAGATTGTTACATACCTGCCAGGATATACCATCAAAACAAAATAAAACAAAACAAGAATGTTATCCGTTTGGGTTTTATTTGACTGTGTGCATCTACAGGTGCTATAGATAGGGGTACTACAGGTTCTGGATTTATTTTTAGGTAGAAAAAGAGTTAAAGCCTGCTGTTTTTTATTGACTACGTGTTTATAAACTTTTAAGCAGCACAAAGTGTCATTCTAAGTGGCATTTAGACTCTAGTTAGGAAGACGACAGCATTTGCTTTCTTCCAGAGATGGCCTTTAAAACTTGTTTTGAAAAATCTATACTTTATTTTTTTTTTAAAGAAACTTTTAAGCTGTTCTTTGCAAAGGCAGCCTTCTTTTACATCTTCAATGCAAGAAATATATACTGATAACTAGGGTTTAAAAGTTCTCACTGATGTTATAACCCTATGTTGGTATAGGATCTTTGAAAACTATACAGGAAACCCTCATCATTCATGGGGGGATACATTCTAAGGATCTTCGTGAATGGGGAAATCCATGAATACGTTCATGAATGGTGGCAGGAGCACAGCAGCGGTTTGAGTGCGGTGGCAGGAGCACGGCAGCAGCAAGCACAGAGCTCCTGCAGATTCCGCTGCTGCTGTCAGTAGCAGGGGGTGGGGTGGGAGCAAGGTGAGCGCATGCGGAGAGACAGCGTGCGCTGGGAGAGAGTGTGCATGGGGAGACAGTGTGGGTTTGAATATTTGTACCACAAATATTCAAAAATGCGAATGGTGAGGTTTTCCTGTAGACACACTGCTCACAATTTTAAGAATATGCCAGATCAGTTTATTACTCTGCCAGGAAGCAACACACAGCCAGTCCTTACAATAGGGATAACATAAGAGTAATAGGATCTCCAAATTTCTACGTTACCTCACATATACATCTGAGGATCTATGTCTATTTTTTAATACATTGTAACAATGTTGTCTTTGATTTAAAAGAGAGAGAGAGAGAGAGAGAGAGACTTACTAGCTTTCAAACATCTACCTCATCTGGACAATTCTCCCCTGTAAATCATTTAAAAATACTGTTTAAACACAAATCCCAGAACAAGCAACTGGAACCTACTTCTAACAAACTCTGATAAGCCTCAGATGCACAGAAACTCAGTGTAAAATACTTCAGTTTCTCTGCTTGGCTCAGTATATTTCAGAGTGGTCATGTAGGGGCTTTCTCATGTTTTCTGCTGCTCTGTCCTCTATTGATATGAAACCCAACATAAACACATTTGATTTCATATTAATAGAAGATATAGGACAACTGGACTGCCCTCTATGATGGCCACCCTAGGTCCATGTCAACCAGAATCAGTTGTGTTTTAATGGAGAGTCTACTCTTTCAAATGGTAAAGGTGTGGGTAACAAATTAAGGACTCACTCTGCTGTTGTGAGTCAAGGAAATATGTCCTTTGATTCAAGGGTAGTTTTACTTGAGAACTGGAGGATCAGGCTATGTGGCAAGACACTGTGTCAGCCTTCCACTTTAAGGCCCTGGAGCAGGCAGCTGCCAGGTGCCTGACTAGGGCAGCCATTTGGAGATCAGGGACCGTCCATATAAACAGCACAGTTTGGCTGCCTGGAGGCTGGACAACAACACTACCTGGCTAGAGGGCTGCTGAGTTTCTTCTGGAGGTAAGGGATGAGCTGTAGGGGATGGTAAGGAGGCTCCTGGTCCTGGGTATGAACTAAAACTGCACCCCCTCCCTGGCCCCAGACCTCAGCTGGGGTTTGCTGGGGGGAGGGCAGTCCTCTGTAGACTGGGATGCATCCCCAGCCACACCTGCCCTCCCACCACCCTTGTCAGCCAGCCCTCTGCTCCAGCTAGAGAACAGAGGAGTGGGATCAGCCCTGCTTTCAGGAACAGACAGCATAGCCCAGCCTGTAGCTGGAAAGTATGCTGGGATGTTGGGGGACTCTGATTTAACTTGAACCAGGAAGGGGTTTTATTTTGCACTCTTATAAGCAAAATTGTGTGATTTAAGAGTGAAGAGTCTCTTCTTTCAGGCAGAAGTGTTCAGATATGCTTGGTATTATACCAGTTATCTCTTTTTGTGGAATATCAGAAAATATTAGGAAAGGAAAATATTAGTTTCATATTGAAATATGGAACTTGCTATTCTTCAGATCTGGTGGTACTAGTATGGTTCTGATGTTTTCCAAGGATTTCAGATAGACAGTATGCCTTCTTGGCATGCAGAGTGGTTTTCCCCTTATTTTCTTATCAAATTACTATAGTGTTCTTTTCATTTTTAAAAAAATATTTTAAGCTATGACCAATAATTTTCAAATTGCCAAGTCTTGCTCAAGCACTTGAGTTATGATTGAAATTAGATGTCTCTGTCTAATCGGGTTCCAGGACCTGGAATCTTCTCCTAAATGTAGGCAAACTATCTCTATTGTTTGAGAGAACTAAACAAGAAGAAAGAGATGGTGATGCTAGGGCTCATCTTTTAATAACTTAGTGGATAAAGGTCTACCCAGGAAAACCTGTTCCGTCTGAGAGGATTCAAGCCTACATCTCCCACCTCCAAGAAGAATGCCCTAACCATCAGAGAGAAGGTTACATTAGAGAGGACAATTTGTGCCTTTATTTTTTAAGACATACTCTTATTCTGAAATGAATGCTGATTCATAGGGCCAGAGAGAGAGAACATGGTTCACTATGTTTCAGTTATCTAGTAGTTAGAGCAGTCAGCTGATAAAGAAAGTCTTAGCTTATGATCTGCACTTTACATTAGATGGATAATTGGCAAACACCAGCCCTGAAAACACAATTAAAAACCACATACACAGTCAAGACTATAGCTGAATAATTAGGGGATACATCGAGAGGTTAGAAATGTATGTTTGAACTCTCTCAAACACACAAGGGTAAAGACTTCCACTTTCTGGATTAATACTATAAACATTAGTCTGCTTCCACTTAAGAAGGAAGTGGACATGTCTAGCTTTTTCAAGGGGCCTGACTGTATTGATTGTTAGGTGTGCTCTGAGTATCCTTTCCCTTTTTTGGCCTCTCCGACTACTAATGCACTGTTCTGCCTATTCCTAGATCCTGATTAGGCTTATGCCTGAGACAGCCCCCTAAATTTTCATATGGAAAAAGTTTTGTGCATGTGCAGAAGCAGACTCCAAGGTGCCTTGGGAACTTTCAAGTCAACTACAGATAGGCCTAGAAGGTTTAGGTATCTCCAGAGTTAGGGAGCCACTGACAGCAGCTTTTGCAATTCTATTTGAAGACACAGGCCTGTGTGCCTGTGCTAGGCATCAAGACTTACTTGAATCTAGACGTAACTTAAAGAGATAACAAATTTATTTACAAGCATCTTTGATTTAAGGACAGTAAAAATGCTTTTATCATAAGTAGAAAATGATATAAAGAAATTACAGCATATTCAGATGATTAATAGAAAATACCAGAAAGGACACATTGGGCAAATCTAAACAAGATGCTAACTGTGCAGTAGCCAAATAATACAGTGCAGTAGCACATCACAGCACAAACAGTACTAATAAGCTACTAAGGAGTATCATTAGGCTACTGCATGGTAGTGTCACTAAAAAGGCTTTCACTGGCACAGTAACAAGTGCTAAATAAATGCACAGTAACCACTGTGCAGTAGCATATTGTGTAGATGTGCCTTGTGTGTACCTTCCTTCACAGACATTTTAGGAAACATCTGATAATGTAAATCAGTAGAGGAAAAGGAAATGAAGCAGAAAATGTATTCAGAAAACTGAAAGGATATGATACTAAACACTATAAGCCTTGCAAATTCTTTTTTGTGGAAAGCATACCAGTGGAAAATTTATGTTTAGGCATTTTTACATCCAGGTCTTACAAAACAAGATAGATGCAAAATTCATATTAAATTGTTGGAAGAGATGCCTTCTTATTTGAAATGATCTTCATATTTTCTGGGATCATCCCAAATTGAAAAGATTCTCATTCGATATCAATGTCATCCTTTATTTCAAACATAAAGCCTCCAAAATGTTATTAGTAGAAAAATGTTTCACTTTCTCTAAATTTAACAAAAGCAGATGCTAATTTACAATTCTTGTGACTCTCACTCAGGATTGCATGTCATCTACATTATAAAAACAAATACCAGCTGGAGCAATGTGGCTGACTAGAATAAAAGAATTAAGGGAAATAGAATGGTTTATCTACATTTTAGGTATCTCAATTTGTTTATTTTATTAATTGCCTACATTAGTACTTTTGTTATGTAAGCCTGACTCACATCATTCCTTAGATTAGGAACTAAGGCTTCTACAGGCCTTCCACTGTTATTAGAGGGGTTATATATGGTCAATACTTCTTCAACAGCATTTCTCAACCAGTGGGCTTAAGAGGCAGGGAACACAAAAGACCACTGGTCAGATCACAAGTTGTTCATAGCCTGATTGCAATTTAAACAAGAAAAAACCCTTGCTTATAAACACTTCATACAACCTTAACATTTAAGATTGAGAACTCACTGGCAAATTCTCAGCAAAAATCTATTAGTTATATAGGCTTGTTACTGGTACAAGTATTCTTCATTCTATAATAACAGCAACAACAATGATGATCGTAATAAAAATAAATGTGAAAGTGACAGGCTTCATGAAGTTTGGGGAGATAAATATGATATGATTTTACATTTGGTAAGACTTGGTAACATCTCCCATGACATCTCAAACTGGAAAAAATAGTATAGATGAAAAACTATCAAGTGAGTTAATAACTGATTGGAAAATTATACTGTAAGAGTAATCACCACTAATCAGTGTCAAGCTGGGAGGAGGTATCTAGTGAGGGTCTCTAGAGATCTGTTCCAGATTCAGTATTCTGTAACATTTTCTTGGGGGATGGAATTGAGTATAAATTTAAATTTTCAGATGACCCCCTACTGGATAGGGTAGTTCCCACTTTAAAAGACGGAATTAGAATTCAGTGTGACTTTGATGAATTAGAACAATAATCTTTAAGAGGATGAAATTTGAGAAGGACAAGTATAAAGTACTAGACTTACAAAGGAATATATAGATATAGATATAGATATAGATATAGATACTCTGAAATACAAAATGGGGAATGACTGGCAGGCCCAGTACTGAAGAAAAGGAGCTTGGAGTTATAGAGGACCACAAGTGGAATATGAGTCAATTGCTTCAATAAAACGAAGAACAAAACTAATAGTACATGGGGATGCAAATAACAGGATTATCATATGCAAGTCACAGGTAGTGATTGTCCCTCACTGTTCAGCACTAGTGAGGCATTACTTGTAGTACTATGTCCAGCTTTGGGCACTCTACTCAAGAACAATGTGGTCTGTGTTGACATATTGGAAAGAGTTCATAGGAAAACCGAAAAAAAAAAAAAGAAAAGAAAGCATGACATATGAGGAATTCCTGGAAAAACTGTGAATGTTTATTGTGGAGAAGAGAAGACAAAGGGAGGATTTGATAACAATCTTCAAATACCTGAAAGGTGGTTGTAAAGTGGATGGTGATAAACTATTTTCTGCAAGGAATGGGATAAAAAACAAGGATGATTTGATTGCAATAAGGAAGATTTAGGTTACCTATCAACCTTAATTTTCTGTCTACAAAGGCTTATAAGCACAGGAACAAATTCTCTAAAAAAGTTATGGAATCTCCATTATTGGAACTGTTTAGATCCAGATTAGGCAAACACTTGGTGGAATAATTCTACCTTGAGTAGGGGGTTGGACTCCATAATTCCCTGAGTTCCCTTTTAATCCCTGTTTTTTCTATGATCCAGCAACTTTACTCTGATAAAACAATAATATAAGTCACTCTCTTCTACAGATGGGAGAAAAAGCTAACATTTACCAAAATTCCCATCTAGAATGATGTATAGCTGTAGGGAACTCCCTCTCACATTGGGTCTGCCTACTCAGGCCCCTGCCTGTCCCTACTACCAGGTAACCCACCAGAATGGGGGGGCTGAGGCTATAAGGCACCCCTTACTCTGCTTTCACTGGGGAGGCAACTGGCTTGGTATTTCAGGGGGACTTTCCTGCCAGCAGGGTGTAGTTTTTGGTCATGCCCCAGGGTTAGGAGCCTCCTGCCATCCCCATAGTTCCTGCCCTTACCTCCAAGTTGTTGTGAGCAGGAGCTCTAGCCAGGTGGTGGTCTTTCCACAGCTGCAGCCAGCAAACTGCTGGTTCTCCAAGGAGCTTGAGCTAAAATGGAGGCAGCTCAGCTTCCTCCTATTGCAATGCCCTCCTGTAGTTAAGTCACCACCTCATCAGGGCTGGCTTGCACCAGCCTGCTGCCTGCTCCAAGCCCTTAAAGTGGCAGGCACCAAAGGTGCTTTGCTACAGTCAGAAACAGGTTAATCCGACCTACTCAACATCTGCAGATGTTTGAGTGCAGCCTCAGAGCTGGGAAAGCCCAGCTGCTTACTTCAGCCTCAGAGCTGTGCTTTTCCTATCCTTCTGCCCATTTCACCTCCCCTCCCCACTGCATAACTGGGTTATTTTTAGCCCCCTGACCTCCCTACCCCTGAATGGATAACACCCCTCCCCTCCACAGACCCATAACCCCCAGCAACCTCACTAACCTTATGCCCAGACCTACCAACCTCCCTGCAGACCTGCTAGCCTCCCCCTCACCAGCAAACATCTGCATATGCCACTCCCAATCAACAATCACATGGTTTAATGTAAATCACATGATCATAAACCAGATGCAGCAAATGACCCTCATGTCTCTTTGAAAGGAAATTATATTCAACCATTCAAATAGAAAAGGAAGAGCTATCTGCCACTCTTTCTTGAAACACTTTGTTACTGTAGAAATATTATAGAACTTGATTAATCAAGATGCTTTATTAGTTACAAATTCAACCCAATTATTCAGTAGTTCTATTTAAATAACATTTATCTAAACATCATTTAACATTATAACCATGTATCTCTAAATCTCTCCATTCAAGTAAAGCATTTGTAACTTTAAAGCATCACATTAACATCCCTAATTGTAATTGACAGGGTAATGTCCCAGTTGCCATTGTGTAAGACAGCTAGAGATCACTAGTCATGAACCTTTAACTGCCATATTAATTCTTCTAATTGTAAGTGGCAGGATCATTAGGTGGAAAATTGTCCCAGAAAAGAGGCTTGTGTGATTATGATTGTCCCACTACAGCAAAGGAGTATTTGGTATTTCTTCAGTTAAATAGGCAAAACTGGATTCTTTGAAGCTAATATTAACTACTTCAATGGAATAGGAAAACTTTTCTTATTCCCAAACCTTAAAATCCATTCTGAACTGTAAAACCCATTTTTCCACATAGAAAAAAATATATATTTGGCAATTAGTTGAGCAAAACTGAACTGACTTCAGTATCAGCACATAAACTATTTCCATCAGAACTATTAAATATTCTAATGTAATATTCTTTCCTTGTTTTGGAAAGACACAAGAATTTGTCATGATATCTTATATTGCACCAACTGTATAGCTGGAAGTGTTCTTGAACATTTTTTTCTGCATTAAGTGTAATTCCTGTGGCCTTGGTTTGGGAAAGAAGAATAGAAGAAAAAAGATTTTTTTCTAGTAATGTCTGAAAGCTGACTTCAGGGGAGTCTGACTATAATAGCTTTGGCTGTGACAGGTTTAACATTGCAGCACTGACCCTGAAGGGTGACCTCCATGCTCCTCCCTCTGAAGCTGGTAGAAGGAAAAGCACAGCAGCCATCTTGCAGCAGTGCCCCTGCTTCTATTCCAGTGAAGAAGAAAAAAGTAAAAAATAATTTTCACAAAATTTCTGCTCCAATTTTTGACAGCTGATTTTTTGGGAAAGAGTGCTTCAATTTGCACATGTGCTTCAATTTGCAGTAGACTATTTAACTATTCATTAAAGTGTCATATAAAAACTGTGACATTACATTAATGTGAAGTCTACTGAGCATTAAAGGTCACTAAAAAGTGTGCAAAACTGCTACTGTGCACTAGCACAGCCTAACGTGCATTAATTTAGTACCTCATATTGAAGGTACTAAATTTATTGTTCATTAGAAAAGGCACATTAATGGATATGTAGCTGAGTGCCCATTGAGTGCAGGATATATGTAGGTACAGTAAGGAAAAGTGGAAAAGGTAGCTTTTTCCAGGAATGGAGTAGACTATCTTATATTTAATTTTTGTTCAGGTCCAGTAATTATAGCTTAGGACTTAATTATGTCCCTACTCTGAGTAATTAAGCTGGGTGACAAGAAAGTTGAAAGAAATCTACCTTGCAGGCCAGCAAGTGACTGCAGAGCTACTTTTGAAACATTCAGTAATCACAGGGAGATTCTTCAGGAGATCTTGCATTCATAAAGACTGTAGGTTTTTTCCCACTTGCCTTCTATCCTGGGATTTTAATTTTTTCAACACCAATATTACAAATTTCTTGCATATTCTTTGGCCAAATATACAATTGCACAGAATGACACTAGTTCTACTGCAAAATGATTCCCAGGGGCCTAAGGCAAGGAAAAAATACCCTTATAGGTCTTACTACTTGTTTTTTTTCTTTTTTTTTCTTTACTCAGTTAAACTCTTATTGGCTTGTAAGATCCTCAAAATTTGGCCAAAAGTGCAAACAAACTAAGTTTGGTTACTTTCTTCAAATGTTTACCTATACTGATTAAAAATTGATCTAGCAGTATATGGTATGGCTTAGACTTTATAGATCTCTGTCACCATGGAAAATATTTGAACTTCTATATCAAAAGAGGTTTGAAGAACTCAGTATTTTAATATAAATTCTTCTCGACTGACAAAATAACAAGGAATATCAGTATTGTGAAAATTTAAGAAAACTGTCATATAGGCTATCTTGGAGTCTAGACAAACAATAGTGATTTTATAAAGAAGGTCACTTATTATGATTTTGGAATTAAAACCTATCCCAGGGTATATCCATTCCACCATAGATGGTGAAAGCAATTTATTGCTGCTTTTCAGTACTGAAAAAGAAAAAGTTCATGCTGTCATTGATTGACCTTTAAAAAGAAAAATGTATCTGGCTTATGGGTAATAAGAAAGCAATGTGTTTTTTCCCCTCACTTTCTCGATTAAGGTTCACTGCTTAGTTTCACAATACTTTTTAAAGTCTGCCAAAATAAATCAAATATGAAACTGTCACACAAACATGATAATATAATTATATAAACTCTTGATTAGCAGTAATGCTCCATATTTGTCATTAATTTTCTGATGAAGCAGTCATAAAGAGTATGTGTTAGCCTACTAACCATCTGTATTTTGTCTCAATGATTCTAGATAAGGCGGTGGAAGATTGCTATGACAGCTAATATCATATTATTATAAAATCACAAAATAAAATTTCTATCATACTTTGCCTATAGAGTTTTCAATAAGCTTCTGATCTGTAACTTTGTTAGGAAGCATGAATATCTATAAGGGAAAGACTGATTATTTTGTTTATCTTTTACCATTTATAATAATAATAAATTATTATTGTCATCATTAATCTTTCAACTTGAGTAGTGCAAGATTGCTCATTGAAATGTGACACAGATTTTTACTATTTAATCTCCCCATCTGGAAGCAGCACCTCTTCTATTACATGTTATGCTTTCTTGAATCAGTTATGATACTGTATTTTTACTTCACCTTTCAAAAAAACAATATGCTGCATTTCAGGCATAGCAGTCTTTCTCTTCCAGTCCTAGAGCCATATAAATCAACCTGTTCAGGAGGCAAGGAGTATCCCTTTTACTGGAACTCATTGTTAATCAATGGAGTTAACTCTTCAGGCAGAAATGACTCGGAGGACAGGTGGAAATTGTAAAGTGCCAGGACCGTGTACATAATATTATATTTACTTAGAGCTAATGCCAACGTTGCCATTAAATACATCAACTGAAACATAAAATAATAAATGAATAAAATGTAACTATTTCCCCAGTATTTTTAGTGGAGAGAAAAGTATCTTTGTCCTATGGCTGTTCATCCAAAGTTGCTTTGTACTATACAGATCACAGTCATACAAAAACAAATTTCACTATTGCAGTATCACTATTGCAGTACGGCAAATTGTTGAATGGGCTTCTTCTGTGCTAACACCACATTTGTACCCTACTTCAAAATGTGCATATATATCACATTATGTTTTCTGAACTGCATTGTGAAAATATGATTTCTGTGGACCCATTCTGAATAATAATAAAAAACAATCTACTTGCATAATGACACATATATGCCAAAACTGTGTGTACAAATTGGTACAAAATCAGATATGCATAGTTTGCACATAAATATGGGGAGGCCCTATGCAAATAAAGTCCAGAATGTCTAAAATATCACAGCAATGCTGATAACAAAATGGAATTTCTTTTAACCGGATAATCATGAATTGGATTATTATTGAGACACTTGACTGCGTGTATAGTAACGATACTTTTCAAAAGGGGCAAGATCTCTCCCCATTGTATAAAATATTTTTCTTCTGTTTCCAGTAGAAGCCTTGATGATAGGAAAAGAAGTCTTTTCAGAAGATTAAGCTTTGTCTTTTAAAATTCTCCTTTTATCTTTACTTAACTGATATCAGTGGCATAATTTTCATTGGCTAGAATTGTACCCTCGAAGCAGTGTCTCTCTGTTTTTAGATTTAAGATTTTTAGACTTGTTAAACCTTGACATTTTTCAAGGCACCTCTTGGAAAAAGCCTATTCTTAGCATTCATTCATTTTTCAGCTTTGGAAAAATAATAAAGCAATTCTTTTTTTGCAAAGAACTCAGAAAAATCACAATAGGTCAAAATGTTCTTTACACTAACAATTCCTATTTGAAATGTCTAGGTTTACCTTAAACATCATATATGTAGGTGTTTGCACACCTAACAGTCCCAAGATTGTGCAGCACCTTGCAGCACTCTTTAAATGATGTCATGACAAGTCTGGGTGGGATGGCTACCTACTTGAAAATCTATGCCTTACACTAATATTATAGCCATAAGCTTTTCAGAATTGTTGGAGATTCTGAATTAGGCTCACTGTTTTCCCAGTAACTTTAAAATTTAACTTACACACTTCTCGATTTTCCATTTCCTCCTGAGGGAGCTGGCCAGGTATCAGCCCACCTCACAACATGGGGCACAGACACCAGGTGCAGGGAGACCCACACCAAGCCTTGAGCCTACCAGCCCTGGACACAGGGCCCTCCCAGTCTGCCCCACCTCACCCATCCAGCATGAGGGAGGTAAGACACAGTTCAGAACTTTATTGAGAAGCCTTTGTCCCCACAACTGGGTAGGCACAGGCCTCTCACACCCCAAGAAAGGGGTTGATGCTGGAAGTGATGTTCTCCTTGGCAGCAGGGGTACAGGGATGTATAGCGCTGGACAGGTAGCCCTTCAGTTACAGTGCCCCAACCACCATTTTTCAGCATAGAGACGCTGATACACGAGATGCTCCAGATGCTTTCAATAGAGCAGCTCTCGGGGCCATTCTGTTTAAAGTACCCTTCCCCTCCCCCCACTCCCAGATCATGTGTTTAAATGCCTGTTGAGACAGAATCCAAAAGCCGTACCAAGTCCAGATTTTCAGTGCCCCAGTGTAGCTTCTGCCAGGATCAACAGCAGCAGGGCATAGTGGCTTAGACACCCCTCAGCCTGCTCAGGGTGCAGTTCCATACCAGGATGGGGCTGGCCATGGGGCTCCTCCCAGGAGAAGCCCCTCGTAGGGAGGGAGGGGGCATGGCCAGTCCCTCACCTCAGTTGTCTGGGATCCCCAGGTGCTGTGGGTTAGGTGGCAGCATGGCAGAGCAGTTGGCCTTCAGGGAGAGATGTGTAGGAGCAGGGTCTAGAACCATGGCAGCAGGTGCTGCCAGCTATTTGGCCTGGCTTGCCTTAGGAAGAGGGCAAGGGAGGCAGGTTGCTTGCACCCAGCATCCAATGGACTACTGGCCCCAGGAAAGCAAGGGAAGATGCAGGGCTCAGGTGGCAGCCACCTGGGCTGGGGTTGTGGGCATCCATGAACAGCTAACCAGTAATCTGAAGTAGGACAGAAACAGCCCCTGGTGTACAGCATCTTAGGTTTGCAAACTCTCACAAAATTCTTCTGTCTCTTGCTTCTGCAAGGCCAACATCTGGACACAGTGGAGAGTCCACCAGCTCCAGCAGGGATGTGGGCTGTGAGTCACTACCACCCACTACTGGAACTTTCTGGATGGGCCAGTTGGGCCAGCGGTGCACCCTGGACTGGACATACCACTCTAGTGACTGGTGGTAGTGGTGGAGACACAGGATGCATGAAAGCAGGTCTGGTGGGTGGAGGATGTCACCCAGGCAGAGGCACAGGACTGGGTGCAGTGGGACCATTAAGCCTGAATGGACTATCTGGAATGGGAGCATCTGGAGTTGCTCTAGCAGCATGGGGATGCTGACTGCCAGGCCCTGGGCTGGGTGGCTGCGTCCATGCCCCCCTCCCCACCTGGATCCTGTTCAGGGTCTCACAGGGCCCCTGGATCCTGCCTGCTGCCCTGCAGCAGGCCCCAGCCTGGCCCTGGGTGGAGCTTTTCAGGCATCTCCTGCCCACCAGACCCCCTGGCCTGGCACCTGCCCCAAACCTGCTGCTACTCACCTGGTCCTGGCCCTGCAAATCTCCCCCCACACTGTGAAGCCAAAGACCAATCCATGCATGAAGTGGCCACTTGCTGGGGTTGCTGCAGCCCCCAGACCTGTGGGGAAACATCCCAAGACTTGGGTGCTGGCACCTGCCCTGGGGCTCTGCCCTTTAGGATCCCCACAGCCCACCAGCTCTGGGCTCAAAGACCCAAAATATTGTAAATCATTTTCCATTTGTATATAGTTGTCCATTTGTAAGCAGGTTTCTTTTTATTGTTGGTGCGTGGGGAGGATGATGGAGGTACTCTATTGGTTGAAAGTGAGGGAGTTTGGTTTGTTGAAGGGGTATAGTGGAAGGATGGAAGAGGGGGTTGTGAGGGTAATAAATCAAGGGTTTTTTTTGTTTTAACCACATGCATATCCTGAGAGTGGTGATGGGGAGTGGGCAGAGGGTAGCGGGTATGTGACTGGCAGGGCAGGCAGGCTGGAGTGGAGAGTGCAGGAGGAAAGGGTCTGCCAGGGCCTCTCACATCAGGTGCCCTGGCCCCCACTGGTGGGTGAGCGGCTGTCCTGGGGCCTGCTGGGGCCAGTAGGGTCAACACCATGGCCAGGAGGAGGATGGGCTGCTGGCCATTGCTAGCAGTGGCAGGGCTGGAGCATCAGGGCACTGGGCATCACTGGCAGCAGCAGAGGCAGAAGCAAGGGCAGGGGCTACAGCAGCCCTGGCACGGGGAGGCAAGGGGATCTGGGAGCATGCTGCCCCTGCACTGGGCGCAGAGCTCCTGGGCAGAGAATGGGCTGTCCAGGGATCAGACTTTCCAAGATGGCTGCCAAGTGCTGGCAGCTGGCTTTGACTTCAACATAGCTGCCATGTGGCTGCCATGTGGCAGCATGGCAGGCATACGGCTGAAGGCTGGGGCTCCCCCAGGGGCCACAAGGGCACATGGCTGGGCTTCAGGGACTTGGCAGTAACTTTAGTGCCAAGTCCCTGCCCATCTAGATACCTGCCAAAAATCACTTTCTGCATATTAGCTTAATGCACAGGAAATTTAGCCACGCATAAATGCACATGTAGACACACTGTTTGTATAGCAGTTACATTCTATATCTGAAACTGATTATCTTTTCTGCTGGGGTTTAACAAATAATTTATTGATACTTTCAATAGACTTGCTTTCCAGAATGCCATAAAACAGTAATTATTATGCAGAAAACTTGGAAAAGGTAGCCAAATCCCAGTACAATTTTTGTGAGTCAAATCATGTTCTTTATATATATTGTGCTTGTCTATTTTGTTAGCCTGTCAATGAAACCGAGCATATGAAAGTGAATCTGCTCTGTCCTCTATACACATAATTCAAAGTAATGAAGAGTCTGTGGTTCATATTCTGTCCCTAAATTCACCTGTGTTACCACATATACCTGTAGTCATATCTTAATAATAGTTAATCAGGTGTTTTATTATGGAACGTCAAAGCTTCCATGGTTGTCTAATTAGGTAATACAGTCAAAATTCCAGTAATTCATGTAAATCAATAATAAGAGGAACTGCCATGGGGAAAGACATTACTAAATACATTGATTACTTCATTCTCATTGGTAGTTATTAATTATGAATTTACATGGGAAAATAAATTCAACGATGTATAAATGGCAATCTAATTGTCAACTAAGTTGTCATCTTGGGTCGAACATCCCTTGAGAAGAAAATACAATTAAATTAGTTGATTATGTATACAATAGAAATAAAGATCACATTAAAAGGAAAAAAAAGAGAAATTGAGTACACTGAGAGTGGCTTGACCCCAAAATGCCACAGGGTTCTTGGCTCTCATACCTGTCATGAGAACTGGTTAATTAGATTTTGAGTTCCCCTGTAGAATACATGAGTTTGGATGTTAATTATTCTACTGTGGTTTACCAAGTCTCTAGAGACATGAGCTTAGTTCTCTTTGAATTTTTTTTTAGAATTAATTGATGTGGTTGCCTTTTGGCTTTGGAATAACTACTTAAAACTTTCATTTAGAACTACTTTTATTTTTTAAAAGCCCATAAACTAGGCATATCATGATTTTTATCTATTTATTTCACAGTTTTATATCACTGCATATTTAGTTCTGATATATCACGGACATATAATATCTGAGAGTTTATAATATTGACATCTCAGAGTTCTTAAAGAGTTATTTCAAGTGTCCAGAACTTCTTTTTGGAGTTAAATATTTTTCTGTTTGATAGTTTTTTATGTGTGGTGAGTTTCTTTTTGAGGGGGGAAAAGGGGAGGAGTGGGGACAGAGGGGAAGTGTTCATGAGTTTTAAGGATAGAAAGGGATGCCAGCGCTTTCAATATCATTTTTCTGCTGGGACCAATTTTATTCAAAGAAGCTTTTTTTGCAACAAAACTACTTTAACGTTTTTCAGTTACTATACATTTACACATAGTTTTTAGCCAGATAACGCCCTTCTACATGTAAGTGGTATTAATTGCATTATGGAAACATGCACAGAACAAGTTTCTTAAATAAAATCTCAAATAATCATGTTTCTCTTGGGTTTGGGGATTTTTTATTTTGTTTTGTTTTTTAGATCTGCTCCTGAGGTCCGATGGGTAAATTTACCTTAAATGCGGAGGATCCAAAGGAAGAAAAACACAAACTACTATTTACAGCCAGAAAGAATTAATAGACTATTTTTCTGTTGAAAAAAAGCTGCAGTTATTTTCATGAAAGATTATGAGTTTGCAAATATTATTTGCAATGTTAGGAAATTACTTCTGAATACAGTGCACAAGGTATATATTTAGGAAGATGACCAGGTAGCTTTAATTTAATAGATTTCATACGCATCAGGGCTGAAAGGGAACTTGGAAGATCGAGTCCAGCCCTGTGCCCCAGTGTTAATAAGACAATTGTCAATGAAACAATTCTGATTTTTTTTTAATGTGCTCTGATGCTGAATGTGTAACTTTCATTTGGAAGCTAGATTTATAGTATTTATTTGTTATTAGCATTGGCAGTGTGTAGGGGGGTGAATGCGGTTGCACGTGCATGCCTGAGATTGGCCATGAATCTCTTGGAAATGCCAGTGATGAAACCTTTGCTATCCTGATTTTTTTTTTTAAAAAAAGAATTCCTGAAAGGAACAATTAAATGAGTTGTATGAATTTAAAGACTGGATTACACAGAAAAAAATACAATACCATAAGCCAAAGATGTGTATTCTTAGAAAAACAATATCAACAAAAAGATTGTTATTGTACTACTCTGATCTTTCAGATTCCTTTAGATTTCTGTGGTTGTACTGACAACTTAGTCTTGCAGACTTTCACTTGTATAAATTATCCCTCTGACCAGCTTGCAGTAACACTGTTTGCATAAGGATTGGAACGACTGGCCCTTTTATAGATTGCTCTGTGCAGATGAAGTTAATGCAAGTGAGGGCAGAAGTTGATTTTCAGTCTGTCAGATCTCCTGTGAAAGAAGAAATAATAATTAAAATCCATATTAAAAGAACATTAATGTTGCAATGTCAAGCACTTTAAAGCTATGAAATGCCAGAGTTAAGGTTGCCTGTACAACTTTAATGTGGCACTCATGCCTGTATATTATGATATAATATTTATTACATATACATTGATGAAATGGGCATCAGTAGCTATTGAGCACGGGAGTTAGGGTTACAGCCTCTGAAATGGAGCTTCCCAGACATTAAATGCTGGAGGCTGCAAGTGAAAGAGGAACAGTGAAAAAAAAAATCCTGGTTATACACTGTTCACTCTCCCTATCAGCATCCACTTCCTGCAGCTGTGTGACACAGGATACTGGGCAAGATGGACCTAGGATCTGACTCAGGAAAAGGCAATTCTTATGTTCTTATTGCATACTATTTTTTATTTCACTGGGCCTGATCATAGTAAAAGGTGCATCCCTTCCACTGGAATAGCATCCTTTATCCTGCGAAAGTTCAAGCCCCTTTCAAAAATGTATTGAGGTACTTCACTTTGCCAAAGAAGTCTTGTCCTGACATTTCTTGTGTCCTCTTTATCATTCACCCTCAAGCCCTGGGTTCTATTCAAATCAAGAGAGTGAGCCCTTTGGGCGGGTGGAAGTGGAGGTGGAGGAAGTAAGGTTTTCGCTTTTAAACAAGAATTAAGCAATGTAATTTCTACTGATTGCTTTTTGAAATGGTTGAACTGAACTCAGCTGCAACTGTTTGGCTGATAATCTCTTTTCTTGAGAGCCTGCTTAAAATTTGGCAAGATTTACCCCACCCCCAACCTCTGAAAACAGGGCCTTATAAAGGAATACTTATACCCATTTTATGGATGTTTTTCTGAACCAGGACAAATGACTTGGATCAATTTGCACAAGGCTTGTTTCTGCCACCTTGACTCAGACTGAGTCAAACCATTTAAAGCTTGAGGTGCCAAAAGCTGTTTTCTGAAAAGAGATGGCCAAAACAGGTTCATTGCTGAATCCCCCAAAATTAGATTATATAACCTTGCTCACACTAGTGAGTATATTTTCATTAATTTCAATTGGACTACTGCTTGCTAAAACAAGTAATGTTTCAGAAATCTTTCTCAGAAATAAAATTCTGATGACCTTATTCACATTGGGCACATTTACATCTGCCCATTAATGTGGCACTGTAGCACACAGAGCCAGGACAAAGTAACCCCAGATGGTAGGGGGCCCTAGGAGTCAGCCTGTCAACCCAGGGTTGCTCCCCCTGGCTCAGTGTATTGAGGAGTGGCTGGATAAGGCAAGAAAGTGCTTCAGTTTAGGGATAGCTGGCAGGCATCTCCTGCACTGAAGTACCCTTGTGCCCCAGCCAGCTGGGGCAGCATCTACATGTAAGCTGCTGTGGAGTTTTTTATTTTGCAGCAAGATAGCACTTGTAAATATTTTCAAGTACTGTCCTGATGTGGAGTGAATTAGTTTACTCCAGCCTAGTAAAGCCACATCCATAGACACTGAGCTATTTACTGTGCAGCTAATTAATCTCCTACACAGTAAATGTCTTGTGTAGATGCACTCATTGAGAAGCAGCTTAATCCCTATGATTTTGTATTAAAATCAGTAGGGCTTCTTGATAGTTGTTTCTCAACATAAAGGGATGAGAAATTTACTTATGTAATCTGTGTCTCGACACTTCCATTCCTTGGCATCCTAGCACATAGATTCATACATATTAGGGTCAAAAGGGACCTCAGTACATCACTGAGTCTGACTCCCTGCCCTTGGCAGGAAAGAGCTCTGGGGTCAGATGACCCCAGCTAGGTGCTTGTCCAGTCATCTCTTGAAGACCCCCAGAGTAGGGGAGAGTACCACCTCCCTTGCAAGCCCATTCCCGATTCTGGCAACCCTTACTGAGAAGTTCTTTCTAATGTCCAGCCTAAATCTACTCTGTCAATTTGTGGCTATTGTTACTTCAGGGGGTGCCCTAGCAAATAAAGCATCTCCTATTCCCTGCTGCCCTCCTCTGCCCCTCCCACATCATGTCAGATCTGATTCAAGTAATATACAACACTTGATTTCATAAAAGAAAATATTAACCTTGGATTTTTAAGAAGAAAATTCTTTACTCTTTATATAAAGAAATAGTCCTGTTCCCTTTCTGTTGAACCCCTTCTTTAAACTTTTATTTTTGTTCATGCTTGTTTTAGGTTTTGAATTGGATCTGCAGCTTGCCTTAATTCTTGTGTCTGCAAGTCACTCCCTCCTCACTATTTTGTTGTTTCTTCTGGCTCTGTTGACTTCATTGTGAAAAAAAATATATCAAACATACAATGTGTGCTTCTGTGTTGGGGAAGATGCGAGTGGTGTACTGCCTAGGGCCTTTGTCAGCCAGCAGCAAGCAATAAAAAAAAAAAAATCTATTGAATCTATTGCTGACCTGGTAAGGGGATAAGGGAGCAGGTACGGCAACTTTTAAAAATTGTAATAGCTATTTTTGTTGCTGGTAGCAGCTGCCTTTTGATACTAGAGGGGAAAAGTCATGGTTGTCATGTTCTTTACCATTTCTCTTTCTGTCTGTCATAGCCAGTGGGAAAGACCATGTTGTACTCTCTCCAATACGTTCAAGTATCATTTCCAGCAAGCAAACAACAGCAACAACAAAATCTATAGCTAGTTGTTAATCACTTTTGTTTCCCTGCATTGGAAGTGTTTAGTTGGGACCGGTTTCTCCTCTTGGCTACCTGCACTACCTGCAAGTCCTTATTAGAT
This sequence comes from Crocodylus siamensis, assembly GCF_052110815.1. NCBI lineage: Eukaryota > Metazoa > Chordata > Crocodylia > Crocodylidae > Crocodylus > Crocodylus siamensis. The sequence continues at coordinate 40,831,093 of NC_143396.1, forward strand.
TTTGAGGGTCTGCTCCCCTGGACAGGCATTATTTACTGCAATTAGAACACATGATTCAATCCACCAGTGGTCATCTAACATCTGTATTTATTAAAGCTAACTTTCCTTTACACTGGAGCTGGCATTACTGTGGCTGTTGCTGTGTACAACCTTTTAATTGTCTGAATTTTATAATTTAGAAATTATAAATTATAATTATTGTGTTTAAAAAAGGGTACTTGTATATATGTGAGAAACAAGTATATTTTGGGGTGATATCTTTTAGTGGATGAACAGCATGGTTTCTATGGACTTAAGAAGGATGTTTAAGCTGGTAGGGTAACTCAATAGCTATAATGCTAGATACAGAGCCTAATAGTAGCAGGGATTCAGTTTTTTTATTCACTTTTTTAAATTTAATGCACTACTTGAATATAGTATGCACTTTTTTTCCTGCACTTCTTAACAGGTAGCTAACTGGTACCAGCTAACTGACCATTCTGAAAGCCTCTCTCTTTATTATTGCTTTCGTTCCTGCTCCCTTCACTTTAAACTGAACATAACCTCAGGTCCTATCCTGCCTTTTAAAAATGATGTCCCAAGTAGTACTCATTTTAAGTAGGTTGGGCATATTATAAAAACATGACATTTCCTCTCCTTTTTAATATAATGTAATGAGAAGTGAAATGGTTAATGTTGTTGACATTTAAAATATTATCACTAACATTGAATAATCTCAGAACTTTCATGCACCAAAGCCATTGTTTCACCCTTTTTGCAAACTGAGGCAAACACACTTTTGTTCATTTTGTTCACACTGCAGAGATATTTTTCAAGTTGTACCAAGGTTACTTGGCAGAAGTTACGTTTATTGCATGATTAACATATTAAGCATGCAATAAATTGCAATGTGGCATATGTTCAGCTAATTTATGGCACAATAAAATGACAAGTCAGTCACAAAGAGTCCACATTATGGAAAATCTTTGTGGCTAGTTTCTATCACACTTTAATTTGAATGTCTGGCATGTGTCCTGGATCTGGGACAGCTTCCTTCCCAATCTGGACAGTCTGTTGATCATTGGACTCAACACATGAGCTCTGGAACACAGCTACCCTATGCCTGTATCAGGATCAGGAAGGAGGCAGCCCCAGGTCTTGGTTTAGCCCCAGGAGTCACATTATTGGGGTCCAAGGAATTTTATACCCAGTCCCAAAAATGACATGTTCTGTCATGAATATCTGGCAGAACATGTAACTTTGAGGACCAGGAATAGCATTCCTCAGATTCCAATTGAACCAGTATATTAACATCTAGTGGTGAAGGTTTCCCTTGCAACATTTACAATTAGAAACTTACTTTTCTTTTCCTAAGGGAAAACAAAGACTTGAGAAAAACTGAGCATCCTATATTCACCCTCTTCCCTCATGGACAGAGGTATTTCATAGTTTGAGAAAAAGGTTTATTTAAAAAACCTTTCTGAAAACTGTCATGTTCTAGTACCCTAGGAAAGTATTTTGGTCCACTCATAAAAAAAAGAAAAACGCAACAGTTTGAAAGGTTATTGGACATGGCTCCTCACTTCAGTTGCACTGAGTCTAGTTCATTACCTTTTGTGTCTTTAGGTACCAGTCATGATTAGATATTGTTGCCCTGTGGGGTCAGGCCAACTCCCAGGATCTCAAAACTGCACTGCTAGACAGGAGGGCACATACAGAAACACAGAAATCAATTAGGTGCATACACACACCAACCCAGTCAATTAACAGCTAAGGAATATGCACACCTGTTACCAGTTCAAACACCTATATACAACATACAGACCAAAAATTAGACCATAATCAGTTATCAATACCTGCATACCCAATACACACACACAGATCACTAATTTGTATATCATGCACACAGTGACATATATGTATATCAGTTCACACACATACCACTCACCTACACATACACACAGGTGAGTTCCTAACTTGGGTATTGTGATGTGTATGTATGTATGCGCTTGGTGTACTTGGGATACCTGGGGAAAGATTAAGGTAAGAAAATGGAAGTGTAGGAAATAAAAGTTGCTAGAAGTGAAAGTTACCAGGACCAGGATTAGAACCAGCAGACGAGAGAGATCTGGGCTGAAGAACTGAGGCTTAGGGGTTACTTTATGTTAATTGACCTTAATTGATTAAAGGACAATGCCCAAAGCCTGCAGAAAAGGGGAGTGATGCTGGAGAGAAGTTGGCAGAGAGGCTGGGATAGAAGCCAGAGCTGCAGGAGAGCCAAAAGGTAAGTGGGGAGAGGGAAACTGGGACAGAGGGTGCAGGGGAGCTAGAGATGGTGTGAAGGAAACTGGGGGCTGACTCTGGGAACCAGGGGTGCTGGAGAGGGACTGCCGGAGAGCTCAGAAAGTTGCAGTGAGAGGGGCTGCTGGTGCCAGGAGCTGGAGAAGGGCTCTGGCTTCTGGGAAACCTGTGGGGAAGCCCAAAGGAACTGCAGGGAAGTTGGTGGTAGGCCAGAGAACTGTGGGAGGAGAAGAGGTGGCTAGAGAGCATGTGGGGGAAAGCTGGAGAACACAGGGAGGTGGGGCAGGAAAGGTTGGGAACAGAAGGCAGACAGAGAGGGAGCACGGAGAGGCAGCAGGAGGCAGAAATGAGTGGGGCTGAGAAGCTAAAAGTAGCAGAAAGAGCTGTGGAAAGACACAAGAAGGAGGCGGTGGATGGCAGGAATGGGGACTGAGAGATAGCAGAAAGCAACAGGACTATGAGGCTGCAGCAGGGGAACAGAGAAGGGACAGAGAGGAGGCAAAAAAGCAGCAGGATCAGGGCTGAGAGATGGCAGAAAACAATGGGGCCAAGAGGCTGCAGCAGGGGAATGGAGAAGGGACAGAGAGGAACTGAGAGGTGTCAGGGAAAAGTGTGGGGGGAATAGCTGAGAGAGAAATCCTGAGAGCAGAATTTAAAATGGGGAAGGGACCGGGGCTCAGTAAAATACAACCCAACTCGGGGTTACAAATGGCAGTGGTTTTATTGAACAGGGGAGATGGTGACACATAATCTTATTGGTTCCTTTGTACACACGCACACATGCACGCACACACACATGCACACTGGCAGCAGGGGTTAAAGAGGCTTGGTGAAGGGGCTGAAGTCTGGGAGGAGAGAAAGAGAAAGAGAGTCCAAATTGGAGGACGAAATGTGCAAGTGATAGCTACCTATCCCAGGCTGAAAGCTGGTCCTCAATGGCTACTTGGGATCTCCTTCAGCTCGGTGTTGTCCAGAGGGGGTCACCAGCAGGGCCTCTGGGGTGGATAGGCAGCATGATGTGCAGCTGGTCTGGTTCACATAGAAATGGCATTCCCATTGGATCTGTCTTCACTGCCCCTTTTTATAGGGGCAGACCTTATGTGACCCTAGTGACAGGAGGCATGCCCAGGCAAGGGTTAGTCCCTGGTATACTAAGCATGTGTGCTTCATGCAGGGATGTGCAGTTTCAGGTGTCTGTAATGGTGGGGTACAATGGTAGAGTTGCTGGTTCTGCAGGGTCTTTTGTCTTTCAAATGCTGGGTTCTTGTATCTGTTCCTGGGTGCGGTCCTTGGTTCCTGGATGAATCAATGCGGGGTGATGGCATGGTCATTACAGGCCATTCAGTAGAGGCCTGCTACCATTGTATTTTAATTACTCCCAATCACTCCCATTCATCTGGGAACTAGTTTACATGGGAGGGGTACATGAATCACACAATTACAACACAGGGGATATCCAGGCAGAGAACACAAGATGGAGGCTTCACATGCAAAATGGAAACTTGACATTACTTTGGTTCACTTACAAACACAGGCCTAAACCATACAATATCCATATGAAACAACAAAAATCAGTATGAAAATGATAATAATACAACAAACAACAGTAAAAAATCAATACAAACCTAATACAACATTATTTACGATATTTAAAAAAAAGTGGGGCTTGTCATATAAGAACTTAGCTTACCTAATACTACTAATAACTACTTATAAGGGATAGAGAGGTCAGAGAGAAAGTTAGAAATGGTTAGGGAAGGAGAGGGAATGCATTTAAAAAAAAGAAAGAAAAATGGGCGGTGGGGGTTACTATAATATTGCCAGGCAACGAAATAAAATAAAATAAAATACATTGTGATACTACAGAATTTTTCTGGTTCATGTAAACAACTGAATATTTTTCCAATAGTGTAGCTATGAGTCACCAAGCAATTAAAACACACTATAACAGACAAATAGCTTAATGTGCTAGATTCTGGAAATTATGCAAACAGCCATCAAACATCTATGTTCTTCATTTTAGCACCAGTGCTTTTATCCAACTGAAAAATAATAATAAACATCAGTTATTCTATACATTTTAAAACTAAAGTGACAACAAAAATATTATTAAAAAGGAAACTCTGAGGTGCTTGACAAGATATATGTCAAAGAAGCTTGCTCTTTGGAAGGTGGACTAATAAATAGGACAGGAGAGCTATTGGCAAAATATGCAATATTACATTAGGAAATAAATTATTTTGGTGCATTTTCTTTCTTAATATTTTATTTAAATATCTTTGCTGTGCTTCCAGAATTAGTAATAATTAGTAGAAAAAAAATTTAAAGCAGAATTCCTCCAAAGGCAACTCAAGGTAGGAATAATTTATGACACAGACTATATATTTTTAAATAAATGCATATGTATCAAGAGTGCTTCTCCCTGTCCTGATTTACAGGTCTGAAGAAAAAAAGTTTACCCACCTGGATGGAATATACAGGACTGAATATTGTGGAAGAAATCAAACTTCGCATTGTAGTTGAATCAGAACTGACAGAGCTAGCTTTTCTTTATTTAAGGCTATACTGTCATCACAGGGAGAATTCCATACAGCAAGGGGAATCATCCACTTGTCTGTTTCAAAGGATTTTCTCAGACTCTCTAAGTTTACAAGCGTATTTATACTAAAGACAGAGAAAGAGATAAAAAATACACCTTGGAGAAACAAAACAATAGTAAATTACACAGAAACTTAGAAAGTTTACTTAAACAACTGCCTATGCATAGGGCTATCCCAAGGCATGCAGGAATGCACAGGGCAAGATATCAAGATAACCCAAGGAATGCAGAAATGCAGATTCCTTATCTCAGAAGATTTGAATTAAGCAGTATCAGCACTTCTGGTCTTTGTCTATTTTTCTAGTCAAGTAAGCCAATTACTTCTACAATATGAAGCTTGACCATAAGCCATGCTACATCCAGTAAAAAAGTGTAAAGGCACTGTGGAGCCAGATGTCAGGCAAGCTCTTTGTCAAATCTCCCAGTCCTAATGATGCACTATATTTCATAGATTTCATAGACACTGGGGCTGGAAAGGACCTTGGAAGATCATTGAGTCCAGCCCCCTGCCCCAGGGGCAGGAAGTCAGCAGGGGTCATAGGATCCCAGCAAGATAAACATCCAAATGTCTCTTGAAGATGTTCAAAGTAGGTGCTTGAACCACCTCTGGTGACAGTCTATTCCAAACCTTGGGGGCTTAGACAGAAAAGAAGTTATTCCATATGTCCAGCCTGAAATGGTCATGGAGGAGTCTGTGACCATTCAATTTTGTCATCCCCTGGTGAGCACCCATGATAAACTTGTATGTGGCCACCAGATCACCCCTGAGCTTGCGTTTTTCCAGGCTGAAAAGTCCCATAGCTCTCAGCCTCTCATCATAAGGTCCATTTTCCTGACCTCTGATCATACGTGTGGCTCTTCTCTGGACTCTCTCAAGCTTCACCACATCCTTTTTGAATTCTGGAGCCCAAAACTGGATGCTGTACTCCAGCTGCAGCCTCACCAAGTCTAAATTCAACAGGAGAATGATGTCCTGGTATTGGCTTGAGAAGCATCTATGGATGCAAGCCAGCATTTTGCTCACTTTACTAGCTGCAGCACCACATTGAAGGCTCATGTTCATCTTGTAGTCAATCATGACCCCCAAGTCCCTTTTATCCATAGTGCTAGCCAACGTAGCACTGCCAAGCATGCTGCAGGTTTTTCTTCCCAAGGTGGAGAACTTTACATTTTTTGGTGTTAAACACCATCAGGTTCTCATCCGCCCATTTCCTGAGCTTGTCAATGTCAGCCTAGATCACCCTCCTGTCCTCAGGTGTGAAAGCTTTACCCCAAAGTTTGGTGTCATCGGCAAATCTGGCCAGTCTACTTCTGATACCAATGTCCACATCATTAAGGAGGGTGTTGAATAGTATAGGCCTAAAAACAGAGCTTTGATGTACCCCACTGGTCATAGCACACCATGTCAATTGACTTCCATCAACCACCACCCTCTAGGTCTGACCACAGAGCTGATTCCCCAGCCAGCAGATTGTGGTGAGGCTGAACCTGCAGTTAGCCAGTTTTGCTAATAGGTGATCATGGGATATCAGATCGAAGGCTTTTTTAAAGTCAAGATATATGACATCAATCTATTCTCCCTTCTCCAGGTGGTAGGTAACATGTTTGTAAAAGGCAATAAGATTGGTCAAGCAAGACCTACCCGCACCAAACCCATGCTGGCAATTCCTCAGGATGTTGCCTTTGGCCAGTCTGTTAAGAATGGCCTCTTTAATAATCTTTTCTAAGACCTTCCCCAAGATAGTTTGCTGGATCTATTTTTCCCCCTTTCTTGAAGATAGGCACCACATTGGCCTTCTTCCAATCTTTGGGCACTTCATCAGAGTGCCAGGAGTTCTCAAAGATCTGTGCCAGGGGCTGAGCTATGATGCTTGCCAGCTCCTTGAGTACCTTGGGGTGTAAACTTTCAGGGCTTGCTGACTTGAAGATATCCAGCCACTTGAGGTGTTCTTTCATGAGGTCAGCATTGATGGAGGGTAAGGAATCTCCCTCACCCAGGCCTTCCCATAATGGACAGAGGCATCCCATGGGACTGGTGAAAAACCAACACAAAGTACCCATTTAGCAAGTTGTTTTTTTCCTGGCCGTTAGTTGTCAGTTGTCCCATCTGGTTTAGTATAAATATATTTTTGTTTATGTCTACACTGCTCTGACTTGCAGCTTTGGTAGATATACTCGAGCTAGACTTAAACTAGCTAGCTGAGGTACTCATAGCAAGTTAGCCACTGCAGTGTAGGGCTGTGTGAACTTTGATAGCCAATTTGATTCAGAGCAAATTTGGCCTGATTCAGCGGCCAAATCTCTGAATCAAAATTGAATCAGGAGACCCATTAAAAAGGTCTGAATTGATTTGGAAGCCCCCAAATTGACTCCGAGAGACTCGGAGATATTCAGAGATTCAGAAGACTTGCAGGAAACAGAAACTGAGAAAAAGGAGGGGGTGGGGTGATCTTATATATATATAAGGAAAAGACTGAGGGTGGGGGGGGGGACAACTGCTCTGATATTGACATCTGTAGCTGGACAGTGGCTGTCATCTTTCCCTGAGTTCCCTTCCAATCACAGTGCTCTGGGGGAGGAACATAAAAACACCATATCAAGATGTGTCTGAAATGATCTGTGCTTTTTGTGAGCTGTGTCTCTCTTGGACTAGCAACATCTGAAAGGCTCTGGCTTGCTATCTAGCCTCTTGGTAGCTAGTCTCTCTTACTGTAAGTTGTATCCAAACCTTTTCTACTTACCTTTGCCTACAATCTCTATTGCTATACCTATCCATTCCTTTCAACTTATTCTTCCCCCAAAATCCTCTTATTTGTTTTTGTTAGTTTGTCTTGATTCTTTCCCTCAACAAAAAGAAATCTGTTTTCCCTGACAGTGTGTCATCACTGTGCAGGAAAGCACAACATATATTACACACATGCACACACATTTTTACAGCACACCAAACTATGAAGCATCCTGGAAAGGCAGGTGTCAGGTCTTCTGGTATGGGAGGGAGAGTGGGCAGAGGGAGACCTACAAGTTCCCCCAACCCCAAAGATAGATGCACCTTCTTTCCTGGCAGAGATATGTCTTCTGCTGCTAGTGGGAGTAAGGAGGTGGTAGCAATGCCTGAACCTTCACCACCACTACTAACATCACTAACCAGCAGCAGCATGGCATTCTCCACTCCAATTTCTCAGGCCCAATTATGCAGGATGGGGATGCCCTCCCTGTATAAGGCATGCAGGGAGTAGTTGAGGTAGGATTTGTGGAGGGAAGGTCTGCAGGTTGCCTTGTACTTCACCTTGGACATTCTGGAGAACATGCCTACCTCTCCTTCACAGGGCACTGGTGTGATCAGTCAAGGTGTTGCTGGGCTCTTCCTCAAGTGAAGGTGATGGATGGTTCCCATATGGGAAGGGAGATCATGGTGGCCATGAACCACATGGTGGAGGGGTGACTCTTTGGTCAGGGTGAGCTCAACTGTTGGTTCATAGTCACCAACAACAGGGCCAATATCATCAAGGTGGTGCATGATGTCAACTTTGTTGGCATCTGCTGCGTGGTACACAAGTTCCACCTTATAGTCAGGGACGCCTTGGAGGGGACCTGGGCTACCAGACAGCTTATTTTCAAATGTAAGAAGGTGGCAGGCTACTTCCATTGCAGCATCAAGGGAGACAAGATGCTGCGGGACAAACAGTCAGAACTGAGCATCCCACAGCACAAAATCATCCAGGATGTGGAGACTCAGTGAAACTCCTGATACCTGATGCTGGAAAGCCTGGTCAAGCATCCATGAGATGGCCTTGGTCAGGGAGACTGGGATTAGCGGCCCCCTTAACAAAACAGTGGGATACCATCTCCCAGATCTTGGTGGTCCTCAAGCTGTTCCTTTAGGCCACTGAGATAGTCAGCGCTGGTGCTGACCCCCTTAGCCAGGTGATCCCCATAGTGAAGGAGCTTGAGAATGAAATGAAGAAGTTCCAGGGGATCAATGTTCCTGGCTGGGGCAAGCCGCTTTCACCAGAGGTGCAGACACTGGTGAAGCAGCCAAAGGAGGGCATCAAAAAAAAATGGACGGATCCTCTGCAATCCAGTACAGTCCATATGCTGATGGGCATGTGTGACCCAAGGGGAAGGGGAGCGTCTGTAGCAGCAAAACCCTCAATTACTGGATGGAGGTGCTGGTAAACAGAGTCAGGGAGGCATAAGGGGAGAGGCAGGGGTACGTGGGACAAGGGGGCACCTCTCATGGCCTAGTCTTATGTCAGCCTGCCTACCTGTTGCCACAGGGCAATCCACTCAGTCTTACCTGCCGTGACTTTGCTGTTCCTACAAACAGATGGTAACTACAGGAGATTGCCCATTACATGCCCTGATGTTGGGGGGCACTATCTGAGGCTCCGTTCCTTCCCTACACTGCAGCTGATGCCTCGCAAATGGCATCAAGGCTAACATTACTCCCAGTCTGAGACTGGAGCAAACTGAGTCCAAAGTTGGGGTCTGCACACATGCACATTCATACCACCTCCCCTGTCACAGGAGGCCCCTTCCACTCCACCCCTCTTTCACTGGGACCTCTGGCATGCTGCCCCCTACTGGGCAACACTCCACTGCCCTGCTCCTCCTTCAGCGGCCCCGCTTGGGGCATCAGGCTTTGCTACACCCATTCTGGCCTCCCTATGAAGGACCTTTGGGTCCTGTGAGTTCCCTTACTCTACATAGACTTTATGCCAAACCCTGGGCCAATTCTGCCAAAAGCCTCTCACCAGGTACAACTTCTTATGGGGCTGGCCCTTGGGCTGTTCTTCAAGTTTACTCCCATTTGACCCTACTGAGTGAGCCCCTTGAGCTATCCTTCAGGCCTACTCTGATTTCAGCCCTATTCAGCCCCCTCAGCAGCACAATCCTGCAGGCCTCCTCACACTTCAACCCTAATCTGTGTGGGGCCTCCCAATGTTCTCCACACTACCCCCTCTGGGGTCTATGGGACTTCATATCCCTGCTGGGATCAGGTGCCTAGACATGGGCATACCTGGCCCCCTTACTCACACAACTGTCCACTAGCCCCTCTGGGGTCTCCAGGATCTCTCTTCCCTGCTGGGCTCAGGTGCCTACATGTGAGCATACCTAGCCCCACTACTCCCCCAGCTGCCTCCAAAACCCACCCAAAAATGGGGGCTAGATTTAAGGTGCCCCTCCTCCCCTTGTACTAGGGAGGTAACTGGCCTGACATTCCCTGGGGGCTTCTGTGCTATCAGGAGCCCCACCAGGCCACCCTTCCCCAGCAGGGTGCAGTTTGAGGTCATGCCCAGGACAAGGAGCCTCCAAACTATCCCCATACCTCCAAGGTTGTTCCTGCTACAGCTCAGCTAGATGATGTTTTTGCCTCCCTGGCAGCAGCAAACTGTAGCTTTTATATCCCTTATGTTCAAAATAGCTGCCCTCATCAGGCACCTGGTAGCTGTCTGCCTTGCCCTTTAAGTGGCAGTCACTCAAAGTTCCCTAGAACAACCTGGAAGAGAGAATCCACTTTCCCATGCTGGCACACCAAGCACCAGCCATTTCCTCCACCACAGCTGCTGCCAATATGGGCCAGGGGCCTGGCTTCAATGTTGGGGTTTAGAGGCACCAGACCCCACCGTCAGGCAGGTAGTGCAGAGGCCTCAGTGGCTACCTATCTTGCCAAAGACATAGTTCTGCTGCACTGCAACCCTTGGCCTATTGGGCAACCCAAAGCCAGGTGTGGCAAGATCTGGCCACGGTTGCCCAGGAACACCTGTCCTGTCCACCAACCAGTGTTCCAAGTGAAATTGTGTTTAGCATTGCTGGTGATGTTGTGGCATCCCACCACACCTCCTTGGATCCTGGTTTGGTAGAGCAGCTGGTGTTCCTGAAGGTGACCCTTCCACTGTGGGTTGATCTCCCACTCCCCAAGCTCCATGTGTAGATGGAGTGAGTGCCACTCTGCAAAAAAAAAAGAGTTATAAGTATTTTAGTGATCCCCCATTATAGTCTATGGCCGAATCTCCGATTGCTGCCAAACCTCCAAATCCAAATTGGATGAACTGGATCAAGACAGTGATTCACATCACCAAATCAAATGACTGTTTTTCCTAATCAGCCAAATCTGAACCCAAATTGAATACTTGCTGCTTCACACAAGCTTATTGCAGAGTGAGCTTGGTGCTGGCTAGCCAACTGAGTTTCCCCAGCTTCCTAAAGACATTTAGCACATCATGCTGAGGTCCTTTTTATGGCTGTTTGTCAGCCCATGATACCTGACCTAACTAGTTTACAACTAGCCAAATTAAATATGGCCAAGAAATCTGGATCTTACCTTAAGTTCATATAAACTGCAGTGTAGACATCCGCATCTTATCCATCCCCATAAAAGGCTAAGGGAGAAAGTAGAAGCTTTCAAATTTAGCAACCTCTAAATTTGAACCAAGCCAGTAACCACAAACTTTTCATTTTGCGACAGAGGCAATACATTAAAAGGAACCATAGTCATGAATTGTTATTGTTATATTGTCTGTGAAACTTGATGGAAAAAAATGGTTTAAATTCTATTGTCTATTATGTTTGTATTTGGTAAATATAAGGTCTCTGAACTACACTCAATTCCACAAGCAACATCAGCAGTAACTGTCACTGGATGCTGCATACTAGCATTTAATAACTAGCATGAATTGCCTGTCTCAAGGTTAGCATTGAGTAAACTCCTTTTTACAATGTCATTTCATATAGTATAATGATGGATGGTATTGGTTACAATCCATATTGTGCATAGCTTTAATTTCATAAGACATTTCAGTTTAGAGTTTAATTCATGGTTAGACTGCTTAATAAAGTTTCTATTAATGGTTTCTGTAGGCTTAACCAAAGTAATTAAGCTGTGGTTTTGAGCCATCTGACAATCTGTGGTGAGGGGCAGGACTGCCAGGGCCTCTCAGCCAATCAGAGACATGCCAGGAGGGCCAGCTGAGCTTCAGTGAGCTGGTTGGTTCAAGGCTGCTTTTAAGGAGTTCTTGCAGCACTTGACCCATGCTGCACAACAAACTGGCTTTAGTCTGTGAGTAGTTCTTATCCATGTGACTTCTCTTGTGCCTGCTTCTGCATTCCTGCCTGTGTGGTGAGTCCCTGAACTTCAGAACCCCAGTTTGACTTTGGCTTGCTTCCTGACATCTACTTCTGGTTAACCCGCTGGCTCAGCGAGGGAACACCATTTTCATTTTGGCTTTCCTCCTGACTACAGATGTGGTAATATCCCCATTGTAGCCACTAAGTCAAATACCCTCTCTGTGGGACCTGACAGTAAATATTCTAATAAAGATGTACTCAATGATGATTGCAATAGATCTTCACTTGAAGTATACACAGGATTGACAACCTAAGATTTATTTATTTTTTACCGACAATGTGAAAATGTTTTACTGTTGACCAAGGCTTCTTTTACTTACACATTTTAGCTGATATATGATTTATGTAATGCAAATATAATTCTTCTGCCAGAAGACTGGGACACAGCTGCAGCCGCACATAACTATGAGAATGTGCTCTGCAGGTTGCTGTGCTCCTGCTTGGATACCAAATGGTGCTGCTGTTCTGTCTGTTGAAGCTTCAATCAAGCTGCAGATGATTAGCATTTTACTGAAAGCTAAAGTTATTTTACAGACTTTACTGACAACCATATTCAGCCTGTTTTTTTTACTGACAGTTTGGAAATTTACTGCCAGTTGGCAACCTTATGTAGATATCTTATTTATATTAAAACTGAAGCTTAATCCATTTAACATAAGCCAGTGAATGATATAATCAGATATGCTGGACCTTCCAGCTCCCAGATTTGTTAACATTCTGGATCCTCTGGAAAGCCCATCTTTTTTTAACCCTTTTCCAGGATATTGGGGAAGTATGTCATCTGGGACTGATAGAGATATATTGGGACCTACAAAAATAGTAATTTTCTTTTTTTTCCCCAAGAAAATGTGAAATCAGGCATGGTTTGTTAGTGAGGAGCTGAAAATCACACTTAGTGCACAGTGCTGCTTAACATTCATGACCTCCTGAAAGAGGGAAACATTCAAGATCAAGAGAGGTTTTGTAGTGGAAAATACCACCTGGTTCATGGAGCATGTAATGCAGTTTGAAGGCCAGCAGGCTGTGATCTACACACAAAGCAATGTGATAGATTTGATAAATTGGGTCAAAAGCATGGCATCATAATAAATGCCAAGGTATCATTATGAAAACTAGTGGAGAAAGGGAGCTATTCCAGGCAATAGCTGTAAAACTGAACCAATGCTGGAAGGTCCAACATATAGGTATGACCTGTGTCTGCCACCAGGGTTCAGACAACTGGATGCACTTTTCTTTAGTGTTGTTTGCATTTTGGACTCCAACCAGGTGCCTTTTTTAAGTTGTTACCCTCAGCTACTGAAAGCAATCCAAGGATGGGAAAATGCATGACAAGGAATGTACTGCTTACCTGAACTTTTGTTGAAGAGTGCTGGATGCCTATGTCTGTGTATTGGGACTTTTTAACTGGTTTCCACATCTATATGACTTGGCAAAACACTGCTTCACCATAACAACCAACTCATTAAACATGATGCTGAGCATGCCATCACAGTGTACAGACAAGTGTTCAACCCACAGAGACAGAACATTTAACATCTTGCATGAATTGCTTGTCTCAAGGTTAGCATCAGTAAACTCTTTACAATGCCATTTAATAAAGTATAGTGATGGATGGTATTAGTTACAATTTGTGTTATGCATAGCTTTAATTTCATAAGACATTTCAGTTTAGAGTTTAATTCAGTGCTTAGATTGCTTAATAATGTTTCCATTAATGGCTTCTGTGGGCTTAACCAAGGTAATTAAGAAGGGGTTTTGAGCCATCTGCCAATTTGTGGTGAGGTGGGACTACCAGGGCACTTCGGCCAATCAGATACATGGGGGGGAGTGCATCATGATAAGTCCATGAAAATTGTGTCCATCTCCACACTCTGCATTCAAAATCAGTGGCCTTCCTCCTTGATTTGGATAGGTCCCTAAAGGTATCAGGCATCTTTCATTTGTGTTTAGTTCATGGATAGGTACTTTCAGTTGCTTTAAAAAAAATAGAATAAACAAATATAAATAAATACTGACACAGGACTAAGTTCAAACTCACATTACACCAGCCACCAAAGAAGCAATAGGGAGTAGATGCCTTCAGTCAGTTCCAGATCTACTATCAGATATATCACATGGATGAGCAAGGCAGAGAATCCCATAGCTGCTGTTCTAAACAATCGTACAAATCCTTTCCTCAAGAGTACAAAATCTTTTACTATAGTCAATAAAATATTTAAATATTGTTTCAAAGAATTATTATGTTATCATATAACCACCAGTCTACAAAGGTTTATTCCTGTGTCCATTATAATCAGTAGGGCACGTATTTATTAACTTTATTGGCAAATGACCATGCCCCAGTAGACATGGAAGACAATATATTTTTAGTGATTAGTGAATGACAGGTGCCACTAGTAATCAAAAATACTGAATACATTATGTTAAACTAACTTGATCTCCTTCTTTACAGAGTAACTAATTGGGTTATGAAGTGGATATAGGGCACTTGGACTTCAGTAAGACCTTTGATAAAGCCCCTCATGCTAGTCTCATAAATAAACTGTAAGGTGGAATACTATTTAGTGGGTACACAATTGGCTAAACAACAATATGCTGAGGGTAATTATTAATGGAATAATGTCAGACTGGTAGAAGGTTTCCAGTGGGGTTCTATATGGGACTGCCCTGGGTCCAGTGATGCTTAATGTTGGTTAATAATTTGGATGCTGAAATCGAGAACATCCTGATTAAATCTGCAAAAGAAAACTGAGAAGGATTGTACATACTTTGGAGAATAGGAGTAGAATTCGAGAAGATTTTGATAGATTGGAGAGGTGGATAAGAGATCACAGGATGAAAAGTAGCAAGGATGCATGTAAAGTGTGTCACGTAGGGCCAAAAAAACCCAAGTACACAAATACATGGGAGATAACTGGCTGCCAGTAGTGTTTCTGAGAAGGATGTGGAGTTTGGTGGATCACAGACTCAACAGGCATGTCTATACATATGCTTTAGTGCAGAGTTGACTAATGAGCTCTGCAGTAAAATGTTACCATCTACACATGCACTGTTATTAGGTTGCAGTAGATTAATTAACTGTGCTCTAAGATAGCACTGTGTTTAAGTGCATGTGTAGATGGTGACCAGGGCTGGCTGGGCATGTAGGTGCAAAAGTGCAGTAGCTACATGCTACACAGCCCCGTGGTTTAGCACAAAATGCACCAGAGTTTATCATATCACCTTAATGGTACATGTAGATGCAACTTGCAGATAGATAAGATGTAAAGACCAGGCTGCTGTTAAGTGAGTAACCCCAATATTTAGAGTACAGAGGCAGCAGAGCTAAAGGGGTGCACAGGCAGGCAGTGAACTGCAAAGCTCCAGGCTGCTAATGAGAGTATTAAGTCCCTCTGTTACTTAATAGAGGCAGGAGCAGCAGTAAGGGATGATCTTCCTATGGCAAGTTAACCCAGATTGGTTAGTTATGTGGACTGAGTGTTTATGTTTCTGTTTACTCAAGAGGAATGGACATGACAGAGTGGGAGGAAGGAGGCCATAAAGAGGTGCTTAGGGAGGGTGCTATTGAATGTTTTGGCTTGCAGAGCATAGTAGCCCC
The DNA here is from genome assembly GCF_052110815.1 of Crocodylus siamensis. NCBI lineage: Eukaryota > Metazoa > Chordata > Crocodylia > Crocodylidae > Crocodylus > Crocodylus siamensis. The sequence continues at coordinate 40,846,698 of NC_143396.1, forward strand.
AGCAGATCAAGGCATGACCAGGAAACCCAGAGTAGAGAGAGATATGGAGAGCAAGGTGGCTGAAGCCAATTAAAAACACCTTGTTCAAGACAAAGATAAGGCTTAATAATGAGTCTTGGTACCAGAGTACCAAGGCTCACTCTGGTACTCTGAGGGCAGACATATAAATTTATATTTACTATCATAAAAGGATGTCAGGTAAAGACAGGGCTGTAGCTGGAGAGACCAGAATGAGTGGGGACAAGATTAATATGGTCACCAGGGAGTGCCATGGCTGTTCCTGGAGGCAATATCCTGTTACTTTCTCATAAAGAAGGAAACCCCCTTTGATGCAGAAGGCAGGACTTTAAACAGTGGTTTTAAATTTTAGCAAATCAGATTTAGATCCATTCTCAGAGGGGAAAAAAAAACCTCCTTTCTCTTAGACAGTTAAATAAAATGTCCATGGAAACTGTAGAATCTTCCGCCTTTTTTGGGTTGGGAGGAGGTTTTTATTTACTTTGCCATTACGGTGGGCAGAAATTAGCCTTTACATTTAGTCATTTATGTTATGCAAATAGAGGAATGGATTTTGTGAATCTAATTTTGATGCCTCTTCAGGGGTTTTATATTTACTATACATAAGCTCTATATTTTGCAGAGGGTGCCATTTACACTTCATTAAGGACTATGGGCTTATTCTGCACTGTATTCAACTGATATAAATCAGGATTAACTCCACTAAAGTTAAAGTGTTATGTCAATAATATTAATGTAACTGATTGCAGGATCAGGTCCTGCATATTTTGGCCCTGTTGAATTTGAATATTCTGTTTTACAAATCAAAACAGATCATGAAAGACAGAGAAAATGAACTATCAATTTAGCGGCATTACCTCTTACATGGGATGGAGGCAGGATATTATTAGACAGACCGCCAGGTTCTCAATGTGGATTTTATGCCTGTGAGGAACACAATGGATGGATTTTCAGAAAGCTTTACTAATCTACTGCTTCTATAAATATTCAGTACCTTATTGTTGTTAGTAATATATTGATGGTGTTAAACTTAACATTTGTTCAATTCTTTTTTCCTCTGTTCTTTAACTCTCCCACTTCTCATTAAACAATATTTGAATACCTCTCTCTTAGAATTTTCCTTTGCAAATAGCATGACACAATGTAGATCTGCCTTGGCATTCTAATCAATGAGATGCAGGGCATTTTACTTGCACAAAGAAAATCTACTTTAAAATTAGAATTATTGTTAGCCTTTTCATCCTTACTGTTGAACTATGCAGACCCTTATCATATTAGTACTGCACAGCCTAGAGGAAGGGTAATTGCATCATCAGTCTCTGTTGATCTGTGTCTCAGCCCTTTTAACACAATTGTCCTTTCCATTACTTCATGATTTTATTTAATATTCTCTTGGGTTAGAATCATATCAGTAGTGGGAGCATCTCAAATTAACAGTTGCAGTGTTCTCTCTTCTTGAATTCTTTTTTTTTTTTTTTTTGGTGGATTAAAGGGTATTGATATATTTTAATAAAGAGGGCATCTTAAAAAAATCTATATGCCAGGGTGGGCAATTATTTTGAGCAGAGGGCCACTTACTGAGTTTTGGCAAGCCATTGAGGGACACATGACAGGCCACCAGGGGCAGATAAACATTACATTTCTAAAATTTTTAGAGGCCTCATGGGCCAGATAGAATGGCCTGGTGAGCCCCATCTGGCCTGTGGGCTGCATTTTGCCCACCCTGCTATAGGCTCAGATAAATAATTATTGAACTTGCTTAGATTATTTGTTTAGAGTTAAACATGAAAACAGGTAACACTATCCAGCCTTTAATAAAAGTATGGAGCAAAGTTGTATAATCTTGTAAGTCCTTTGGTTCCTAGGGAATTGTATTCTTTGGAGAAGCATCATGGATATTTAAAGGTTATTTCTGTAGCATGGTAGTGGCGTACAAAGTGCTATGTTCTTTTCTTGAATTGATAGATTACCATTTTGCTACTCTTTGCTCAAAATTAGAAGTCCTGATTATTCTCTCCTTCCTTCCTCCCCCTCACCCATTTACATGCTTAAAGAAAAAAGATAAAGGTAATCATTTCAACAGATACTACATTTAAAAAATGCTTGTTTTTTCTATTAATCAATGCAAATTTAGTTTAATAATGTCAGGACCACTTTTAAGTGTATAGATTTGAACTCATATGCATTATAATGAACTTAAAAGCCATGCAACTTCTTTACACCTTCGACTGTACAACTCAGTGCTATCACTAACAGAGTAGGTGATCTTATAAGACCTCTACATCTAATTTCTATTGTTCTATAACTGTACATGCTTTTATGTGTGTGTGCATGCATACATCCATATACATACACAGTGATAAACTGTTATGTGTGAGGGAGATATATGTGTATACAGCCTAAACACTTTTAGGTCATTTTGTTGTTGTTTTCATCACTAAGTTATTGCTAATGACCAGATTCTGACATCATTCTTCATTCCTTGGAGTGAAGTACTGCTCTGTATGAATACGAGGAGAGAAACTTGTACTAAACTAGCATTGTTAAAAAAAATGGAATATTTCAGTATTAAAATTTAACAACTAACATTGTAACTGTCCCCCCCTCCACCCCAGTGGATGCCACTCTCTGCTGCTTGGTGTGGAGAAGAAATTGACCCCCTGACCCTCCTGCCAAACCCATGACATCCCCTTTAAGTTGTGTTGCTAACCAGAGTCACTGCATGGTAGTCTCTGTCCTCTGACCCTGAAAGCATCTGTCTATTATGGTATATGGTTCCAACTTTATATGTTCAGGGACTGGTCACGTTGAACCAAGAAGATGGAAATAAGGAGCAGATACTGGCCATGGACAGATTTTGATTTCTACTGCTGCAAATGTCTAGGAAATTTGCACTGCTAGAAACTACCCCGAGAGAGATTGTATAGTTGTACCTCCTGCAGACACCCATCTTCCCTGCTGCTCACATCTTCCCCAGACCAAGATCATCCTAGTCTGGAGAGGACTCAGGAGTAGGTACTGTTTGACTCCTCCAAGTCTCTGGGAGAAGTACAGCAGTGATGAAAGACTCCATATGCTTTTATCAGACTTGGGTCTCCCTAATGGGAAGGTTGGGAGAGCAGCCACACCTGAATTTTCCTGAGTATGGGAGGAGTTGAGCTGCAGGAAAATGCCCCGGCACCCATCCCAAACTCCCCCAGTCTGGGGTGGGTGCAGTCAAAGCTACATCTGGATTCTTCCTGATTACAGTCAAGCATACAGGTGTTGCTTCTAGCAAGAAAAAAGCCTCATGCAAATGTCAAAGTGGAAGATCTTTCTTGTGGATGAGACACATTTCCTCTATGAGAAACTGAATGAACACCTGTATACTGTCAATTTCTACAAGGAGAAAGGCAATTATCCCAGTAGAAATGTAAGCACCATTGAATTCCCACAATAGTACACATCTATGAATACAACATTTTTCAGAGTTAATGGTACTTCAAGCAACATTGACTTCCTGCTTCACAGCTTCTAATTGTGGGTAAGGGAAGTAGTGAACATGAATTACTATATCCCCCAAAGTAAACTATGCTGCCAGGGGAGAAAGATGAAGGAGCTGAAGGAAGGTAAGACCTGGATGACTAGCTCGACCTAAATCCAAATAGCTAGTATTTGATGTCTATGGGAGGCTTCATATTATTGCAAAACTGAACTTCCTTTGTTTAGCCACACACACTGAATAACAAGGTTAATCTATATTCCCTGGAACCTATCTATACATTCTTTTTCACAGATGGCCAAACTCTGCTGTAAGTTAAATCAGTGTCAATATGAAAAAAAATCTATTAATAGCAGTATAGTTTATTTGGCTGTAAATCAACATAACTGTGAGTAGAATTTAGATATCAACAGTAGATATCAACAGTATCTTCTTTTATATTGGTCCCAGCTTCCAAGTCTTCTGTTCTTGGAACTCCTAATGAATTCAGCAGGGACTTTTTCACATAGATGGATGGCAAGATGGAATAAAGCCTATACAATGTGTATTTTAGAGCATCACTGGACCAACCAGAATTATCATCATTATTCATTTGCTGTTTGAGAAAGCCCAAAAAACTAGAACAGGGCTCCATGGGCAAAAATATTAAGGGAAATGTTTTTGTCTGAATATGACTGCTGAAGTCTCCAAGAAGATGATACCTTTATACAGTGATAAACTATTTGAATCCTAGCACAAAGTGCAGTCATACAGATACCCATTTCTATTGTCCTGGGATAAATTCTAAAACAATTTCCTGGATAAGATATAGTAACAGTTTATCCATGGGTATTGCAAAGTATGTCTGTACAGCTATCCTGGGAATGAGTCATAAAATAAATGTTGGAAGAGTGTCAGTGCATTTGGACACTCACCAAACACTGATTAAAAGGGTGATGTGTGTACATGTCAATCCCAGGGTATGTTTGTTCTGGGACAAACACAGTCAAAAAAATCAGGGATAAATACATCTGTTCCTAGCCATAATGAACATTTGAAACAAATCATACAACCCAGAGATATATGTTGGACTATAATGACATAATAATTAATAGAAGGCAAGATAGATTTGAACCTTATAGACTAACTAAATCAAACACATAGCTTAAGCTTTCTTAAATCTGAGCTCACTTCACCACATGCTGTGAAAGGACACAACAGTCACAGTGTCACCATATCAAATTCCCTAGTCCTTTTATCCCTGTATTCTGACCATTGTTCATCAAAACTGTAATGTAAATTACTATCAATTCATCTCATATACCAGGGGAGTTGTAAGGATCTCATTTTCAACATACAGCCAAATAAATCAAATAAACCGCCTAACCTACATAAGTAAGTTTCCTTTTATTATCCTCTTCCCAAAGCAGAATTGCTCTGAATAAATCATGGATACACTGCAGGTGTGAAATCCATTGCTTTCTGCCTACTCTTTCTTTAGTATACTCTCTAATTCCCCTAAGTTATTAATAATAATTTGTAACCAATAACACATTTGTGTTCCCAGGAATCCAAAAATATAATGCCATTTTATCCTTTTTTCTCTGAATATGTAGTCGTCAACTCTATCTAAGGAATATTGATTGTCTCAGAGATTGTAGGAGAAATATTCCAATATTTTATAAAAGCCATTCAATTAAACAAAACCTGCAAGAAGCGTGTGAGTTCTTTGACAAATCTGAAGTAAAAATCACTGGCAATGCTGTTACAATAACTGAAAATGTTAGTGGTATGGACAACAGAGGTGAACAAACTGTGAATGTTGAAGTCTTTCAAGTTGCTAGAGTAGTCAGTGATATTAATCTAAATTACTGTGATTTTGAGAAACAGAACTTCTGAAAGGCTGTAACAAACACCTGCCCATTTGGGCACAGTACATGGCCCTATTCATCATTCCTTACTCAGGAAAACATTCCTTTTGACATTAGTGAAAATCATAGCTAATTAGGAAAAGAGTAAGATCCTACTTAGAATGTATGTACTTAATCAGCAATCTGTTGGTGTCCAGGATGCAGGAGTGTTGGCAGAAGTCTGTAACTTGACACAAATCACTGCTGTCCTGGTAAACAGCTATTAAACCCTAACTTTACAATCTTAGAAACAAATCATTCTATTGTTGTCACAGATATGCATCAGCACTTGATGTAGAAATAGATAGTGCAAGTTTAGGTGGAGAAGATTAATAACACCCTAAACCATCTAGATCACCAAAATGTATCAACAAGAAAAAAATCAATTTCCCAGAATTCAAGTCAAAACAAAAGGACAGGCACTTGTATTTAAACAGATGATATCACTAGAATTAGTAAAGCTCATATATTCTGCAAAATATATGACATGCAGGTTATACAGATAGGCTTCAGCTTATGGGTTAAGTGCCAAAATGTGTACTGAAATCTGGAAAACAGGCCTGATTCAGGGTGGAAAGTGGAAGTGGGGCAGCTAAAGCCAATCCTCTTCCTTGATGTTTTGGAAAGATTTGCACATCAGAGAAGAAAGGGAACGAAGAAAGAGAAGCTTGTACATCCAAGCACAAGTATCACTATAACGTATTTTTTAGAAGGACATATATGAGTGGAGATGGGAAATAGACACATTATGCCTTCCTCCTCCCTCTTTCCCCCTACCACAGAAGAAGATGACACCCACCCAAAATCAAAGCTTAAATAATTTATGTGCCCCTACTCCTTAAAATGAACACAGCCAATTCTGCTACATTACTTCGGTATTTTAAAGCATCCCATTGTATTTTATATGGGATCAGAAATTGTAGTTCATTATTCTACCTCTCTTTCATCTCTTACCAAGCAAACAATGCACAGGATCATTAGCTCCTTGAGGTCTTGTCTGTACATATTTGCTTTTTTCCCCTTTTTAAAAGTTTTTTTCTCAATTATATAATTGCGTACATCCAATCTTATTTCTGTCTCTGTAGTTGACCCAGCCATAACCACAATTAATATTTATAATATTATGAATAATTTGCTTAATTTATTATGGTGGTAGGATATGGGATATGGGTAATATAGATTACTTTTGGATGATTTAAAAATATAATTTAAGCAAGAATATGTTGTTTTCTTAACTGCTAAAATATTAAATAATGGGACAGTATTAAAAAAAATAGCCCACTGAATAGCAGGAAAAGATTTCTAAAGTGAAGCTTATTGCACTTAGATAATCTGAGAGTTCCCCCAGGGGAATGGTGGAAGTAACCCTTACTTCAGACACTTTAAACTAGACCAAACACTATGAGGAAAAAAATATATAATGCAGAAGTAATAACATTAAAAAAAAACCTTTTTCCCCCAAGTTTTTAAAAATAAATAGAACTAAACTGGATTCTATGGTACAACATTTATTGACATAGCCAAGATTAGTTTTGGGCCATATATGTATTATGGATGCCTAATATCTGGTTTAAACAAGTACCATAGTTTACCAAAGTAGCTTCCATGAAGGTCAATGGCATAATTTCCATTCATTTCAGTGGTGCAGAATCAATTCCTCGTGTATTCAGTACAATTTAATCAGAAAGAAAAACATCTTTATAGACTTAATATGGATTTATAATATAAAATATAAGCAGATGTTGATGTTTGTTCATGTTACTTGTTAAAGATCTAGCTGGTCTGGTAAGCAATGTAAATACTGTTAATCAGTTTGATTCACATATTGATGTGTAGTTACATCTAGTTTGTCAATCTTGGGTTGCAAACAGACGTCTCATTTAACCCAGAACTGATTGTCCCAGGGTTTGACCTGAATCAAAACAGGAGTGGCACAATCATTTACACATGTGGGTAGGGACCAGGGCATAGGCAACTGGGGGCAATCACCTGTCTCACACACAAAGTCTATGACCAGGTTCTCAGGGAGCTAGGGATTAAAAAATGCTGAGAGTTAGAACCAGAACCCAGATGCAAAACCAGAGCCAGGATATGCCAGGATCAGGAACCAAATCCAGGGTCATGATTTGCCAGGAGTCAGAACTGAAATCAGGAGCCAAGAGTCAAAATTAGAGGTCTGAGGGGTGAAGCAAGGATGCACATGAGGATCAGGAGCAAATACCCAAGTCTTTGCCCAGATAAAGTACTACAGGCTGGGCCTAGCCTTTAGAGGCTGGAGCAGGTGGGGCCTGTTGCCTATGGGTTCAGGGAACTGGCCATTCTGATTGTCATACAAGGACCTGCTAGCCCAGGAAACTGATCCAAGCTTGCTCCAGGGGCCATCTGTTTCTGTTCAGTTTTAGGGGATGAATTGCCCTGATTCTCTAACTGAGACCAGCTGGGTTCAGCACTCTGATCTGCCCTCATTGCATGTCAACCCTTAATGCTTCGCTGCTTCTTCACTAAGGTTTAGGACAGACATTGAATAAACCAGGTTGACCCAAATCAGTTAAGTCTGATAGTACGTTCAACCAGGTTTATCTCAAACCAGTGTCAGCCATTTTCAAAGTGATTAATGTGCACTGAACATCTGTTCTGATACAAGTTTAAACCAGTTTCTGCTCACTTAAACTGGTTTATGTGTAATGTCTGTCCCTAACCTAAATGGCTAGTGAGAGCACACAGCGTCACAGGCTTCTCCCTGGAATAACTGAAGCGATATATAACCTGATGTCCTGGGGAAAAGTGTTAGTACATTTTATCTGGCATTCTTTAGAGGGACTTGAAGTGGGACAATATACATGTATGCTTGTACAATTCTGGGCTTTCTCCTAGGGCAAATGTGACATCTGTTCATATCCTTGTAGAAATAATTTGGCCTGGGATTCTATGGATTGTTCTCTGATTGCTTTTAATGAACCCAGAATTCTCTAGTATAAATCCAATTCTTTCTTAACATAACAAATCAACTCAGATCTAAACAAAATGTCCACCGAGGCTGGATTACAGTAGTAGCATGAACAAAATAGACGTTATTAAAATAGCCAAAGTTCTATGAAATGTGCACTTAATTCAGATATGGGTTTCTTAAAAATATTTTGTGCATTTGCTTTTAGAAGTAAAATGATGAGAAGAAAAATAATAAAAGATCACAAAGATTTGAAATTAGTATTTTTGTTTTAACTCATTCTGGATCAGATAGCCAATGTCATAAAATATTGTATCTGTATTTGGTGGAGTATGCATAATCAAACAAATAAAGATATATTAGCCAAGCCTTGTTAATTTAGACACTAGTTACTCCATTTTGGCTAAAATAGCTCCCCAATTGCCAATTTTCCTTTCTTACTGAAAGCTTTCTAAGTCCTTTGCTGTGGATTTTTCCTGGGAGAGATGAGAGAGAGAATCTAATCCTGACAAACTGATTACTTAAAAATTCCTACTGAAGTCAGCACATACTGGAATCAGGCCCAGAGACAGAAGGAGAGAAAGGAACGTGGAAAAGACAATATGACTTAAACAGAGGGAAAAGGACGTATAAGTGGAAAATGAAGAGATGGGAGAAGAGGGAAAGTCATATAAAAAAGGGAAATCTATGGGATAAAACAAAAGCTACTATGAGAGAATGTTAATGTGAAGGGTAGTTGCTTAAAAATTGTGTTTTCTGGGTTTCTAGTGAAATCAGTCACTTTTACCAGTGCCAAAATAAATGGGACAGTTGACATTTTGTTTTCATGCCTCTGTTACAATCAAGCCATATATCGATGAGTCTTTATATAACTGTACCAGAACTTTTCTAGATTACTATCTATTAGCTACATTATTTTTCTAGCTTTAAAAACCTAATGAAAATAAAAATCTATTTTGATATGTCTATGCAAACATAGCAATTACATATTCAAAAATCCATTTGCAAATAAAAAGGATGGCATGTGTTCTATCATAGTTGCAAGTCCTTTTTCACTTTTTATTGTTCCAGTTCTTCTATTCTTCAGCAGAAAAGCTTAGCAAATGTTCCAACACCACCTACCAAGTTTACTGAAATACATAGGTTAGAACTCTGTTGACTTTGAAGACAAAACCTTTTCTTTATGAATTCATCATGAATACTGGTACTTCCAATAGACCTTTTCTAATCATTCAAATTTAATTCCTTCCAACTCTTTTTGGCCTTCACTGTCATTCCTAATGATGGAGAAAAACAAATATGTAACCTGAAGAGGTTCAACTTTTTGTTCACATTCAGAACATTTTTGTAGCTAGTTTTGTTAAATGAAACATGCTTTGAATTGCCTTGCCTTTCCTTCTATTATTTTATTTCACAATTATCTAGTGATAAAAGTAATACAAGGAGACTAACATTCCATTACTTTATCTGCCCCCAACCCAGCCTGTCTCTCACCCATTGACTCCTCAATCTACATTTTCACTGCCTGCCTGTCTTGTATGCATACCAACCCAGCCTCTGGCTTTTTTACTTTTCATTCCATCCAGGAAGAGCACACATCTACTGCTGAAACTTCCTTAGCCTGACGAAGGGTTTTTGAACCTGAAAGCTTGCTTTAAAATTGTTCTCCAACTATTTAGTTGGTTTAATAAAAGATATTAGATTCACCTAAAGAAACTTTTCTGCCTATTACTTTATGTATATACTTACACTTGAACAAAGTAATTAGAAAAAAAATTAAATTGATGTTTTAGTGTATTACATCCACTGTGAACACTTTTAAATGACTACATCACGTGCAAGGCAGTTAAGTATCAGTTCCACGATATGAAACAAATTGCATCTTGATTCCAACTGCCCCTAACCCAACACAAAGAAAGGGAAAACTTAGCACATTTGGTTTCCACAAACAATTTTTATATGATCCTATACCACTGACATCAAAACAAATATTGACTTAAATGGTGTAGGGTCAGGCCATAAAACAACAGCCAACATGCATATCTTCAGGTAAAAATGCTATCATTAAAATATTCTGTCTTAGCCAAAGGATGAACAGCTAAAGAAAATACCACATATGTGCATTAATGTAAAATGATACCATACCAAACTCTGCATATGAATTGGCATACCTGATATCTACCTGTTGTTTAGATTATTGGACATTTTTACATGGGCTCCAGGAAGCATAGGGGGGCACTTTAATTAACAAGATGCGCTAATTAAAAGCACCTGAGCATCACATGTATCAGCTTCTGAGCTTTAGTTCAAAGCACTAGTTCAAAGCAAAATGTATCATCAAACGAGCTTTATTTCAAAGCACCCCACCACCATGTTTCAGCGTGGGGACACTGATACACGTGACACTGGATTCTGTTCCAACACACTGGATTTCCGACATGTCGCAGCCAGCTCCCTGCACATGTACAGGAGCCCACTATGTCTAACATCAGCTTGAAATCCTTCTACTAGTTTGCCATCAGACTAACAACTTCAGAAAATTAGAAAGTTGCTATTTTTTTCTTTTACAAAGCAACTATTCAATTTGATTTGCCTCACTAAATAAAACCTATAGGGTGTTTTGTTTGTGGCCAGCTGATTCCATTTCTCTTCTACGGAAAAAGAAGGAAAAAAAAAAGAAACCTTTAGAAACTGACAAATGAAAGCATAAAAGTTAGAAACTAATAGTAACTTTTTTAGCAAGGCTTATAGCAAGAATGCCAGTTACACCAGAAATTGTAGTTATGTTGTGGTTATGAGATAAACAGATAACACTTCCAGTGCAGAAGCATTTGACAATATTTTAGGTCTCTTAAGGTAATGTTGTTCTTGCTTCACCATTTTAATTTTCTCAGAATCATTAAAAGTTGTTCCCCTTTCTGATCTTTTTCACAGCAGTCCAGGAGTTATGGGAATATATTAGCTGATAAAGAATGTAAGACTATTGCTCTATGTACATCTATGTCTGCAGGCAACAAGGTGACAAATGGATGGGAATTTAGCCTCTGAGAGTTCAATAAGCTGGTATTGTCCTGACATTGCAAACTGTTTACCACAAAAATCCTCTACATCTATCACCCAGGCCCAGCCTCTGCTTGATTCTAATTCCACTGACATTGAAACCTGAAGCCCTTTGTGAGTCATTTATCACACTTATTAAAATGTTCCATTGTGGATTAGAATAGCAATTCACTATTATTTCAGAATGCTGCCCAAGGGCTATTCTATGCAGCAAATTCTAATGCTTTATTGCAACAGTAGTTTGTTTTTAATAAATGATTCTTTGCAAAGGTACCAGGCTTTCAATTATGAGAAATGATGCTGGCATTTCAAATCTGGCATCAGTACCCAATATTATGCAAATCCCGTCACTTAATACCGCATTTCAATAATTTACACTTAATATTTTAAGAAATATATGTCAATTGGATTATGTAAGAAACAGTATTAAGGAATAGGTCTTAACCTATCAGTCTATAAGCACTAATTTCACCCCCTATAACATGGCATAAAAAGCCACAGTGAAAAACACCAACAAAGGATCTATCCTTTCTCCTAAAAAAAAATAAAAATCTCTATTATCCATAAAGAAAGATTACTTGTTTTCATGAAAGGTCTAATCTTACCTAAAGTCAATATTTCAATGGAATAACAAGTAAATACAAAAGAGGAATTCAGAATTCAAAGTAAAGTTCCTTTGGGGTTAGTCCAGGTGTGTGGGTTAATAAAGCTATAGGTCTGTGTTTGAAAAGAAAGCATGACAATTTAAAAGGGTGGGTTTTCTAAAATATACTCAAGATGTGTATCTGAAAAAATGTGTATGCAACCATTCCTTCTGAAAAACCTAACAACTCCATGTGAAACTTGAAAAGTTTGCATGCAAATTCAATCTAAGGACAATGAATGTGCATACTAAAGGCACAGTAATTCCTTGGTATTTTGTACTTCTGAAAGCATAGCCTTAAATGGCAAACTTTCAATACACAAGTGGTGTAACTACATGTGTATTAATGCACTTTTCCTAATGTGCATTAAATTAATACCCCTAAGGTGAGGTACTAAATAAATGCACATTAATGCGCTATATAAAAAGTGCATGCTTTTAAAATGAAGCCTAATGCACAGTAGCCTATTTTCCTGTCATTAGCATATTTATACATTTTTTATGTGACACTTTAATGCACACTATAATAGGCTACTGTGCAGTGAAGTGCAAGAATAGACATGCCCCATATGTGCATATAAGAAGTTTTAAGAGGAATTATCTAAATATAAGTGTATATTTGTATAGAAAAATGGTCTAGTTGCTAGTGTACATGCCTATGCATTGGGGACCTGCAGTTGGTTCCTTGCTTTGCCATCGCATTTTTGTGTGGTCAATTCTCAGTGATAGCAAGGTGCCTAACAGTCTTTGAAGATCTAGCCTTTCCTTCTTTGACATTTCATTCCCCATCTGTTATTGGGGGTTAATACCTCATCTCTACCTCACAGCTGAAATAAGTACTGTAAAGACTGTGAGTAGCTTAGCACTATGTAACAGGGAGAATATAAGTATTTACGACCAATATATTTGACATTAATCTCAGAGGAGACTTTCCATGTCCTAAGGGAAAAATATCTTTAAAAAGTGGAAAAGGTTTGTACCTCTGGGCCTCATTCTAGACCAGTTTTAATTAGATACCTGCTTAGACAATAATGAACATGAAAATTCTTAAACAGTAACATCAACAACAAAATCACAGTAAAAACAAATACATAGCATTATCTGTGTTAAATGCACCCCACTGTAATGCCAACAAATTATAAGCATATGACTAGAAAAATTAATATAAATGAATGATAATTTTGAAAAGTAAAGATGTCCTTGTAAAGTGAATGCTTTTATATTTTCAGGGCTCTCATAACTTAGCCCAAACATTCCATTTATAAATATTTGGAGGAAGAGCTGGCAATCAGTAGAAGCCAATATGGACTTTTAAGGAATAAATCATACCAGATCAGGGTGCCTCTTTTTATTTGCCAGGGTAAGTGATTTGGTTGAATGTGATCAATATATATCACAAGTAAGTTGGAGAAAAGTGTCCTAAGTAGGATGATCATTGGGTAGCTGCATGATTGTTTGAATAACCACAAAGCGTAATTAATAGATCAATGTCACTGATAAGAAATCACAGGTTTCATTCCACAGAGTCTATTCTGTGTTCTGTGATGTTTGAAGTTTTTATAAATGATTCCAGTGAAAAGGGAAAGAATATACCAATCAAATTTGAAGATCACAAAAACTGGAAGCAGCTGGAAAAACGTTGGAGGATGGGATTAGAAAAGTTGGAATACAGACAAAAAGAAATGCACAAATATGGAATGACGGATAACTGGCGAGGCAGTAAAACAGATGGGAAGGATTTGGAGGTAATGGCAGGCTGTAAAGTCAACATGAGTTAACAGTGTGTTGTTGGAGAAAAAACAAATGCAACTGTGAATTGCATTAACAAAACTACTGTACACAAGGCATGGGAAGTGATAGCACTGCTTTGTTCAGTACTGGTTAAGCATCGGCTGAAGTACTGCATTTAGTTCTGGGCATTGCAATTTAAGCAAGACATAGGCAAACAGGAGAAGGTCCCATGGTCCCATGGTGACTTACATAAGAAATGGTTCAAATGAAAGTCGTATGAGGAAGGGTTGAATGAAATAGGTATTTTCTATCTGGTTAACAGGAGATTAAGGTAATATAGAACATTTGAAATATTTTTAAAGTTTCCATAAAGAACCCAGAGAAACACTCTTTTCCCTCACATCAGGGGAAAGGCAGGATAAATTCTTAACTGAAAGAATGGTAAAACAACCCATCTGGGGAAGGTCTGAAATGTCCTTCATTGGAGATTGTCATAAAGTACCTGAGAGCAGAGCAGCAGGTGGGCTCCTGAAGGGACTTGGATTTATTGAAACAATTCTGCAGGCCTGGGAATAGAGACACATTCCCTGGCCAGAGAAAGAAGGGCTTTTACAGGCAAGTAGCCCTTGTTTTATGTTAAACTTCTACATGGTTTGAGGTGGCTTCCAGAGGGGCTGCATGCAGGACCAGGGGTCCAAGGTTCAGAAGAAAAGGCTGTATGAAGGCCCAGGGGGCTTAGGGCCCAAACGGGCTGGGGCTAGCAAGATAGTCTCTCCCTGGTAGCCAAAGGATGAAGAGTTGTGGGCAGCAGAGTTCCTGAACATGCTGATAACTTATTTGTGGAACCCCAGTGAAGCTTGGGGAGCTCATGAGGCTAGCCTAGGGCTAGAAGGTATACTGGCACTAGAAGGGAGGGAAGGTTGACCCTTTTAAAGAGGTAGTGAGCTACTTTCCCTTTAGGGTTATGTTATAGCTGAGGCCTGTTATTTATGTTGCAGTTACACTGGTGGCTTGGGTTGGCAGGGTAATATATGGAGGTCCCACTGGTGCCTAAGAAGTGCATGATCACCTTAAGCCTTGCCAGAGGCAGGCTTAAGGCTTGAGTGACTGTTGAGCCTGGAGCAGCCAGAGAGTGAGGTCACAGTGCCAGACTGGGGCCAGGGGCCCAGTGCCCAAGAGGGCCGTGACTAGACAGGGTCCAGGAGTCCAGCAAACAGGGGTCAGGGGCCTGGAGCCTGAAAAGGCCAAAACAAGCTAGTGTCTTAAAGCCAGAGCCAGATACAATACAGTGGGCCAGGGCTAGAAGGCCTAACTGACAGTAAAAGGGCAGAGGCCAAGGAGGACAAAGCCCCAGCATGTGACCAATATTATGATAACACCTATTAGAAGTGTTATCCACCCATGAGGATGTGGTGTAGAACAGGATTGGAGTCACACAATTAGCCATTAAGGCTGTAGGTGCCCAGCAGAGGTACTGACAGGCTGAGATGGCCTACTAGCCTAGGGGCATATGGTTGTGATTGCAAGGACCCAGGAGAGGCACAGGAAGGATTGATACAGGCTCACTCAGAGCCTATGGGTAGCCTCCCTTTTATAACTTTCAGTAAGAACAAGGTGTGGCAGGAAACTGAACAAGGGAAAACTGCATTAGAACCTGAACCAGGCAAGGGCTGCACAGCCACCAGCAGGTGTCACAGCCATCCCTGTGGCCACACGCCTGCTACAATATACATAAAATATTTTTGCTTGTGTATTCATCTATGTGTATATATATGTACTCAGAAGTTTGACCTCTTTACTGTGACTAATTATGAGGGAATTCCTTTTTGCCCAAACTTAAAAAAAATGTGCAATACAAGTATCAGATTTTCTAGTTTTAAATTTCTCAATGCAAAGTTAAATTTCTGGGTGTATATTTTTGTGGACTTGTAAGCTGCACACACATAGGGTGATCATACATCCTGGTGTAGCAAGGACAGTCCTGGATTTCATAGGCCATCCTGGCATCCCAGCAGGTTGGTGAAAATGGAAACAAAGTCCTGGATTTGTGACACCCCACTCACACTGCCTACCCCAGCTCTCATCCTGGCTGGGGAGGGGATTGGCCAGGATATGGGGAGAGTATTGCTGTGGATGCAGGCTGCATGTGTGTGTGGTTTCCAAAACATCATGGGCAAACTTTTATTGTGGTGCCTATTAGCGTCCTCATGAATAGTTTCTGGAGGTGGGGGTAGTCTGGAGTGAGCATTGTTCCTCGTTCCCTAGAGCAGGGATCCACCTCTATGCATCTAGTACCTCCTCTCCTTAACATACCGTACCTCCATCGCTCACTACATATACAGGTATTCCTCACTTAATGTCATTCCAATTAATGTTGTTTCATTATTACATCACTGATCTATTAGAGAACATACCTGTTTAAAGCTGCATAATGTTTGGTTATCATGTTGTTTGGTCACTGCCTGTTAATAGGTAACTACTGTGATTTAATTGGATTTGCTTAACCTCGTGTTGCTTAAAGTTGCTGTTTTAAAGAGCATAACTACAACATTAAGTGAGAAGTAGCTGTATTTTAAATAACAAGAAAAATACATTTTTGGGTGGGAGGGAAGGAAAGGGAGAAGTAAAAAAAAAGCTTGGAAATAATATGACTTGCTACACTCAATCAACATTCAATCTGTTAATATGTTACACACATTAACTCTTTTTATCACTATTTCTTCAGGGGCAGGTAATGACTTTTATTATATGCTTATATGGGATATATATACCTAGTGGAACCCAAATTATGATTTTTGGCCTTCAGAATATGTGGTTTTAGGAATTTCAAAGAGACAGCCTATAACTAAAACACTATGAACAAACAACCCCTCATATATGTATATTAAATATAATTATTCTAAAGTAAAGACAAGGGAGTAGATGTTTGGGTCATTTAGTTTACATCCAGTGGCTGAAGGCTGAAATCATACGCCAGGTCCAGTCATGCAGGCACATGTGGCTTGTGGCATCATAAACCTCTTTGCAGCAATGCAAACTACACACGTTGCCCATTAAACTGTGTGTGGCACTGCTAATTGGCAATGTCAGGACAAAATTTGCTATAGAGATTTCCTGGTACCCAAAAAAAGCTCTGAAGCAGTGCAAGCATGCCAAAGTGGCATGTGTTAGACCCCAATTCCATGTGGCACACGACTAGGGAGATGATGATCCAATTTCTCATGGATCCTGTTACTCATTAGCCAGACCAAGCAGCCAGCAAATGCTACTTGCACACATTGCTCCCAACAGCTTTATTCAGAATGGAGACAGCTTCAGGCCAGGTCCCAAAAAAACCAACAAACCAAGGACCTGCGACAAACAGTAGTTCTTTCCACATTTATATACTTTGGTTCATGCTCATTAACATTTGTTCCACCTCTGTCCCTCCTTCTGTTCCACCCATTTCTCCTCCCATCTCAATTTCTGCCTCTGTTTACTTTTTGCTTCATTAGCATGGATTTGCCTATGCATTTCATTCATTTACATGCTTTTTTTGCTATGACTGCATGTCCAAGACCATGAACTTACTTCTTCAGTCAATGGGCAGACTTTGACTAAAACCTAGAAGCTTCTTTACCAGTCACCATTCACCTTTTTACATATGCTCATCTCAGAGTCTGTTATCAGTTATGTGTTGTTTTCTACCTTCCAATCTGTTTTTCAGTCCCATGTTGTACCATATTCTATATTTCTAAGATTTCACCTCATTCACAGCCTGCAGATTTATACAAACTCACTTGAAAATGGGTGACACAGTTAAGATGTTATTCACCTGTAAATCCAGTGCTCCCCAAGATCCAAATACAGTAACCCTAACAGTGTGCAGAAGGAAAATAGAGAGAAGGGGTGCAGGCATCCCAGGGCTCCCTGCTCCCCCATCTCTATGTGGTGTGAAGCCCCTATGCCGAGGCACCCTGCACTCCAGCCAGCTAGGGAGTGGCTGGCTGGGGTGCAGTTTACTTTAAGATGGGAGAACAGACAGCCCTGGGCTGGCTGCTTTTGTGTCTCTGCCTGCCTTAGGGCAGGGATTCTGCAGGGGAGAATGGGGTGCCTTGTGCTGATCTCCATGCCACTACCCAGCTGGCTGGGGCATAGGGTGCCTCAGCATGGGGGCTACCAGATGCCTAACCCCACACTGAGGCACTCTGTGCCCAATCCATCACCTCCTGCAGTACATGGAGCAGTGGGACAATGTTTCCTGCTGCAAAATGCACAGGAAGGGGCATGAACTGCAGCACACAGTAGTGAAACAAATTTGTGCCACTACTCTTTGTGCTGCTGCAAATGAACAGCTTTGCTCATGTGGATGTAGATATAGTGTCTAAATTTGTAAATAAAGAGCAATTTCTATGCAGTCTCTCAAGAGTATTGTAGAAGGTTTGCTTCTTTCTTAAGCACTGCTCCCCCTGCCATTTCCTATTTCTCAAAAGAACTTTTTAAGGGATGTCACAAAGAACTTAGAGGTAGGTACAACACTGGTAGGAGAATATGAACCAGATAGGAGCCCATAGAAAAATATTTCCCCTTTACCCTGGTAAATGCCATTTAAAACCAGTCATCACTGCATCTGAACTGAGGGACATGTTTAAAATATGTTGGGAAAGGCAGATTATGCCAGGACTATACCAAGGGTGCAGACCTTTCCGTAAGAATTTATGGATAGAATGTGTATCGGAATCCCAAGTCTTATACAAATATGTGCTTTAGCTTTTCCTGCTACAGCTCTTCACAATCACCAGGGGCAGCCCTCCTAGACCCGGTCCTAGCAACAGGGGATGATCTCGTGGGGGGACCTGCAGGTACACAGTAACCTTGGTGATAGTGACCACTACTTGGCAGAGTTTACTATCCAGAGAAGAGTGACAAAAATATCCAATGACGCTAGATTTTTAGACTTCAGAAGGTCCAACTTTACTAAACTTAGGAACCTAGTTAGTGCAGTGGCCAAACTCAAGAGCATTGGGCTAATGGGGGCAAGAAAGTGATCCTTGTAGCACAAAAGGAGCCTATCCCCTTATGCAGGAAAGCGGCTAAGGGTGATAAAAAATCCCCCTTGGCTGAACAGGGAGATTCAGGAAAGACTAGGAACAAAGAAAGAGATATATAGGCAGTAGAAGCAGGGGGCAGGCACCAAGGAGGCATATACCACCCTGATGCGCTATTGCAGGGAGTCAGTTAGACAGGCCAAGACAGGACTGGAGCTTAGCCTGGCTACAACAATCAAGGACAATAAAAAGTCCTTCTACAGATACATAGTGAGCAAATAGAAGGCACAGAGTAGCACAGGGTCCCTGCAGGACAAATCAGGTCAGTTGGTGGTTGATGCAGACAAAAAGGTAGAGCTCTTCAATGAGTTCTTTGTTTCAGTATTCCTTAATATACTGACCAAGACAATCCCCCCACCTTGAACATAGACAGATGTCCAAAAGGCACAAGACTGCCAAAGGTTAGTTAGGTTTAACTGACTTAGTTAAAGAGCACTTGGAAGGGCTGGATGGGTACAAGTCAGCCAGCCCAGATGACCTCCATCCATAGGTGCTGAAGGAATTGGCCAGTGTCATTGCTGAGCCACTGGCATGGCTGTTTGAGCTCTCATGGTGCTCTGGACAGGTCCCGGGGGACTGGAAAAAGGCCAATGTGGTGGCCATTTTTGAGAAGGGGAGAAGGGATGAGAATGGTAACTTTAGGCCAGTCAGTCTTACCTCTATCCCTGGGAAAATACTAGAAAAAATCATCAAAGAGCGTATTTGTGAAAGCCCAGCAGGGGAAACAATGCTGAATGGAAACCAGCATGGGTTTGTCACAGGTGGATCCTGCCTGACAAATCTTATAGCCTTTTATGGCCAGGTCACACACTGCCTTGACACAGGAGCAGAGGCCAATGTCATCTACCTGGATTTTAAGAAAGCCTTCAACACAGTTTCACATCCTATTCTCATAGGGAAGCTAATGGGATGTGGAGTGGATGCCTACACAGTCAGGTGGGTGGCTAACTGGCTTAGGGACTGCACCCAGAGAGTGGTGGTTGATGGGTCATTTTCAACCTGGAAGGAGGTGGGCAGTGGGGTCCACCAGGGCTCAGTCCTTGGTCCAGTATTAATATCTTCATGATTGATTTGGATGAGGGTGTGTTGAGCACTCTCTCCAAGTTTGCAGATGATACCAAATTATGGGGCAAAGTTAATACACGAGAGGGCAGGTAGCAGTTACAGGTTGACCTGGACAGGTAAGATCAATGGGCAGAACATAATAGGATGCAATTCAACAAAGATAAATGTAAGGTACTCTACCTAGGAAGGAGGAATCCCCAGCACACCTACAGGTTGGGGGATTTCCTTCTCACCAGCTCAGAGGCTGAAAGAGATCTTGGAGTCATAGTTGACTCCAAAATGAACATGAGCTGGCAGTGTGACAAGGCCATCAACAAAGCCAATCACATCTTGTCGTGTATTAGCAGATGCATGACCAACAGATTGAGGAAGGTGATGCTCCCCTTCTATACAGCATTAGTGAGGCCGCAGTTGTAGTACTGTGTCCAGTTTTGGGCGCTGCACTTCGGGACATGGAGGATCTGGAAAGGGTTCAGAGGAGGGCCACTCACATGATTAATGGTCTCTATGAAAGACCCTATCAGGAGAGGTTGAGAGATCTGGATCTCTTCAGCCTAAACAAAAGATGGTCGAGGGGTGACCTTGTGCCTGCCTATAAATTTATCAGGGGAGGACAGCAGGGAATTGGGGATGCCCTGTTTACCAGAGTGCCTCAGAGAGTAACTAGGAATAATGGGTGCAAACTAGTGGAGAGTAGATTTAGGTTAGACATTAGGAAGACATTTTTTACAATAAGGGTATCCAGAGTCTGGAATGGGCTTCCAAGGGAGGTGGTGCTGTCACCTAACTTGGAGGTCTTCAAGAGGAGGCTTGACAATCACCTGGCTGGGGTCACCTGACCTCAGTCCTCTTTCCTGCTGGGGGCAGGGTGTCGGACACGATGATCCATTGGGTCCCTTCTGCCTCTATAATCTATGAATCTATGAATCAATTGTGACTATAGCTCACTAATCTAGGTGAAACAGCCCTTGAAAATCACAATATGGAATAATTTTATATAACATTCATACAGCACTCATCACAGTTAGGGTGAGATGCTGAATTAGGCCTTCCAGGTTCTTTTACAGAACAGATAATAACAATGAGAATGAACACAATCTTAAATAGTATATAACAGATTGAATAGTGCTATACATTTATAATAAACTTCCAAGGAAATAACAGTAAGGAAGGGTTGTTTTTTTTTCTGGCGGAAGTTGTTTTTTTGTTCTTTTAAACTGATTGACCAAAACCAAATTTCAGTCCTGACTTAACTTTACCTGCTACGTCTGTCAAGAAACAAGCTGTCAAATCTGTAAGTTACAGAGCACCTCCAGTGCAGTGCTAACTTTAGTGAGATGAGACAACACTATCCCTACAGGCATCTTCTCATTTTCTCCAATGCTTATGAGTAGTTCCCTGTCAAAATCTGTAAAACCATCACCATATCCTCCTCCAGATCCCTCCTTAAGCCACACCTATGTTGCTGTGCATAGACCAGATCTCAAATTTTGCCTACTAAGCAGGTAGTTACCTTTAATCACCATTTTAGAATGGCTAAGCATTAGGTGTATTGGCTTTATTAAAATATACTATTAATTGTGTTAACCTGTCCTGCACATCACCCACCAATCTCACTTGTTTGTTTTGTTTAGTTTTTTTGGGGGGGGGAGGGGGTTGCCTTATCTGCCCTCCAGATTTCAAAATAAAGCAATCATAATGTTTGTGTTTAGCACAACAGAGCTTCAACCTGGTTGTAATCTGGTATTGGTACTGCAATATAAATAATAACAAATAATAACAAACCTGGAAGAGGAAGGTGCATTATAGTCTTAGTGTAGGAGGATAAGCCATGTTTCCCCTTAATTTCTGATGTTCTTTGGCCCTGATACCAGTGATGCATACCACCCACACAGGCACATCATCATCATCATCATCATCATCATCATCTTTTGTGTTGACTCCTCTAATATGAGCACATATCAGCAAGTAAATTAAAATAATCCCCATTTTTCTTTGACATGTCAGTTGTAGGTTAAGCTTCCCAAAGAAAGGGGGCAAGCATGTTCCCATAGGCAAGGTGATATATCAAGTTATTCATGCAAAGAACACCTTTCAGACATGTGCAAAAACGAATCACTTGTTAATGGCAAAGCAGTTGGTGTACTGAGATTGCTGCTCATTATGCCAGGCTAGAGCCTTCAACATAACTACCAAAAAATCTAGTTTTTTTTCAAAACATGTTTCCCAAACTGCCAATTTTACTAAAAAAATTGTAAATGTAGTTTCTTTTAGAATACACACACACACACATCAGATAATTATAAAATATTTCATTCAAAATTTTTTACTGTAACACTTACAATTTTAAAGGGCTTTTAAATTAGTTTGTTTTATTAATTATGTAAAATGTTATGACACCATACCAAATAAAGTCAGTCAACATGAAATATTTCAATGGGTCCAAAATGTGCATTCCCCAACCCCCTTTTTTGAAGGGGTATATTGTAAAATTTGTTTAGGTTTCATTTTGAATCAGAACTAAACACATTTTGAAATATGCATAGAATGTGATTTCTTACTTCTCCACAGGTTTGCATTAGACATATTTTTTTTCCTCATCTTCCTAGTTCTCTGTTCTCTCCGTCTGCTATCTCATCATATATTAAGACAGTAAGCTGGTTAGGGCAGGAAATATTTTTATACAGAACTCAGCACAATTGATCCAGATGTTTAATTAGAATTTTTAGGTTCTAGTGCTGAACAAATAAATAATAATAATAATAATGAGCATAAAAAATGCCTAACTAATCTTAACTATCGTATACACTGGCTTGAACAGTGCCATGCATTTATAATAGAAGTTGAAAGAAAAGACAGTAAGAAAGTTAGCAAGCTAAAAATCCTTTCCTTTTCCTTATGCTTTCACCTCTTATAGAGCTCATTTTGAGACAATGAATTTCACTTTTCTTTGCTTCCTCTCATCGGTTAGATGCACCATTTAATGGCTCATTTCAAAATGTATCTGTCTCCTTCCTTTTCCTCATACAGTATAAGGGCTCATTAAAACTGAATCTGTCTATGGGTTTTCTTATAAGGAAGTATCACAATACAGGACCTCATTTAAATTGAAATGTACTATACTCTTTCCCTACTCTCTCTTCCAAGACTGATACCATATAATGACTGATTTTTTTATAGGTAGTCTTACCATTTTTAGTATCTGTTAGCACTATACTATGAAACAAGGAAGAAACTGAAATAACTTTCTTTACAGCACACAAGGATGGCGTATTGTAGTACAGATCTGTTTCTCCCAGTGCTCTCCCTCTCCCTCTTACAGGATCTTTGTTTTTATATTAAACATGTTTTCAAAAGTCCTTTTTGGTGATGCTGAAAAGATTGTAAGATTATAAAGCTGCAATTTAATTACAAATATTAGGATGTGTTGTGCTTAGAATTGCCAATCACACCTTAACACCTCATGCTCCTTTTGTTTCATCCTTCCTGTTACCTTAAGTTTTTTTCCCCAAATTTTATTCTCCAGAATTTCACAGCAATTTCAGATGTTTCCAGGTTTAGCTGAAGTTCTCTGGTATCTAAAATCTACATACTCTGAAACAATCATAAGCATATGACATTGTAAGACTCAGTTTATATGTCATTGCATTTGCTGTTGGCACTGCCAACACTCACTTTCTCTGCCTGTTGCAACTGGGAACCTCTCCACTATTTAACTGCTACATTCATCCACCTTCCCTCCCACCTCCCAGCCTGTCTCTCACCCACCGATTCCTCAGTGTACATCTTCACTGACTGCCTATCGTACATACATATCAGCACAGCCTCTGGCTTCTTTACTATTCATTACATCCAGGAAGAGCACACACCAACTGCAGAGACTTCCTGAGCCTGATGAAGGGTTTTTAAACCTGAAAGTTTGCTATAATTTTTTCCCAACTATTTAAGGTGGTCTAATAAAAGGTGTCAAAGATCAAAGTCTTTGATTTCAGATGCCAATGGTAAAAGGTCAGATGGCAAAAGATCAGAGGCTAACACAGCAAACTCTGTAATTGTAATTTATCCCTCTGTATTAACAGTGTTGCATATACACACCCCTATCTGTGCCTCATTTCAAATCGCTTGAGCTTTTCATACGAAAGACAGAAACTGACCTTGACAGCCCAGCACAAAAGATAAAGTACCTATAGTAACGAGATTAGCTGACTTTAGTAAAGTTGTAAAATTAAATATACTATGTGCGCCATCCTGTGACCAAACAGGACCAGTACCACTCAAGTAAAAATAACCCCCCTTTTTTATGAAACCTGAGCAAACAAAGAAAGCACAAGTGCCAGCTCGTTAATTATTTATGATTGGCGTATAGTAATTGGTCACCTGTGTCAAATAAAACTTTGAAAGAACTTCCGCCCAAAGCAGAGAGCAGAGAACTGTGTGTACACTCAAGAAGAACAGATCGTGCATCTCTCCACCTACATTATCTTTCTGGCGTACCCCCGTCTCGTCTTATCGGTCCATTTATCTCTTTATCTTTGGCGTTATCTTTCTTATCAAGAGCTCTTAGTAATCTGCAGACTGCAACGGCTTATATGAATTGCTCGGAAGCAACTGTCTTACCCACCCTGTAAATGTTGGGTAACATGATATCTGCATGCTGTAACTGAATAAATCAACTCCTCTGCCTACGCTGCAGCACATCAGAAGCGTAAGTAAAATAAATGTTTTGTAAAACCATTATGCTGTGTTTAAATCTCTCTGACTCCTGCTCACCGTTATCATCGACCTGCCCGGTCATAAATCCCGCTCCTCGTGCCAAGTCGGTTGTGCCGACCCAGGCTCGCAGGTCAAGGGTGCACTGGCGTTAGGGGCGCGACAAAAGGTATCATATTCAGCCAAAGAACCTTGTCCGCTTTTGTTACAAACAGGGTTTTAGAAATCAGTTAACCCTTGCCATTGCCCTGAACCATTGTTTTAATGCAATATTTCTTCGAACCACTTCCACCATCATTGCGGACCATTGTAATGGGTTTGCATGTATGTATCTCCTTTCTCTCTCAGCATCACAAACCCCCTCCCTCCTCTTCCCCCTTAACCCCTCCCCCCACCCTCGGGCTTAGTTGGCTAACATTATATCTCCTGTAACCTAGTTGCGTTCCACTCCTCACCCCCATCCCTCTATTGTTAGTCCCTCTCTTGGGTGATCTGTATTTCCCTACCAGCTTTGTCATCTTTTTTGGATTCCCAATCCTCAACATCTACTAATAAAAGTCAATCTACTTTACCTACAAGCCAATTCCCAAAAACAAACCTCTAAATACCATTTGCTAGGCATCATGGCTACCTTCTCTGATAATGTCACATGTCTAATTTTTTGTGGCAATGTTATTGGTAATCTATGCAGAAGATTTTGAGCTCAGTATCTCTATTCCTTGCGCTAGCTTTGTGTTCCCAGCATGCATACACCCTTTCTAAGCTAGCCTTACCAAATGTCTCAGACTATTACAAAAGAGATACAGTACCCTCTACTAGCTGCTGTTGCTGAGTAGTGTTGATTAAAGTTTTAAAAAAATGTAAAGATGTTGTTGACTGCCTTTAGAAATCAATTGCGCAACCTAAATTTCATGTACTGCCTACTCTGATTCATTGTTGTCTGAGGAAAACAGGCCTGCATCTTCCTCCAAATCAGGATGAACTGAGGCAGTTGACGTAAAAGTTGGTTATGATAGCTTTCACAAATGAAAAGATCCCCCGTGCTGGGAAAATTCTCAGCTGGCTAGTTAGGGCCAGATGCCAGATCTATTTGTATTGCCAAAGCTGAAAAACATCTTCTCAATTGTCTTGAGCATACGTCTATGCATTCCCTCCCCCTTACCTCTTTTTTACCTTTGATATATTCTGTATCTTTTTTTAGTCCCAAACTTATTAAAGGATGTCATATTCCCTTGTGGGAGCACACTTTTACAAAGAGCTTGTACTTAAAGTGACTGCATAGTGTTCTGTTAATTGTAGGAATCTTTTTTAAGATCTTTGTGCAACATTTTCCATTAAGATGTTTTACATTACAAATTAACTATTTGGATAACTGCTATTAACTCTTTCAATTTACTAAAGATTCAGGGTAGAAAAAATAAATAACATTCTTATGATGTAATGATCTAAAAACAGAAATGGGGGGACACTATTTGGTACTTTCAGGGTGTGTCTACTCATGCTATTAATTTGCAGTAGGATTACTTTGCAATAAGCCTACCCCAGGACCATGTCTACACATGCTCCCTGTTGGGAGTAAATCTGCTGCCAATGGGAGCACCCCAATACAGGGGTGCTCCTGCCCTGCTTTGCCCCCCTGCAGCAGCCAGGGGAACTCCAGGCTGGCAAGGGGCACAGGGCTTGTCCCAATGCTCATGGGGCCAGGAAAGGTCTGCCAGCTGCATTAACAGGTGTCTCCTGGCCTCATGCACATTAGGAGGGGATCAGAAGAGCACAGCTTTCCTGTTCCCATAGCAATCATGACACACAGCTGCAAGAGAACCCGCTGCCAGGGAACCCAGACCCCATTTGCCCCCTGTAGCACCTCAGCATGGCATGGGGATAGTTGTACCAGGCAGCAGGTGAGGGCTGGGAACACAGCCCCCTCCCATCCTCTAGGGAAGATCTGCACAGTGCAACCCTGGCTGCAATTGAGAGCTCCCCATCCCCTGTGGTCCCCTGCTGCCTAGGCTGACTGGGAGCAAATTTGCAAATATAGGCAGCAGCACCATTATCTTCAAGGTCATTTTTAACTGAATCAAATGAGAGGTGTGCTATACATACGCCTTGCAGATTAATTCTTTTTAAGTAGGACCTTCCCAGCAACAACATGAACTGAACCAGAGCTTAGGCAAGTGTTAAGTGTCCAAGTGACACTTACAGAGCATCATGCAGGCAGTTGAAAAGAAGAAAACTTTGCTTGCCTTCTACCCTCCAGAGGCTCCTGAGACAGCCAAGTGTACAGGAGGGAGGAGGGAGAGGGGGGAAGCACAGGGGGATGCCAGAGAACTGGGATACCCTCTCTTGTCCCCTGACTGAAGGGCACTGCTGTTGCATGCCACCATAGCAATTTGGTGATACTGTGGTGATGGAGTTTTAGAGGAGTTGTTAGGGACTGCACATCTGGATTGCACAGCTAGCACTCCAAATTGCAGTGGGATTTGGAGCACTTGAAATGCACATCTTTCCATAGGCTAAATTCAGTTTAAGTCCTGTTTAATTTCCTGTAAGATCTAGCCTAGTGGTAAAGGTGAGGGGGTGTGTGGAATGGGGTGCCAAATTCTGTTCCTCATCCAAAGATGGACGGATGGATGGACGGACAGATGGATGGATGGATGGACAGACAGATAGGTGGCTGTTTAATATAAAATGTAAATACAATATGCATGCATATGTATGTATGTGTATTTGTATTTATATATTTTTTTTTATATTTTACATAAAACTAGTGTTAAAGACCAGGGAAGAGGTACTAGAACCCCAAAAAAACCTTCCTCAGACAAATGACTTAATCATTAACTTACAGAATCCTCAGTTGTATTCACATACTCTCTTTTTCCTTCTCAGTTTCAACTTCTTTTCTGTATGGAGCACAGCTTCAACAGAAGTGGCTGAAAGAACTTCCTCCACCTCAGACCAGTTTATTATTATGTAGTTGTAAGGCTTTTCTTCATGTAATTTAGAACTGCTAGGATGAATTCTAATGTTCCATGTCTTCTGAATACATTTGTCAAGTTTGAGCAACTTAAGCAGAACAATGCCCAGTGTCTAGTTCATGAGCAGCGTAAAGCGGAGCTGGGGGTAAATTGCTCAGCCTTATTAATATGTGGGTAGCTCTGGGCATATGCAGAGAAATAACTCTAGGAATCTAGGAAAACGTTAAAATAAAAGTAAGACACTGATAGTGTGTAAATGGCTCCAGGCTTAGGTGGCAGCTCACTGGCTAAACCCCAATTTAGATGCCTTTGGATCTGGCCTAGGTCCTGAAATTATTTAAATGTTTTTGAAAATGTTACCATTAATTTCTCAGATTCATTTTAATGATGATAAATACCCACTCTGTACAGTTATTACAGGGTTTATTTGTCATCAAGATGGTTTGAAAATTAAATAACATACAATATATAAATGTCTAAGTATTATTTCCCTGAAAAACCCTCAGTGGGTGCATCCAGACAAACATTCATGTGCCTCTTGTGGTGCCTCGAACCAGCTTCAGATGCTGCAAGAGGCATGCTGAGAAAGAAAAAATGCATATTTGCAGCACGAGCCCAAAATATGATATGTGGATTTCCAGGTATAAAAAAAAAAACAAACACCACAGAGAAAAGTTCAGGACACAGTTCTCACTGTGCCAGAAGGCAAGCTGAGGCTTAGACCTCCAGAGATACTCTGGTGCCAGAGTGCCTCTATCCAGCCAGAGCATCTCTATGGTGCCCCCTGCTGTCCTAGAACATTACATTCGTGTGTGGGAGAGTGAGCAGGAGCAGGGCAAGGTGGTGTGACCTGGGCGCTGTCCCTGGTAAGTAGGGACTTGAGGTGGGAGGGATTGTGGGTGGGTTGTGGATATGACGGTGGGACTGTGGGTGTGGGAGGGTTGTGTGGGGGTGGGGGGGAACTGTTTGGGTATTGTGGGTCCCCTGCAGAGGCCACAGCCCCAACCTGCAGCAGCAGCCATTGGGCACAGTTCAGTGTGGAGCTGTGTATGTTCAGGCAGCTCCAGGGCTGCTCAGCTGTCACCTGGGATCCAGCGCTGCCCATAGGGACCATGTGTCACAATGGGTCTGGTTCTGCCTCCATGGAACTGGCCCAGCCTGATGGCACACAGGGCATGTGGAGGCAGGATCCAGCCCAGCACAGCACATGGTCCCTGTGCACAGCACTGGGCTCCAGGTGTGACACGCAGCATAAGTGACACAAGGTCTGAGGTGGCTGGGGCCATGACACACCATGGCGGACTCTGGCTGTAGTGAGCCCTGAGGGTCCTATGGAGGCTGCTTCTGTGGAGGGGGATGTGGCCTCTGTGGGGCGGGAAGCTGTGGTAGGCCCCTGTGGGAGGAGCTGTGGCCCTGTGGGGGGAGCTGTGGTCCCTGTGGGGGGGGACTGTTCATAAGCAATGCAAGGGGGGCTGTGCCCTGGGCAGGGCAGGGGACCCACCCCTTCTAAGCAGTCCTCCCACATGGCCCCACCACACCCATAGTCCTCCCACAACCCACTCACAAACCCCACATCCCCCAAGCCATCCCCACAAACTCCCAACTCACATATCTGGCCCTGTGGGTCAGGAGTGATGGGACTGGGGTGGGGGGGTGGGCAGACTGTGGGTTGCAAATGAGAGGCAGGGGTGGGGGCAGGGTACTGGCATATCAGTGCTGCTCAGCGCCACACATCCTGGAAAGCAAAGCAGGTAGTGGAAGCTCTGGTTTTTCTATGACAAAATACTCAAAAGTAAATGCCAAAGTTTATAGATATTTGGAATTTATTTTGTTATGATGATAGAGGCACTGGTAAGCTTCCAAATTGCTCTACACTTGTAAATGTATCAATAAAGCATTGTCCAACTGATCTCTCTCTATATAGTGGTGTTTCATTCTAATATCAGAAGACCAATATTTTGCTTATTTCAATGAGAATTTGGGTTTCTTATCAGATAATTTGCAATTTTTAAACAGGGAACACCAGGATCTCTGCTGGTGAGACAAACGGCAAGGCCAGGGCAGAGAAGCCTGTCCAGGACCAGCAGTGGGGACCCAGCTGGAGGGCAGATGAGGTGGCTGACCTTTTGGCCATTTGGGGCTGAAAGGACACACTTGGACAGTTCAAAGCAGGCAACCACAAGAAGCACATCTTCTGGGCAATAGCCACCCAGATGGCAGAGTGGGGACACCCCACCCAGGTCTGGCAGGCATGCAGCCAGGAGACCACAGGTCCCAGGGGGCAGATGCTGTTGCAGGTGGCCGCAGGTCACAGCCAGGCAGCAGCCCCCCTGCTGCAGTGGGTAGAGGGTGCAGTGGTCACTCCAGGTTAGGGCTGCTTCAGCAGTCTGGCTGGAACAAGGGGTAGTGTCCCCAGATACCAACTGGCTGGGCCTCTGAAGCTCCTGAGGGCAAATAGCCCTGAGCTGGTCACCAGGGCAGATTTTTATACTGCTGGGGCCAGCACTGGGCAGATTTTCATACTGTTGGGTCCAGCACAGGGGTTGACCCCATCCTCTAGCTCCTCCTGGCTGTACATCCAGGAGGAGCCAGGCACAGTTATTTTGCCCCAAGTGGTTCAATTTGCCCTACACCAAAGTGCTTGTCTATGCACGTGCACTGAGGCAAAAATCCCTGGCAAATATTTGTTCCACTACTATTTGAGCTGCTGCAAGTGCACATGGCTGCATGTGTGATTTGCCCAGTGAATTCAGTCTGGAAACATTGCTTTTATACTTTGTAAAATGTAGCAAATACGGAAATGAAGGGATGAAATCTGTGAACCTTCACTCAAGGAAGTTTTAAAGATGAAGTTACTAATTGTTCTGGGTGATATGTCATGCTATTTGGGTTATATGTCACTGAGCATATTAGCCATCTATGTATTTGTCATATAAATGATGTCTGCCTACAGTCAAATATAGCTCTCTTCTTCCCTTCTTTCAAAAGTGTGAGTAGACAAAAAAATTTATAATAATCCATCCCAGCATGTGCTTTCTTCATCACTTACCTGACAAGTTCTCAAAGATGTGTCTTAAATTCAAAGCAGAAGCTCCCAACTTCAGTTATGTATGCTATATGAAGCATTAAGATAAGCAATTCCGTTCAAAATGAAAGTGATGAATTTTAATAACTTTTTTTATCTGATACATTTTACCTCAGTGAGTGATATAATTCTTCCATAGATGCCTAGCTTTGCTAAGATATATATAACACTTTAAATCCATAATAGCAAAGTGGGGCATTTTCTTAAATAAGATAGATTTAATGAATGGGCAGGTTTCTAACCAGGGCACTTTTTAAATTTAAAGATAGCAATATGTCCTCAACAAAATGAATATCAAAGGGCCTATGAAGGCACAAAGGAAAAGTCCACTTGAAGTTGTCTGAGATGCATACTAGTGTCAGTGGGTGCTTCTACATGAGACATTTATTGTGCAGTAGATAAATTAGCTGACATAGACACCACACATCTACAAATGCACCCCTAATAGGCTGGAGTAAACTAATATACTCTGCAGCAGGATGGTACTTGTAAAAACTCCACAGCAACACACATGTAAATTCTGCCCTTGGCTCATTGTGCTTTGATCCTGGGCACACATGCAAATAGCATGCCTGGGAGTCATAAACTCTGGAGCAATAAACTCTGAAGTTTATTTGCATTAATTGTTCATGTAGACATGCCTAGTGTGCATAGCTTTGGAGAAGCAAAATCAGTAAATTTAGTTTTCTCAAATTCAGAAGTTTCCTTTAGAGCTTGACATTGGCACAGATTAAAAAGCTCAACCAACTTCTATGAAATATAAAAATCATACTAAAACGAATGGGCTTTTAGCACATGCACACTTGTCATCTTCTCTCAGAGGCCGTCCAACAATTTTCCCTTCCAATAAGCCACCTGCACAACTAAATATCCTTTACTGTCAGTGCCTTTTCTCTACAGACATCTCAGCTTCCCATCTCTTTAGTTATGTTTAAACATCAGCTGGTAAGACTGTAGCATGCATGTGAGATGTGTTGCCATGCAGTGGTGAGGATGCTTGCCTGTTGATCCACACACTCCTGAATATTAGAGAAATTAAGATCCAAATATACATTATGTATTTGACCACCATTTTTAGAAGTGGTCTGAAACACTTTATTGATACAAATTTAAAAGTTGGAAAATTTGAATCTAAGTGTGAAATTAAGGGCTC
This sequence comes from Crocodylus siamensis, assembly GCF_052110815.1. Lineage (NCBI taxonomy): Eukaryota > Metazoa > Chordata > Crocodylia > Crocodylidae > Crocodylus > Crocodylus siamensis. The sequence continues at coordinate 40,878,542 of NC_143396.1, forward strand.
ATTTCCATATCTTTTCTTTACACGCATCAACCTGTGTTGCTTAAAGAAAGGAAAGAAATAGTAGTATTATGTATAATATAATTGTAAACTGTTGAAGGAGAACTATTCATTTGATCTCTGGTGGAAGAAATGTACCTCCACATGAGGTAAGCTATAACTAATTATTAGAACGAAAACGTCAAATGGTAAACACTCAGAACACAAAATATTAAACAACTTGAATATGTCCTATTGTTTTGATTTTTTTTTATAGCATTGTAATGATTTGAACATGCAATGATTCCTTGTATTTTAGGGCCCCAGGATACTCTCCAAAATACAATATGCTATATAAACATTATCTCGCTCTTTCTCTCTTTTTAATTTCAATTTCTTTTATATAATTCTAATCTAACATGGGACTGTCAAATTTAACCTTTATTTTTTTTCTTTTAATCTTTGACTGTATGTGCTTATCCTTGCATTGATTTCAATAAATGATTAACTACAGCACACATAGATTGTGTTTTCCATTTTATCAAGTAAATTTGGATTAACTCTTTGGAGCTCCACCAGTTTATATGAGAAAATAATTTGTCCAAATGTATCAGTGCCTTTCCTTCTTTTTCTTGAAAGGTTAATAATGCATTTTGATTTGATAGTCTCCTAAAAACTGTCTGTAGGAGTAAAATCATATGCTGGTGGCTTTACGCAATTTAAAATAGGAGAAATATGTCAAATAATCTCTTCCCTTTCTGGTGACTAGTAGAATATATTCGGGATGTGTAGGAGTTTATACACTAGGCTCTCTTCTTGGATTTGTATGTGTAGGCGAATACATGCAGTTTCAGACTTTGGTAAGTAGTACATTACTAGTGGATTGATTTGGCAGTAGTGTATTTAGGTACTTGTTTGTAATAAAAACCTTACATTTTTTGTATGTGCATAGCTTTTATTTTCTCTAAGGGGAGTTTTATGTGTATCAAAGAGGAACAGATCCCAGAGAAGACATTATTTCTGATTATACAACTAATATTTCTTAAATCACCAACTCTGAATAATTTTTGTTTTTTTCAGTTTCAGTCTAGCACATTAACTCACACACGTTATTAAATCCAGTGCACGGAAGATCTGTCCTAATACTTAAGCATTCCTTTATTTTTTACAACCAGTGTGATGTAATTTAAAGGACCTAATAGAAATGTCCACTACTTTTGTGGTTCCTCTGTAAAGTTCTAAGACACAGTGAGAAAAGCATATTGGATAATCTCCCACAATAATACCAGAGAATCCTAGATTGCCCATTTGTAACTATAGACCAAGTTTTCTTCAATTGTATCATCTGCCTTGCATATAGTGCAGTCTACGCAGCAAGCCAAGTTTGAATAGACTTGTTTAAAGTGTCAGCAAACTGTGCATGTTTCTGATTTGGATGTACGAGAAAGATTTTTTTCCCCCTTCAAATAGTTCAAAATAGGGGAAAATAACAGGAAAGATTTTAAATTGAGAAATATTTCTGTTTATTTCCTGAAAAAAATAACAAACTTTTTCTCAAAGGCTCTATTTATTATAAAGGCAGGGATCAAAATTGAAACTGAAAAACAACAATACATTTTGGATGACACAAGCCTTAATACATTTTAGCCTCAAAAGACTTTAGAAAGTTATGAACAAGTGTCTTTATTACATCAGTTACTTTGACAAACTATTTGGCCCTGCAGGAGGTTCCAAGAGGGAAAGGGCAAAATACACCTTCCACATCTGTTATAGCCCTGGCAGATGTAGTCCTGAACCAGGATATGTATATGCATCCTTAATTAATCAGTATGTGATTATACTGGTTAACTGTGGTGTCTACACTAAGGAAATAGCAAGAAGTGAATTGTGGGCACCTTCTATTCTATTTCCTTACACAAGATTGGATTTATACCCAAGCACATAGATAACATTTTGTACAGTTCATAAGTTTATACTGGATAATCAATTGAAGAAAGGGAAAAAAAAGATTTTGGAACTGTTTAACAAATGAACGTGCTATAGCCTAAATAAAAACTATACATCATTTACAGACATATGTCATGCAGCTGCTGCATTCTAAAATGCTCTCCAATTAGGTACTTATTCTATTATCATCATCTTAATATCTGATGGCCTGCATATTCTCCCCTGAGCTATAGGAGGAATTGTTGCTATATTTCTTCCAAGATATCCTTCTGCAGTGATTTTCCTTCCCCCACATCTCTCCTTTTTCTGGGTTAAAAGACAAAGTAATAGATTTTCAGTAGCAGGGGTATGGTTGGAGATGATGCACTCCATCTGAATATTCAAGGACTGGTATTTCCCAGTATGGTAAAGTTGGATTTTGTTTTTCATTCACACCTCTCTTTTTTTGCTCCCAGAAAACAAAAATCCCAAAACTCCTTTGGAATCGATATTTCTCCAGTCTCAGTTGGTCCCTAAATTTGAAGTTCCTGGGAAAATTTTTAGCAAAAGTTTTTATTATATTTTCAGTTGTCCAGCCATGCAAAAAAGACATACTATCCATGCAATGTGAAAATTAAGGTTTACTGAACAATAATATCTGAATCAAAATAAAGTTACATTACTGAAATGAATTTTTCAGACTATTTTCTATAGAAAAGGTTGCCAAAAAGTGACATGTTCAGTAAAGCATTTTTTACAAAACTACATTATAAAACAGAAAATGGTTTAGACTAAGTTCTTTTGAATAGCTTGATTTGTGAATATCAGTGGACAGAGGGTAATATAATTCCACTGGAGAGAATGCAGCTCCACTGATTTTCAGAAGCTAACGATCTTGACTTTCATAGCTTTTCAAAACTTTTTCTCTGTCCCCATAATTTTCTAGAATTTGGGGGGGAAAAAGGAAAAGAAAGAAAAAAAGGCCATAAAATGTTCTGTTCCTATGAACACAGAGACAGAGGGAGCCTTTGCTACATGTAGTGTTTCTTCCAGAGAACAAGAACAATGTGTAGCACTCCAAATACAGAGTGCAGGTTACTGCACCATGTATAATATTTTGACAGTCTACCCTTGTTAAATGCCAACATAGCATGCAGTACATTCTAAGCTGAATTGCAAAGCAAGCTTCTCAGAAGAAGCAGTTACTTTAGCTGTACTTACTATTGTGATGTCTTCCTATGGCCACATAAAATGTTCTCTGAAAATTTTACTGGTAGATAAATACATGGGAGGCTGGAGTATACATGTGTCATCAGATGATTAGTGGGACAGGTTGGGTAGGGGAGCAGGCTCCTGGGCCTAGAACCCTCCAAGTACTCTGAATCCTGCTACAGAAGAATATTTTCTTTGCCTCCCCACAACCCCAGTCAATCAATTGATTAGTGAGACAGCTAGGCAGGCCCTAGGCAAACTGTAAGGGGCCAGGAGTCTCCTTCCCTTCCCTTGGATATCAGGGAGAAGACTGTGGGATACTGCATATCCTCAACACCCAGAAGACGTTCACAGCCATTCAAGTTAGCATGGGAGGGGAACAATCTACTTGGTCTGATCAGGTAGAGCTTTCTTGCAGAACAGCCATTTTTCTAATGAAAGAAAGTCCTTGAACATCTACAGAATTTTTTCTGGCACAAAAGGAATGATTTTCTCCTGGCACAAATAGGACATCTGCACATGTCCTAGGGTGGATTCTACATCTAACTAAAATCTACTCCTACTAAATACTTGAAACATGAACTGGAATATGCAACAGGGTCAGATCAAGCTGCAATTCATCATGGCTCTGAAGTTTTCATTAAGTTTCTCTGTGGGTGCCACAAACTAATACATTAAAAAGGAGTTTGCTAAAAAATCAGACTTTTAAAGGTTGAAGGGCATGAGCAGTAGACAGTTTAAGTTTTCATACTATAACAATAGGATTGAATCATGGAAAATCAGGGTTGAAGGGGCATCAGGAGGTCATCTAGTCCAACTAGTCCTGAAGAAAGCAGGATCATCCGTAACTAGATCATCCCAGGCAAGGCTTTGTCTAGCCAGGTCTTAAAAACCTTCAAGGATGGAGATTCTACAAACTCTTTGGGTAACCTGTTTCAATACTTTACTACCTTTCTCATGAGAAAGTTTTTCCTAACATCTAACCTAAACTTACCTTGTTGCAACTTGAGACCATCACTCCTTGTTCTGTCCTTTGCCACCACTGAAAACAGTCTCTAGATTTGGGAGTCTGACAGATTGCATGCCACCAATTTAAAATGATACAACCTGAAGTACCACCAGCACATTTTTGTCAAATAAAATAATAAATCTGTTAACACGTATCACTGACAAGTTGTCTACGTACCACTGGTGGTACCCATACCACAGACTGGGAACTGCTGGTCCAGCTCAATTCACTTTGGAACTTCCCTTCAGGTAGCTGAAGGCTGCTGTTAAATCTCTTCTTGGTCTTTTCTTCCTCAGACTAAATAAACCCAGTTCCCTCAGCTCTTCATCATAAGGCATGTGCCTTAGCCCCCTAACCATTTACATTGCAGTCTGCTGGACTCCCTCCAATGTGACCACATCTTTTCTGTAGGGGAGAGCCCAAAACTGGACACACTACTCCAGATATGGCCTCACCAGTGCCAAATGCAGGGGAATAATCACTTACTTCAATCTGCTGGCAATACTTCTACTGATGCAGCCCCATATACCGTTAGCTTTTTTCATAACAAAGGCACAATGTTGGCTCATATTCAATTTATTTTCCACCATAATCCCAGGTCATTTTCTGCAGAGCTGCTCCTTAGCCATTTAGTTCCCAGGCTCTACCAGTGCATGAGATTGTTCCATTCTAATGGAAGGACTTTTCACTTGTCCTTATTTAACCCAATGAGATTTCTTTTGCTCCAATCCTCCACTTTCTCTCTAATCCTCTTAATAGAACAGTTTGATATCATTAATCCTTATCAAACAGAATATGAATTATTTAATTAAATGGGTTTTCTTTTTTTATTAACAAAGTTTTAATGTTCAGGGGGGGAAAACATCATGGTGGAAATTTTCATATTAAATTAGATCCTCCACTTTTGCCAAATATTACAGCATCTCATAGTATAAATAACTAATAAAAATTCAAAATGAAGAAAATATAAAATAAAACAGATCTGGTTAATTGCAAAGAGAGGTAGAAACATATTCACAACAGCAAATGAAAACAGTAAAGTTATTCTTTTTAATTTCATTTTGAGTGGAATGCTTCAATTTAAAATAATTTGACTATTTTGTGTGGAAAAGAAATCCAGCTTATGGCTTGCTTGAGAATTATTTCCTGAGAGGAGTCCTTTTTGTATATTCATTAATCACAGTATACGTTTTAATCTGTGAACCGGTCAACTAAGAATTATTAGTAGTAGTATTTTAATAGTATGTCAGCATCAGGGTCCAGCAAAATCAGGACCTCAATGATGTATGTGCTATACGTATATATAGCAAAAATCAGTGGTCCAGATTCAATTTCTATTTAAACACATAAGTAGTATTTAGATGGCAAAAGTTAACCATGTAACTGGTATTTTGGGACACTCAATTGGCACTGTCATTCTTTTCAGAGCATGATGTACGTACTGATGAGTTCTTCAATGGCTGTGGAGTTTGATGAGTGAGTGACAGTCCCACCCGCAGGTAGGTCACACCCACACACTAGCAAAACTCTGAATCCAAGAAGCAGATTCTTTCCTCCTCTGATGCTAGACATCACAAAATTTGATCCAGTCCACCTTGCAGCATCTCGCTCCATCTGTAAGATGACTCCTCTAACAAGAGTGGCATTCTGTGCTCCTTTCCCAAAAATTCCACAAAGATTCCAAAGGATGCTAAGTTATCTTTGCAAGCATCTGTGCAGTAGTCTGCCCCTCTTTCTAGACCCTTTGCAAGCTTCAGAGTACAGTACATTCTTCAGGATCCCATGATCTGACATTTGCTTGACATGACCAAGCCACTTCAGTCTTTTCTTTCTAATCAATGTTCCCATGAATGACTTACCAGAGTGACTTAACACTTCTACATTTGTCACCCTCTCCTGCCATCTTAATGAAATCATTTTATGCAGGGATCTAATATGAAAGCTGTTTAATCTTTTGGTAAGTTTGGCATAAGCCATCAATGTTTTTGAGCCAGATGTAAGAGTGAACAACTAGGACACTTGTGGAGAAGATACAAGGTGAAAGATGTAGCACCAATATAATGTTTTAAGGCGCTAAGCAGAAAGAGAAGGAAAACTTCAAGGCAGTGACAAAATTATCCAAAAGCTATGGGGTACTGATGGGAGACTAATTTTTCAGACAACTGATGGAAGACCAATACAGCCAAATATAAAATGTTGTACCAGTTCCCTACCTGTGTACAGGACAACTTTCTGTTCCAGTTGGAGATACAGCTATGGGATCATCTATTTTACATACTGTCCTGACAAACAGGGAAGAATTGGTGGAGGATATGAAGGTGATAGCCACCTTGGAAGGAAGTGATCACAGTATAATAGAATTCCAGATCCTGAGATAGGGAAAATACGATATTAAATGAAAACTAGGATGCTAGGTTTCAAAAAGGCAGATTTCAACTGACTCAAGGACTTAATAGGCATGGGAAGACAGATTGAAGGACAAAAGCATCCAAGAGGGCTGGAAACTTCTTAAGGGTACAGTATTGGAAGCCCAATAAGACAGTGATCCTATACAATGGAAACATAGGAAGAATGGCAAGAATCCTCCAGTGCAAAGGGAAAGCATACAGGCAATGCAAAAATGAGCAGCTCGTCAAGGAAGTGTACTAGAAAATATAATTGGAAGATGTCAAATTTTAGACAATTTTGGATTTTAAACTTCATTGCAGAACAAGAAGGAAGGTTTTTTCCTCCCTGCATGCCATCTAACACCTCCAGGGAAGGAATTCTACTTGATCAACACATCAAAGAGCTACTTAGCACAACTCACAAAGACACTCTCATGAACCCAGAGGCACAGCCTTCCATCTTCAGCTCCCTCTGTGCAAAAACGATGTTTACTTCCTACCTATGGGGACTTTGATCCTGAAAGCTTGCACAAAACAAAAAAATTCTTGCCAATTTCCAGTTGGTCTAATAAAAAGTATCATTTTGGAACCAAGAGTTCTATTTGTTTGTATGCCAGGAAATAGAGAGAACTTTCAGGAACAAAATCAGGAAGGCAAAAGTAAAGAATGGGCTGAACCTGATGAGGAAGATTAAAGACAACAAGAAGAGGTTCTACAAGAAAGCTGGTCAGAAAAGAAAAACCAAGGAAGCTGTGGGTTCACTGTTAAATAGCTAGGGTGAACTGCTACTAGAAGAAGCAAAGAAGGCAGAGCTACTCAAAAGCTACCTAGCTGCAATCTTCAAAAAAAATTAAGCTTGGACCATACAGGTGACAAGGTTTATTTGGATAAGGAAGAAGAAAAGCTGAGGGATGAATGAATTCAAATCAGCAGTCCTGATGAACTTCATTCATTCCAGGGTACTAAAAGAACAGTAGAGGAGATTTTGGAACCTTTGGAAATGTTACTAGTGAAGTCACGGGAGATGGGCAAGGTACCAGAGGACTGAAAAAGGACTGACATAGTGTCCCTCTTTAAAAAAGGCAAAAAAAGGAGGACCCAGTAAACTAGAGTCCAGTTAGTCTCACCTCAATACCTGGGAAATCACTGGAGAACCTCCAAAGGAAGTCCATGGACAAGCATCTGGAGGGGGAAAAGTTGATCACAGGCACCCAGCATAGATTTACCAAGAATGCATTATGTTAAATACACATGATCTCCGTCTTTGACAAAGTAACGACTTGGGTAGATGACCAGAATGCCTGGATATCTTGTATCAGGATTTCAGCACTGTTTTTGACAAGGTCCCACATAAACAAATTGGGCATTGGTGGGCTAGAAAAACTATTATTTGGAGGGCTTCATATCTTCAAGTAAAGGAGACTTATAAATGGATCATGTTAAATGGGCAGGCGGTTTTAAGTCAAGTCCCACAGCATTCTATCCTGGACCCAGTGATGTTCAACATGTTTAGTAATAATTTTCATGCTGGAATTGAGAGCTTCTTGAGCAAGCTTACAGATTACATGAAAGTGGGAATGATTAAAAACATGGAGGACATGATTCAGAAGGATCTTGTCAAATTGAAATGCTGGGCTGGACCTAACAGCATGAAGTTCAATGTTGACAAATGCAAACCGGTACACCTCAGCAAGAATAATAAAAAATGCAAATAAAAAATGGATGACAACCTCCTGGATGGCAGCACTACAGAGAAGGATCTGGAAGTCTTGGTAGATCACAGAATTAATATGAGTCTGTAGTGTGATGCAGCTACACAAATGGCAAATGTGGCTTTGGGATGAATCAACAGAAGCATTAGGTGCAAGGCATAGGATGTGATACTGCTTCTCTATTTAGCATGGGTTAAGCCTCATTTAGAGTACTGTGTATAGTTTTGGGGTCCACATTTTTAAAAGGACATGGAGAAGTTGGAGGGTGCAGAGGTGGGTGACAAAACTTATAAAGCGCATGAAAGGAAAGTTGTATGAGAATAGATTGAAGGAAAGAGGTATGGTCATCTGTGGAACAAACACTTAACAGGGGACATGAGGGACTGCTAAGGAAGGAAAACACCTTTTCTCTCTTACTGCAGAAATTAGGACACAGACCAATGGCTTGAAGTTGCAACAAAGTAGGTTTAAATTAGATATCAAGAAAAAACTTCTGTAGTGTTTGAACAGTGGGGCAGTGGAACAGACTGCTTAGGAAAAATGTACTCTACATCACTGAAAGTGTTCAAGAAGAGGTTGGATAGCCTCTGGTCAGGGATGATGTAAGTATAGCTATGCCTATATTCTACAGTGGGTATCTCCCATGCTTCAGGACTTTGTAGTTTGACACATGGGTGTGGAGTGAACTCCCTTCTCCCATACAATATATGCTAGGAGATCTTCATGTTCAGGAGCTGGGTGCTGTTACTCTGCTAAAATCCTGCTTTGCACAGGACAATGTATAACCTTCATGAAATGTCAGTCACCAAAATCCATGACCAATTTTTTTTTGGAGGAGAAGGAGGATGACCCTCCTATCTTGTAGAGAAAAAGCTAGACGTCATGGCATTTACCCAGGAAGTGAGAGAGCAAGTTTATTAGTCCTCATCAGTTAGTGAGGTTTAAATCTACATCTCCACTTCCCACCAAACTGCCCTAAACACCTAGTCAATTATGCACTGAGATCAACCTAATCCTGGTGAAGTTGACCTAAATGTAATATCCATATGTAGCCTTACTTATTACTGGGTCAGCCAATTGTTCTTATCTCTGTGTATCTAAATATATCCACTGGTCCACAGCATTCAACTAGCAAGCTGTCTAAAATTAAAAAAAAATCCAAGAAACAAACAAACAAAAAACCCCAAAAGTAAACCAAAAGAAAGCTCTAATGAACAATACCCCTTTAACTCCTTTAATCTCATTAACCTTTTAAGCTACCACGACTTTCCTAAAGTTTTCCAATTAACTAAGATGGTAAGCTCATATTTATCAGAAAAAATAGGTTCTTATTAAGTCTCTTATAATTAAGTCTCTGATTACAGACAAACAAAATGTCCATGTTAACAGATTGATTTTATTGAAACTTTCAGTATAAACTGAAGTTTGTGAATCTGCCCACTTCTCCCAAAGTTTATATTCTTGGGCTGTCAAGAAGCTGGATCTCTGACTCCCTAGGCAGCCACTCCATTCCCAAGAACACCCTACTTGCTGCTAGAGTGTCTGACTCCATGTGTAGTTGCACCCCGACTTTGCCCAACTACTAAAGCTGCATTACGCTCTAGACTGCCCAGCTCAATAAACAAGTAGCTTATTGCCCCCCAAAATCCACAGCTCTCTTCCTGTCGAAAGCACTTGTGAGCTGGAGCTTTCCATGACAGCTTCCCAGACTTACAAGTAAGTCCAGCTTCCCATGACAGCTTCCCTTACTTACAAGTAAGTATAGGTACTCACTTGTTCCTCCAGGGCTAGGGACATAAATTAAACAAAAATTGGTATAAGTGATTGTACACTGGTTCAAATCTGTAACACAACAGGAGTTCAGTACACATACACCGTTTCCAAAATGGCCCAAAGCAGTTTAAGATAAACCTGGATTAATGTAGTATCAGACTTAAATGATTTAGGTAAAATTGGTTTATTGAATTTCTGTCCCAGATCCCCTCCAAAGTAAAGTTAGCTCACAGTACCCCAGCATCCCAGGATGTTTTGCACCCCTGAAAACTGCCCCCCTTGCAGATTGGGTAGTCTAGCCTTGGTCCAAGCTGCTTGCTCCAGCTGAGCAGGGAGGCATGCTCTAGCATCCCCTGGCTTCTGACCTGAGCCACTCTGCAGGTATGTGGTTGCATTTCCAGAATCAAAGGTGAAAGTCTGTTCACTTGCCAGGTGAACTGCTGTGGAAATGAAGACCCCACAAACCAAAGATTTAGGAGTAGAAATTTTAAAAGGAAATTGGTGGGTTTCCCTCCCCCCTAACCCCTCCCCCAACAAACAGATTTCTTTTTTTTCCAGAAATGTGAAGTTGTTATAGGATGGGAAAACGGTGTCCTTCAAAGCTATAAGATAAAAAGAAAGAAACAAACAAACATAACTCCCCCACCCACAGTTCCTCAATCCACACACAACCCTCCCGCCAACACACAGCCTCCCACCCACAGTTCCCTCACCCCCAAATTATCAGTCCCCCACCCCCATGCTCCTGCTTACCTGGGACAGTGCCTGGGTGCAGGTCAGTGCTGCAGCCTTGCCCCACTCCTATTGTCCCAGCAAGCTAAGGCAGCACGTTGGAGCAGCAGGGGCACAGGGAAGCCATAGAGACACTCTGGCCAGAGTGTCTCTCCAGAGGTCTGATTGCCTCAGGGCATGCCCCAGAATCGTGCCCCGCACCACTTTTTTCAGAGTTTTTTTTTTTTTATACCAGGCCTTCCCAGTATCAAAATTAGAGTCCGCACTGTGCAAGGAACATTTTCTTGTTTGTTTCTTGGATTTTTTTTATTTTAGACATTTTCTTGCAGGGACTAAAACTATTTTGAGATGCCACAACAGGCATGTGCTTGCTTGTCTGCATGTGCCCAGTGGTTGCACAGTGCCTGGACCTGGAGCAAGGAAAGCCCTCCACCTGATGTGCTGAAGCCATCCAGCCCATGTCAAACCAGACCCTGGCTGTTCTAGCACTTGATTTCTTAAAGGTTGCCAGCCACTGGCTTATAGAACACTAAACACTGAAAATCTTTTAGCTAGGTTTTAAATGAAGTTAGTTAAAGCAAAATCAAAGGCTGGGAAAGTGATATGCATGTGTGTGCATGTAGGTGTTTTTGTAAGGTCACTAAATCCAAACAATGATTTCTTTCATACTGATTAAATTCTTGCATATTTACAATAATAACATTCTCATCCACAAAGAACATGAAAACAATCTCTGTTAGCATGGGTCCCAGTTAAAACCTAATGATGACATGGCCTAGTGTCCAGAACACATAGAGTGTGTTTGTTTGTGTATCTTTCCAATAGACAAATACAGTTTGGAGGGCAACAAAAGAAATGGGAATGAAAGGAAGGAAGGTCAATACAACCTGAAGAAATGTTAGCAATGCACGTTTGAATATATGAAGGAAATTGCAAAGGGAGGGAGAGGCATGGTGAATTCAGTTAAGGGAAACATAAGAGAAGTGGGGTAAATATGACTTTGTAGCCATGAGTAATGAAAGGATACAGTGATAGATGGAGAAAAAATTCTGAGCAGGATGGAAAAAGGAGTATCAGCAATGTGAGAAGGAAGCCAAAGGGGAACAAAGGAGAAAGAAAGAGTATTTTTTGCTAATATGTAGTTTTATGCCTATGAATATCTTCTCTTCCATTTGCTCTAGCTGTTATTTTTCCATATCTTTAAGACACATTCTATAAAGTTGAATACATTTTATTTTCTTTTGCCTATTGGCTGCCCTCCAGCTATTGCTGCTCCCACTTTATACTGACTCCTTCTGTCAGACACAGGAGTTCAATATATGACTCCCACATCCAAGTATTTAAAAAAGCAAAATTACTTGATCTGGGGAAAAATCAGCATATTAAAGGCTCTTAAAATTGTATGCACACATATACTGAAAATTGCATTAAAAATCCTGTTCAAAATCTATTACATATGTTATTATTCAATAACATATTATGCAGGGTGAAAGTGGCAGTGACCACTAAAGTCAAGATTGCATAACAGTTTCCATTCTAATTGCCTGTTTTGATTTACTCTCAGCTTTCTGGAACTTACAGTTCTGAAGATATATTCAATGGTGATTTTGGAAGGAAATAAGTAAAAGTGGTTTGGTCTCTTTGTCAGTACACAGGTGAGATGATTTAAGGGATGTAAAAATATATTTTCCATTAGTGAAAAAAATATCTTGCAAGCAGTTTTTGAATGGAACTACACCTCAGACAGTTGGGGATACAGAAATAAATTTCTCATGAATGAACAAAGCCTTTTTAGGGTTCTACTGAAAACTGACTGATTTGACAAAATCTATGACTTTTCAATATAGCACTCTGTGATTTTTCAGTTAATTTTATATGGGATATTTTTGCTATGCTAGTAACAATTGTGGATAAGAAAAGTGTTATGAGGCTAATTAAAGGTCTGATCCAAAGCCTAAAGCTAGATAATGAAAAGCAAGGAAAGCTCCTCTATGTATTATAAAGCAGTGGCTGACAGGTTACAACCTGTAGGCTGGATCCAATACTCGAAGAGATGGTATTTGGCTCTCCAAGAGTTTACCCATCCTGTCCTGCAATTTTGCACCTCACTGAGGTTTGCTGTGCTAATTCAGGCTCCCAATGCAAAAAAAAATTGGCTGATCACTTTTATAAAGTATAAGCTAACACCCCAGCTTCTGAGGCCCTCACCTGGCCTTTACACTTGAATGGGCACATCTACACATGCATTTGATCTGGGATCAGATCATCTCCCAATGCCAGGTCTTTGACAGTGGGACCAGTTCTGGGAGATCCTTATCTTACAAACTAAGCCCTTAGACAAGGCTTTCCCAGCACCAGCACCATGACTGTGAAGCTGGCCCTGGGAGATAAGGGTCTCCCAGTGAGGTCCGCATGACTGTAGCCATGACACTGACACTGGTATATACAGATCTCCCAGCAGTTCCATGACCACAGAGTTGGTACTGGGACATAAGTATTTCACAGCCCCGCTCCCAGATCATGATCTCATGGGGGGATGGGGGGCTTGAAGCTTCCTGTTGCCAGGGCAGGGGGACATAGTACCTGCCCAGGCTCCAGTGGTGGAGTCCAACCTGGCAGCAGGCAGTTCCTGGGACCAGAGCTCCCTGGTGGCTGACTGATCAGGACCAGATTTGATCCCAGTCAGGTGTCTACATGAGTACTACTGTGCCATTACTAATTGAAAGTAAATAAGCTACTTGCATTTGCAGGTGGAAAATATACCCACAATTATCAAGGTTTACTGTGCAGTAAGTGTGTGCACATGTAGATGCACATGTTTAATGTTCAGTAAACTATGCTGATGCACAGTACAGCTTCTCATGTAGACACACCCAGTATGATAATTTCTACAAAACTTAGCAAATTAACATATGCTTTCTGAAAAGTAATTTAAATAAAAATATATTAATATGTTTTGTAATGATCTATCCTAAATAAACATACTTGTGCAATGCATTATATTTGCTATAACATTTGCTAATTCATGTATGATTACTCTAAAAGAAATAGGTTAGAAAACAGAAGCGGCATTTAGGATGAGAAAATAATTAAATTAATGATGAACCTTGAAGCACCTGACAAGTTCATGTTAATCAAGTATACATTTACCTAAAGATAAAGCAAAAGTGCAAAAAAAAAAGTCTTAATAGTCTGTGAGCAGTGAAGTGTTGCTAAGTATGTAAACAAGTTACTTGTTTTGAAATTTTAAAAACCTAGCCGAGCTCAAGAGACATTAGAAACTAGCCAGATGTCTTTGAAATGCTGGAAAAGCAGGCTAAGAGGATGAAAACTGAAAGACCTGCATCATGATTGATGTCCTGACTCACAATAAAAATATTGATATCAGCCTCCACTGGACTGAAGGAGCAATTTCTCTGAAAATGTTGGGAAATGAAGGAGAACACATACAAGACGCTGACTAATGCCTTTGTAAGCCTATGATTCTGCTACCCCCAAAGGAGATATGTTAAAGAACCTAATCTAGAGGACATTCAGATGAAAACAAAAGTAACCAAAATTCATAATGTAAACTATTATATAGTTGCTTTGTTTAAGCTATGACTACTGCATAGTTTACTATATAACAATCACTATTTATTTCTAGGCTCCAAAAGGTAGGCATATAAGCACAGGTCAAGATTTTTGACAACTATTTCTAACAGCAATTTCCATGTTATTTTGTTTCTGAAAACCAGTCAATCTGTTAAATTAGGTCTATACCACACCACATCTGAGCTACATCTTGACATACCCGTAGGCAATGAATGATCTGTGCTCAAATGTGACATTGATTGGCATTGTAAAAAATACAGATAAAGCAACATTACTCTTTGAATATTAAGCCATAACACATTCAGATGTTATTATGTCAGCACAGAAATATGTGGGCATGCAGGGGCATTTAGCCACTCTGAATTCTCCTTGCACAATTTCAATTTCATCCTTCATAACTGCTGAAGTCAACCTTATAAGCACCATAGAAACAAGACAGCCGCTCCTTATCCTAAAGAAACTGCAATTCAGACAGTTCTTGAACCCCATTAACTTTTCAGTTTTCGTTTTCACCTTTGTCACACAGATGTCTCTGCAAATCATACTTTTCCATGCCTCAAGCTGTTGTGTGAGGTAAGAGTAATATTTGCAATGACCTGTTGTATAGATATCTTATGCAAAGTCAGTACAATATGTTGGCTACTACACCTGTAGTTGAACAAATAATGCAATTCATTCTTCAGCAAAACAACTAGTAGTCTTTTTGCTTCCTAAAGTAAACTACTTTGTTCTTTAGGTTTAGATTCTTTTTCCTGTGGCTTGGGCTGTTGAGTAAAATAGCTCATTGATACCTTCTGAAGAAGTATATTGAACATTATTTACTGTTGTCTTCAAATAAAAGTAAAAAGTAAAATCTCTTTTACTGATACACAATAACTCTGTTCTTCTCATATTTTTTTTTCTTGCATTCATAACCAATTACTTTCAAATAGGTTTGAAAGCAATAATTGTTTAGGAAGAAAGGAAAGAATAATTCCTTTAGGAAGCAAAAAATGGAAAAGGAAAAATACTTTGAAAGTGTCCCCTCTCTTCCCCAAGGAAAATATTTTCAAGATAACTTTAGTCACAAAAAAAAAGTTTTTTCAAGGTCCTAGTAATTTATTGTTTACTGAACCAGACAGACTAGTGTACTTTCTACTGACACTAACATATGTGTGTGTGTATATATATATATATATATATATATATATAGAGGTAATAATAAAATAATAATAAAAAAGATATCTGACTCTTTACACCCTTGGCACCATTAAAAGATCTGTTTCTCTTTTTGCAAGACATTCCTATACTCACTTCTATTGTCTCACTGAATAGGGACAAAAGTTACATATAAACCAGTTTAAGTGATCAGAAATTGGTTTAAACCTGTAACAGAATATACATTCAGTGCACATAAACCAGTTTCAAAATGGCCAAAACTGGTTTAATATAACTTTGGTTGAAAGTAGTATTAGACTTAACTGATTTGGGTCAAATGAGTTTATGGAACTTTAAATCAGACTCCCCCAGTATCCCAGCATGCTTTTCAACTCAGGGCTGGGCTGCCTGCTTCAGAGAGCAGGGCTGGCCATGCCACTCTCCTACCTAGCCAGAGCTCTGGCTGGCTGAGAAGGAAGTGGAGCCTACAGTATCTGGCTGGCTTCCCCCTGCCTCACCCTCCCCTCACTTGGCGCTCAAGCAGGGATTCCCCCCTCCCACCCCTGCACACAAACACAGACACACAGAAGGGACTCCAATGGCACAGACCCCAGCCAGCATATGACCATGCCACCACCATGCTAGCTAATGCTGAGAGATGTCTGTGTGTGTGTCGCCACTTGGGGCTTTTTTGAATTAATCAACAGGTGAGCTGGTGATGATCCCCCTATCTTTCTTACACAAGCCCTGGAAAAAGCTGCTTAAGAAGAGCTTGAACTAATGAGAGAGAGGTGTTTGTTTTCCTGATGAGCTGATAAGCTTCCTGTTCTGATAAGTTCCCTGCTGGCTTGCTTCAAAGGCTGCAATCTCTGCATACATCCTTTGCTTGGGCCTGTAGGGGAGGTGACAGGAAAGCTAAGGTGGACATAGAGCTAGGACTAGCGTCCAAGATCAAAGATAATAAAAAGTCCTTTTTCAAATACATAGGGAGGATGAAGAAGGCACTGGGAAATGTGAGGCCCCTGCAAGATATGCTGGGCAAACTGGTGGTTGTGCCACAGGAGAAAGCAGACCTCTTTAACCAATTCTTCACCTCCATTTTCTTATGCAGGGACTGGGCCTTCCCCACCGTGATGCAAGATGGACTCAAGGAGAATGCCTCCAGACCTCAGGTTGGGGAAGACTGAGTTAGAGAGTTTCTGGAGGGACTGAACATGTTCAAATCAGCAGGTCCAGATGCTCTCCACCCCAGGCTCATGAGGGAGCTAGCAGGGGTTATTGCAGGGCCCTTGGCATGGCTTTACGAGCACTCATGGTGCTCGGGCCACATGCCAGATGATTGGAAGATAGCCAACGTGGTCTCTATCTTTAAAAAAGGGAGGAGGGAGGACCTGGGCAGCTATAGGCCCATCAGTCTTACCTCAATCCTAGGGAAACTCTTTGAGAAGACCCTCAAGAAGCACATGTGTGATGGACCAGCTTCAGGGATGATGCTCAAGGGCAACCAACACGGTTTCATTAGGGGCAGGTCATGTCAGACCAACCTGATTGCCTTTTATGATCAGGTCACAAAAGCATTGAATGCATGTATTGCCATGGACGTAGTCTCTCTGCACTTTAGCAAGGCCCTTGACACCATCTCCCACCCCATTCTCATTAAAAAACTAGGCGACTGTAGAAAATATTGCCTACATCTATGCCTACACCGTCAAATGGATTGCAGATTGGCTGAAGGGTCATACTCAGAGGGTGGTGGTGGATGGGTCATATTCAACCTGGGGAGAAGTGGGTAGCAGAGTCCCCCAGGGCATGGTCCTTGGGCCTGCGCTGTTCAATTTCTTTATCAGTGATTTGGATGACGGGGTGAAAAGCAACCTGTTTAAATTTGCTGGTGATACCAAAATTTGGGGTGAGGTGAGCCATGCTAGTAGGGAGGGAAAGACTGAAGCAAGACCTGGATAGGTTGCAGGGGTGGGCTAAAAAAACAGGATGCGTTTCAATACTGACAAGTGCAGGGTGCTGTACTTGGGCAGCAGTAACCAGCAACACACTTATAAGATGGGAAACTCCCTTTTTTGAGAGCACGGAGGCAGAAAGGGATCTTGGAGTCATTATTGACCCCAAGATGAACATGGGCCAACAATGCGAGGTCACAGTTGGCAGGGCTAACCGGACCTTGTCATGCATCCACAGGTGCATCTGTAGCAGGGCCAAGGAGGTGATCCTCCCCCTCTACGCAACTCTGGTCAGGCCACAGCTGGAGTACTGTGTCCAGTTCTGTACGCCCCACTTCAGGAGGGATGTGGACAACATTGAGAGGGTCCAGAGGAGGGCCACCCACATGATCCGGGGACAACAGGGCAGCCCCTACAATGAGAGACTGTGGGACCTGAACCTGTTCAGCCTTCACAAGAGAAGGCTGAGGGGGGACTGGTGACCATCTATAAACTCACTAGGGGGGACCAGAAGGGTTTGGGAGAGATCTTGTTTCCCCTAGCGCCCCCTGGCATAACAAGGAATAACAGCCACAAGTTGTTGGAGAGTAGGTTTAGATTAGACATCCATAAGAACTACTTCACAGTTAGGGCAGCTAGGATCTGGAACCAATTTCCAAGGGTAGTGGTGCTGGCTCCTACCCTGGGGATCTTTAAGAAGAGGCTTGAGGCTTACCTGGCTGCAGTCATTTGAGCCCAGTTTTTCTCCTGCTCAGGCAGGGAGTCAGACTTGAAGATCTACAAGGTCCCTTCCAACCCTACTTCTATGATTTTATTTATCTGTCAGCATTCAAGAGGGGACAGAAAGGTGTGAGAAATGACCCAGTTTGCAATGCATAGGACCTGTGAGTGCTTTCAGTTTCCTGCAGACAGTGTGAAGAAGCAGGGAGAGGGAGACTGAATATCTCAGTATCATCAACAGATGCAGAGACTCCATACAAGCAGTCCCCTCCCCCCGCCGCACATTTGCCTCAGAGACCTAGCCAGGGGCCGGGGTCTGAGAACACTCCTTATACCTTGAAGAGCGCACAGGGAAAAGCTTGGTGAGGGCTGCTTCTCCCTCCCACTCCCTGCCAATTGGGTATTGTGCTGGTGAGGTTGGGGGTTTAAACCTCTCCCTAATCAGAGTGTCCTGTCAGGGCCTGGCCACACCTCCGCTTATCTGATAGGTGTGAAATGGAAGGAAGAACTTACTCTAGCATCCCCTAGCTGCTAGCCTGAGCCACTGCAGACATGTGCCTGTATTTCCTGAATCAAAAGTGGTGTCTGCAGTAGAATTAGTCTACTGCTCATTAGCATCACTTAAAAAACATGCAACAGTGCTACTGCACAGTAGTGCCAATTGTGGCACATTAATTTAGAACCTGTTATTACTTATGAGGTTTTTGCTATTACAGGTACTAAACTTAATGCACCATAATTATGGTGCATTAATGCATGTGTACACGTGCCATTTCTGCATTGTTGTGTCCAATCCAACCTTTCTATATGGTCTGTTCCCAATGTTCTGCACAAGCCACTTTTGGTGTTGGCGTTGCCAGATCTTGTAGGGTGCATTGTGGTGCAATACGACATCTCAGGAGATGATCCATTGTTTGCTTGCTCTGATAAAGTCATTGGTCAGTTGCACAAAGGTCCCATTATTTCATGAGAAAGTTGAATCTTCTGAGACCCACTCTCAATGTATTCAGGCTGTGCTATGTATGCCATTTGTAGTTGGAGCCAGATGATAACTCCTCACTGGGAGTAATTCCCCACTGCCTCCATTCAACAGCTTTGTTCCCTAGTTTCTCCCACTTTTTTTGTCAGAGGGTAGTTCTGGCTGATTCTGGTGATGTGGTCAATGGTGTGGTGGTGGACAAATGAGAGACAATGGTGTACAGGTTGATGTCCACATAGTCGGAAGTCTGGTTTTGCTGACTCTTATCATTGTCATGACTTGCACTAGCTGAAAAAAAGCATGTAGATTTTTAGGCTTTCTAGGAGAGTATGACAGATTGGTTTTATATGTCAAAATTCACATTTCATAAAGAGTAAAAATACAAGCAAGAAAGAATTATAAATAAACAATTTTTTTAAAGCAAATGATGACTTCTCTCCTAGGTTAACATGAGGATAAGAGGTTAATTAACATCCTAAATGGACTATCTTACAACAACAATCAGTCACTCAGAAGATAGAGAAATTTAAGTGAAGGCTGAAAAGTCAGATATGGTGTGAATACATCTTACAATAAAAATCCAAAGAAATAAAGAAAGCAAGAGAAACAGAATCCCAAACTGGTTTGTCAAGGCCAATTACAGTGGCTAACCTTAAATGAACATTTAAAGAGAAAAAACTGATAATCTCCTTAGAGAGGATATCTGTGTAAATACCTTTGTGAGGATGGCAGTTGTTATAATTACTAAGCTAACATTTTTAAGGGTAAAAAGAAATCTTAGCTTATAAATTGTTACTTGAGAAAGGGGCAAACCAGAGAGACTGAGTGAAAGACTTGTGGACCAAGAAAGAGAAAAAGAAAGGGGAAAAATGCTTTTTTAGAAGTGTAAGTCATTTATTCACTGTCACTAAACCTGTGATGTACTTGTCTAGATGAGCTTTCACAGAAGTTTCAGACTAGATATGTTGTTCACATAACATTTTTCATTTTGATCAGATTTTTTTTTCCTGTTCACCTTAATCAATCTTGTTTTAAATTACATTATCTGAATCTTTTCTGGACAGGAAAGCAATTTCTGGCCTTTAAAATAGAAGTGAAAGGAGGATTAAGGGAGGGTTTTTAGAGGCTTATCTACTTTGGATTCTCATTCAAAGGAACAAACAAGGAAATCTCTCCCATAAAGTTCATGTCTTGTATGGCTAGAGCCCAGTAAGACCATGGAAAATTTCTACCCACACATAAAAAATGAACATGGAGAGATTAAATTTTAATGAATTAAATATGGGTCTCTATTAAACACATTTTATCTCTTTTCCCCATGTATTCCTGTGCACCTTCCTGAGTAAAGGGGGAGAGGTTATTATATTCTGCCTCTTTAGTTAGCCACATTCCAGTAACAGCATTTTGTGTGTCAAATACTTCCTATATTTTTATCCCAGTTTTCCAATTGGCCTGTATACAATACCAATTTAAATTATTTCTCTTAATTTTTTTTCCTTTTTTTTGTATAGAAATGTTCTTCTAGTTACCCCATTACTAATTCCTGCCATCTCAGCTCCTGTGATATATACTGACACCAGAAATTCAGTGGCCTCTTTTTACCAGACATGACACTCACTCTACTTTATTCATATTTCACATACAATACGAATTCTAGTTAAAAAAAAAGAAATATTTACAGAAAACAAATAGGATCCTTAAAAAGCACATGATAAGCTGCCTGCTAAGTTAAAATATTCTGGGAATATCAGCATATTAGGTAGGAGATTAATGAGCACCTTAAATGAATGCATTTATTTTTCCTTGCTTTAACCTGCATTTTCCAATGCTTTGCTCACTTGTTCTCTTATCTGCCCACCTCTCTTTAAAACTATTTTCCAAGTTACATAACAGGAAACAAGCTATGCTTCTTGCCTGGGTTCTAACTTTATAGTCATGTGTTTGCTGCTACCACACATCATCTATTTTTTGACCAGTATTGCTCACTGCTAGAGCACTGTGGAAACTAGATTTTCTTTCCTGTAAGAAATTTGATTTTTCTTTTTTTTTTTTCATTTCTAATCAAAATGAAACATTCTTCATTTTTATCCTCCTACATCTTAAGTTCTATAGAAAATTGAACAGTGTCTGCCATGTACTTTGGTCTTGTGCTGGTCTCTTAAGGGCATTTGATTAGAATAATGGTGTAATGGTGTAACAGGGAACCCTAGCCCTGTTACCAGGAAGCAGAGCAGCTCCTTTAAATCCAGAACCTTCCAGGTGCAGCTGTCCAGTCGAGCAGAGGTTAAGCATTGAGCCCTGATAGCTGGTCAGGTGACAGGAAGGGAAAGGCTGGAACCATATAAACCTCAAGTGGAGATGGTCGGGGGGAGCAGAGAGAGAGACTCCCAATGACTATGGAGCAGCTGCGGCAGCCTCCTTGGAAAGAATGTGCCACGCTGTGAGAGACAAGCACAATCACATGTAAATGGGCAGTTTGCTTCTCCTCTTTTTATGTCTTTTTTTTCTTTTTTAAATTTTAATTTTCATTATATGGCCATAGGGGCCTATGGTTTATGTTTAATATTAAGGCCATTGGTTTGTGGCTGAGGCTGTAGGGGAGGAGGCCCCAGTGCTGAGGAGCACCATGTTAGAGGGTTCAAGAAGTCCTGCTGCACTAGGGGATAGCACTAGGGCCACGAACCCAGAGTCACTTGAAAGTAAGATAGAAGACTTGAAGCCAGATCCTAGAGGGTGGACTTAGGTGAACAGCCGTAACTACAAAAAGAGGAGCAAAGCCGGAAGGGGCTGAGGCCCCAACAGCCTGGTGCCAAAGGGGCGCAGTGTAAAAGGGCCAGTAGGCCTGGTATAGTGGAGTATGAAACGAAGGGCCATGAGCCCGAGCAGGGTAGAGAACTAGAGCCTCAGAGTCAAGCCCTGCTTAGTGAGTATTGACTGACAGGCCTAGCTAGAGACAGAGGCCTGAAAATGGTTTACCCCCTCTCAACCCCAACACAAAGAGAAAATTATAAAACATCTGCAAGGCATGGGGCACATCCAGGGAAGGTAGGAGCATGAATGTTGCCATTAAGGCAATAGATCATTATCCTACAGATGGTGAGCCTAGCACCTGTCTGGGAACCTTTGGGTCAGCCTCCCCTTTTTTTAAGAACTAAGTAACACCAAGTTGTTGCAGGAAAGTAAAGGGGGGGAAGCTAATCCCCAGGAGAGGAAAATACACAAGAGTTGATGGGTGCCAACCCACCAGCCTACAAAAATTGCAGCCAAAGATGGCACCCTGTCACAAATGGCCTCTTTTCTCACTGATGTTCTCTAAGTTTCCCTCTTCTTCTCATTCTGGGTGGCTCCATGATATTACTGAGTATGGGAGTTATGCTGATTTCATACTTAAACATATTTTCCGTGTGTCTTTTGTAAGCCTCATGGTATTTTTTAAACTTTATATCGGTTTGTTTTATTTAGAAATCTAATTTGTAAGAAAATATTTATATTAGATCCTGAAGATATTCTCCAGGTATTTATCTCGGAATAAGTTGATCTTATCTATTACTATGGCCATGTCTACACATGCACTTTAGGGCTGTGTGAAACAACACCCTTTAGTTTTGACTCTTGTTTCACAATTTCAAAGGGACAGTGTTTCAAAGCACTGTTCCATTTTGTTTCTTTAATTGTGGAAGAATATGGATTTGGGGGCATTTTAAAGAGTGAATTTAAAAAAGTGAACAAGTGGCAGGACCCAGGCAGAGGAGCCTGCTCAGGGCTGACACCTGGGACCCAACCTGAGGGCAAAAGAGGTGGCTGACCTCCTGGCCATTTGGGGCCAGGAGAACATGCTTTGACAGTTCAAAGCAGGCCACCACACTGATAACACCTTCCGGGTAATAGCTGCCCAGATAGAAGGTGGGGGCATACATGGCAGCAGTGCCGCACAAAGGCCAGCTGTCCAGCCACAGCCAATTGGCAGCTAGCTCAGAGGTGCAGATGACTCTGCTACAGTGCCCATGCCACAGCCTATGCAACCATGTAGTCTCTGTCCAGGTCTCACAGGTGTGCAGGGCTGGTCCAAGGCAGCAGCCCCTACTGCCAGACTGCTGCAGTGTATAGAGGGTACAGAGGTCACTTAATGTCAAGGCTGTTGCAGCAGTCCAGCTGGCACTGGGGGTTTGTGTCCGCATATTTCAACTGTCTAGGCCTCAGAAACTCCTGAAAGCAAGTAGTACAGTCGAGGCAATCCTGTTTAGCTATGCCTAGCTCTGGTCCTGCTCCCTGGGGCTGTTCCAGATTGCAGAGGTATGGAGTTCTTTGGGTAGGTGTATAGGAGTACACTCAAGGACTCCCATTCCTCTATAAGATGGCATACCCCCAGGAAGCAAGACCAGAGCTGGCACCATCAGCCAGTGTGCTGACTAGGCTCTGTGATGGACTCGGGGAGGGGCTGACTAGGCACTCGGTGGGAGCAGCTGAGTTTGAACTGAGTTCCAGTGTGGACTATACGTCTGCTTCAGGTTATGAAAATAACATAATTAGTTGTCTCCAACTACCCTGATTTTCAGCATCATATCCTGTTTCAAAGTTATTTGGAGGTATATTTTTTACATGTTATTTAATTTATTTCTGGCACCATGCTTTGTCTTCCAGATATGTGAAAAAATGTCTCTCAAGCTTCTGATACAAAATTAATTATTTAACTGTAGGAAGATAACTTTCTAGATCTCGGAGATCAATGCTAGCTGCTGCTGTAGTTCTCATTTCAGTCTTAAAAGGGCATGTCAATCTCCTGTTTAGCATATTATTTGAATTACTGAGGTCTTGCCTTTGCAAAATACTCAAGAGGCACCCCTCTCATGTGTGCTTGTAAACATCAGAAGCACTCACTCTGCATCACCTTCTTCCTCTTCATCCATCCTATTCCCAGTTCTTCTTCCTTGCCGCCTGGAAGAAGAAACTACTGAGCAAGCCAAGTAAATAGGGACTGTTGGTGTGTGAATAGCCTTGAGCAGGTCATACTGTAAAGGTCCCTCTCCCCTACCCATACGCATCTGCACAAACATGAAAGGTCACTGTGTCTCTAGCTGTAGGTCTAATGTTAAATGAATGGTAATGCAATGCTACATTATGTGAGAGTCATATGCTGTAAGAACAGTACCGTATAGATAGTGACCATGTATTTAGGGTTTCTTTCCCTTCTCGGTTTGAACTCCTATGAGGTTTTTGTCCTAACATGGTAAACAATTCCATTGATTTTGACATGTAAAAATGACACTACCTAAAAACGTGTGCCCAATTTCTTAAGAAACTGATATGAAGATACAGACCACATATTCTAATTATTGAATCATGTGATAAAGTACAGTCTAATGTCACAAACAGTATAGCAGACAAAGCTTAGTAAATGTCTTATACAACCTAACCTTACACTGTTTTGAATGACTTCATTGTATCCTGTAGATAGTAGGAAGCAGAGGAAGGCAGTAAAAAGATAAAAAGAAAGAGTATGAAGTAACATCTAAGTGGATGATTATAGTAAACATTTGTAATAACCAAAGTTCCCTGCTTCAGATTTCATTTTTAAATCATGAGCAGTTATATTCTCTTCTGAATTAATACCTTTTGCCAGTGTAAATCTTATCTGCTACCATTAAAAAAATGACAGTATTCCATAAGCTTTTTCTTCCATTTGCCCAATACTTCATCACTTTACAGTGTATATCATTTATTTATAAAACTAGAAAATCATATCCTAAGGCAATGCACTGCAGGAACCTTTCATGTTTAAATGACAGCTATTGAAGGAACAAGACATGCTACAAAAAATAATACTAGTGAATAAGAGTTTCCATTATAGGAATACATTAAACTGACACATTACCAAATCTCTTTGATGTTCTGTATCATTTATCAACAACATTAAAAGTATGAGAGTTTTATTCAGAATGACTGCTTTATTAAATATCTATTTCTTAACACGTTTCATACGAAATATTAACGATAAAAATAAAATAATTATATACCATTTTTTCATATTTGTTAGTTTTAGTGCTACAAAGACATTTGTAGCACTCTGTACAAGTGCTTAGCATTTGCCTTACAGATTTTTAGTAAAGAAAGCCGAAGATTCTTAAATGAGATACAAAAATGTGATAGGATTAATCTTTTTTTCCTCCAGCATATGAGAACAAATAAAAGTTTGTTTTTTTTTCTAGCAGGACATGGAAAGAAGCCAAATGCATTTCACTGAATTAACAGGAAGAAAAAGGTAATGTACCAACAAGGACCAAAGGGAATATGTCATATATTAATAGGCCCAGGAATAGTGAAACAACCTATAGGGTATTGCTAAATTTAAGTATCATAGTGTATGCCTCTTAGTCTGAGAGATGAAATTCCTCATTCTGAGTGATGGCATGAACCTCAGCTTAACCCTAAGCCACTCACACTATGTCATTGCTTCTTTGCCATTTGTTGCATCAAATTTAGAGTTTTAAAAAGAAAATCTATGTTAAAGAATGTTAGGTAAAAGGAGATAGGACTACAGAAGGCAAAAGGCAGTGTCCTCCCTGTATGCCAGGTGTTGCTATAGAACTATTCCACACAAGCCAAGACTTCAAGACTGGCTGGAGCACTCTCTGCAGGTCTTTACTGAAGTTGTCTCCATTGATCTCTCTCTATGGCCTTCTGTGTAGCAGTGGGCTTTCCAGCCCTGTCTTCCATTCCTCAGCTAACACTACTATTCTATAACGTAAGACACTTCATAAAGGTTTTATGAGTTATGACCAACCCTAGTTCATCTGCCAGGCTACTGGCTATAGCTCTGGATACAGCTCCAGGATTTGTCCCAAAACAAGTTTTAGAAACCTTTGAAAACACTATAACATTCCTTTTAAGCTTGTATGCCAGAGGCTTTAAAATTGCAGTAATTCAGAAAATATTTTGTATATTGATAGTGCTCAAACCTGCCTTCGTTTTGAACCACTATGCTTATGTCCTTAGAAAACTAGGCAATAATTGGGCTATTTTGTTTTGTTTTTGTCTGTTGGTTTTACTGTTCCAGGCTTGTAAGATTGTGTTCATTACTGAGACAACTTTATCTGGAAACACTAAGATGGATATTTGATAGAAGGGAGAAATACCAGGAGTGTAGCGTGTGTGGGCAGAAGAACTTCATAAGCTAAGCTTCAGGGGTTACTGGGATCACACTTGCCAACTACAACTGGGAAATGGTATTAGGGAAATTAGCCTGCATGTTCACAAAGAAGAAATTAGAGTCCCATTATTCATTTTTAATTAAAATGTACAAATACAATTTAAACAAATCAATATGATTTAAAACAAATGTATGGATATTCTGACTTATTGACAAACGGGGTCTTTTTGAATAGTAACTTTCATAGAAAAGTAAATAAAATACTTAAACATTTCTAGTAGATCAGAACAATGGATTCTTCTTTTCTGCTTTATAACTACGTTGCCTCTCAAACAAAACTTATGTAAGTCCTTAACAACTTTTTAAAAATGTATTAATGAGTAGAATTTAGACGCAAAACAAAATCAGTCATCAAAAGGTAGGTATATCCAGTTTCAGTTTTAGCTTACAGTTGGAAAAATAATCCCTTTGCTGTTTATGTCCCAAAATCATTAATTAAAAATGATTAAATGCAAAAATTCCTCTAGGAATAATACACATTGAAGTTATATGCAGTACAAACAGCAGGATTCTTTCTCATATATACAGCACAAATGGCATGGAGTAGAGAAAAGGGAATATTGAAATAGTAAACCTTGCCAGATACTAGCAAAATACCCACTGGTATGATTTCTTTACAGTTATCTGTCAAAATACTATCCCTAGTTATGAAGTGTATTAAAAAGAGCCCTGGAGATTTTCAACATCCTTACTGATATGACTGAACTAAAACTAGCCTGCAAAACTCCAAATAAAATTGGCTATGCTGCTTATTTGATGTGAGATGATCAATATAGATACAGCAGTGTCAAAAAAACATGGGGAACTATTTGTCTCCTAAATTGGAACCATTGCAGCAGAACTCAATATGGCGACACTCCAGAATTGGTAGCAGCTTCATCCTTTGCCTGAGAAAAAATTACATGGTTTATTCTTTTCTTGCATATCCTATATTCCCCTTGAGATAAAATTCTGGCATTTTACCATCAAATTGCTAATACTGCCAGGAAAATAGCACTGAACAAAACTTAGGAACAATATCCTTATGGAGAACAGGAACTGTGTACTGCTAGTGCTGGATATAAACATACACAAGGAACCAAATAAAATGGGTAAGAGGGAAATGCTTTTGCCTTCACCCACTCTCCCCCCCCAAATTAGCATAGATCGCCAGGTTCATGTGTGTATCACGGAGAGGCAGAGAGAGCAAGATTATGCTGTACTTCCTGAAAAGATGAAGGAGCTAATAATGAAGTTTATGCTCCCAGATAAGGTCTCAGAAAGATACTGAGCATATGGACACATCACTGTAATCTCCCCTGACATAGGTATTAAATGCAGAAATGTATAGGCCCACAATACACAATGTACAGTGGGTATTTTCCTACTATAAGTCACTGGCCTGGTGGATAAAGGTAGCAGGCAGAAAGTCAGGCATATCCATATGGGCACGTCTACACAAGATGCTAAATGCATGTGGAGAGGAACACGCAAAGGAAAAATAAAACAGAAAAATACTCCCCACAGGGAAAGAGGAGTCTGCTGAAAAAGAGACAGCAGCACAGGAAAAAACAAGAACACTGCAGGAGCAGTATTTCCTGAGCAGCTACTCTGTGAGAATAGAGTGATCCTAAGAGGCAAGGGGTGAGGTGCAGGAGGAGACAGGGAGGAGAGGCATTCTCCGTGGCCTGGGGTGCATGGTGAGAGCCTCAGAGCTCCCGAAAGCTGGCTCCAAGCTGGGAGGAAAGCTTGGCCAGGCTTCACTGAGCCATGGGTCAGTGGCTGAAGAGATGCCATGGGGAGGAGTGGTGCAAGTGGCAGAAGTTATTTGTGTTGCCTTGAACCCAAAGTGGGTCCACTGGGTGAGGGTGCCAGAGTGGCAGAAAACCCTCCCAAAAACCTGGAAGAGCGGGGTAAGTAAGGCCCTCCTGCAACTATATAAGCAAAACTTACCTGAGACTGACAGAAAGCCAGGTGGTCTGCTCTTTTCTGGGTCATTGAGACTTA
Organism: Crocodylus siamensis; assembly: GCF_052110815.1. Taxonomy (NCBI): domain Eukaryota; kingdom Metazoa; phylum Chordata; order Crocodylia; family Crocodylidae; genus Crocodylus; species Crocodylus siamensis. The sequence goes on from NC_143396.1 coordinate 40,906,847, forward strand.
AATAGATCAAACCTAGAACAAAAGAAAATACAGAAAGTTATATCACTCAAGAAAGACTATGTTTGTAATTTTCAGCATGACATCTGGATGGCACTGGGACAAGGTGTAGAGGAGGTTGGAGCCTCAAAAGAAATCCCTGCATGGGTTGCCTTTAGCCAACTGCAGTAGAGAACAAACAACACCTTCCAAATAATAGCATCAATGAACAATCAAGATGTGGCAGGAAAGGGTCGGATCTCACCACAGTGAATTACAGGCAACAGAGAGATGAACAGATCAGGCCGAGAAGGCTCCAGGCTGACAATATTAAATTAGGGATAACCCTCCCACCCCGCAGTAGACTAATTCTACTGCACGTTTGTGCTTCACAGCAAAAGCTGTGCTAATGCACTAATGTGCATAATTAGTCCACTGTGCATTAGCGGTACTAAAAAGGCATGAACTGGTGCTACTGTGCAGTAGCACTGGTTACCTGGCATTTAGTTAGCACCAGTTATTGCAGGAACTAAACCTTATGAGCAGTAAGTTCAGCACATTAATGTATGTGTAGACATGCATTATAATTTCTTAAGTTACAGAAGTGTACAAGTTGTATGTTAAGAGTGCTAACCACTGGGTAGCTGTTTCCAAAGAGGCTCTTATCTCCTTCCTAGCTAGTGACAGGGTACTATAATAGCATCTACTGTGGGCAGTTACATCCAGGCCACCAGTTGTCTGTCCACTCCAGACACCAGTGCAGCTCACCTTAGTGTACACATAGATGTAAGTTATACCAGCATTAATGTCTGCACTCTGGGTCATTCCTAGGATCCTTCTACTGTGAATACTTCTGGCTGGAATAACCAGAATAACTCTTGAAATCTATACTGACTTTTGAACTAAAATACTGGATTTTATTTAAGGGATCTATGTTGTAGCCATATTAGTCTAGACACAAAAAAGAATCAAAACTCTTGGAAGAGGTTATACCTTTTATTGGACCAACTAGATATTTGCAAACAAGTTATTGTATTTATCTGCAATCTTTCGGGCATACTAACCCTTCATCAGGCATAGGAGAGAGCAGAGATTGTAAAAGTTCTCCTAGGTAGAAATGAAATTCATATTTCACAGGAGGCTTGAGGTATGGTAAAGTCCCATGTTTGTAATATGTCATTTTGTCCAGGTTAGGCACAGGCAAAAGTTGAAACAGTCTTTTTACGTCAAAGTTATCTGGTGGCAAACTCCATGTAGAGGCATCTTTTCTTCAGGTTATGATGTTTCATATTTCACAGAAAAGTGGAAAGATGGAAAGCTGTTCTGGGCAGGAGTTTCTTTTGTGGTGAGCTGTCTGTGTTTCTGTGCTCTGTGAGATGCAAATTCACTCAAACAATGGCAGGAGTCTGGTGTTAGCAATTCAGATGGTAAAATGCTTCCTGCTTATAAAACTCAGTATTTCTGTTGGTAAAATGCTTCCTGCCTGTAAAGGTCAGTATTTATGTTGGTAAAATGCTACCTTCTTGTAAAATTATGAACTTTTAATTGTAAAAAAATGGCTAAAACCATCTGAATTGCTGATACCAGGCTCCTGCCATTGTTTGAGTGAATTTGCATCTCACAGAGCAACCTAAAAAGACTGTTTCAACTTTTCTCTGTGCCTAACCTGGACAAAATAAACTATTCCAAATAGGGAACTTTATTTAAGAATTTTCATGAGTTCAGACCACGCACATAGTCTGTAGACATAATCCTATTTAACTTTATATGACTAAATGCAATTACCCTGACCTAAAAATGTTATTTTTGACAGTTTCACAGAATTTGCATTTCAGCTGTGTATGCACTGTAAGCAATGCCTGCTCAGTAGCACTACTATTTCGACAGGCAAGTTGAAACAGACTGTTTCAACATGCATTATGATTCACTAATTTAGGTAAGTCCTGAGATAGTAGCCATGCAAACTAGCAAGAGTGGAAGGAGAAAAAGACTGTTTCATGTCTCAGCTAAGGGGGTGGGGAACTCACCAAGGTTCTAGGCATCCTTCACCCCAATGTGGTGTGGACTTGTATCTTCTGCTTCCCAGTAAAGTATTACAACCACCAGACCACAAGTTAGGTATTACTCTAGTGACTTTCCAGCCATCCACTTGAAACTGACCTACTGAGAAGCCCAAGAAAGAGAGATATGTGGGATGAGGAAGGCAATATCAAGACCAAGGTTGTGTGGCACAGGGATGGCAGGGGCATGCACCCCAGGAGGGCATGTAGGGATGTAGGGGCATGCACCCCTGGATCTGCATGAGTGTTACACTACTACATTACAGTACTTTGGAGTATTACAATGCTCAGCATACAAAAGCCTTGTTTCCCAGTGGTTGCTCCTTAATGGTATTTGATATGCTACAGTATTTCCCTAAATAGAACATTTACCTGAATCCAAGATGACTCTGAACTTAAGAAAACCCCCACAATAATTAGATTCTTATACCTGTAACTTATAAATATATTATAACATTTCATATATAGAGTCTAATTAGTGGAGAGTCATCTTAAATTTATCCAGTTTGTCTTTCCCACTGTTGTTGTGGAGAAAGCAGTGGTGGAAGGAAAGGTGCTAGATGCTCATCCCTTTCCTGCCTGCCCCTGCTTCCCCATATCTCTGCCTGCACCCCTGCACTTACACTGCCACATATGCACACACCTTTCTCCTTGCCCCCCCTCCTGTCCCCCAGCCACTTGTCTGCTGTTGCAGCTTTTTTCTGGTTCCAGGGCAATCAGCAGTGGTGCCAGCTCTGGACACACCCAAGTCATAGAATCACAGAAAAGTAGGGCTGGAAGGGATCTCCAGAGGCCCCCTGTGTGAAGCAGAAGCATCCTTATCCAATCCATCATATCCAATCCATAAATTAAACCCTACATAAGACTACTGTCATAAATCCATACTGGCTGCTTTATTCAACCTTTCCTACTTCAGATACTTTGCAAATGGCCTTCTTCAGGAGATGCTCCAGTAACTTCCCAGGTATTGAGGTGAGGCTAACTGGTCTGTAATTTCCCCAGTTCTTGTGATAAGAAGGCTTTGATGTCCCCTGGTGGCCACTGAACTCCTGCACTCACTCTCATTCCTCTGGGTGCTCTTCCTTTTCACTTTTCCTGCCATGCCTTCATGTAACTGATAAAGTTTCAGAAGGCTGCTCCTAGGGTCCAAGATAAGCCCAGTCCCACTCTGCCTTGCCCCTCAGACACTAAGTTGTAGCCCTTTGGTCCTGTTAGTGATTGAAGACACCAGTCACCTTTTGCGCTATCCATGGCTTCTGTATCCCCTTATAGCCATGCCCATGCCTTGCAGGTGTTATTCTGACAACATTCTGACAGTCTGAACCTTCCTATAGTGGCCTTTGCCTTCTTGGCTTTAGCCCACTGTTATTCTGGTTGCAGGCCTCCAGCCCTGGATCAGTTGTTTTGGCTCAGCTTTCTCAGCCTCAACTCAGTATCTCAGTCTCAAGGGCCTCTGTCCCACAGTCTTGGTCTCTGGGCCCCTGGCCCCTGTCTTCATTCCATTCCAGCACCCTGGCATCCCTGACCCAGGTCACACTGCTTATGATCTGACCCAGTCCCCCACCACCTCTGTCCCTGGCCCCCAGTGCCCCTGGCCCAGGCAAGATTATTCCCAAGGTTAATTCAGCTCCCTGGGCATCTCTGGCCTAGGGCAGGGTTGCTCATAACCTAATCCCACCCCCAGGTGCCTCTGGCTCAGATAAGGCCACTCATGCTTTGCTGCTTCTGGCCCCTTTAACTGGGCTCAGGCCCCTGAGTCCCTGACTGCAGAGCTGCTATCTGCAGCCTCTAACAGTTCATCTCCATGAAGCTCACTGGCTCCTACACCCTGAAAGTGCATTATACTGGGTGTCCCTTAGGTACCTCTGTGGCCTTCTATCTTCCCCTTTTAGACCCCACCTGGTCCACCAGTCTCATGCTTAAATCACAACATAAGTACAAGCAATTGCTTCATAACTGAAATTCTACCCAGCTCTGGATCACTGCCTCACTACAGGCCACAAGCTCCCCTTGACTCTCTCCTGGAAGCTCTACAGAACAGCTTAAGTGCCTTCCAGTCTATCTGCTGTAGACATCTCCTTTAGGAGCTCCTCTCCCTGCAGCCTGCAGACACAGACTGACAGCTTGTTCTCAGGCACTGTTCTTATGTACTCCCAAAGCCCCTGTCAGGTGGCCCTCCAGACCCACAAAGGGGTTTCTATTTTGCCTTGAAGGTCAGCCTGCTTTCCTTTGCTGCAGATGGGCCCAGCTGCTTGCAGTGTTTTCCCCTCCTCTCCTGTCTCTTGGTTGCTTATTGCAATGCAGCTACCTCCCTACAGGAAGCTTAGCCTGCCTTTCTTCCCCTGTAAAGTAACAAGAGCCCCTAGCTCCCTGTCACAGTCCTCCTTTTTGTCTTTTTCAAAGAGGGAATTCCTGACCCTGACTACAGTGACTCTTTTCCAGTCCTCTGGTACCTCACGTATCTCCCATGACTTCAAGAAGATGAGGTCAGCATCAGAGGGGCCTTAGTCAAAGGAAAGGATAAGCAGGGAATAGATGGGGCAGGCAAGGAGGTGTCAGACCGAAAACTGTTCCAGATATTCCTCCCAAGTTGGATATCACACGGTCTTCCCTGTGTGCTCACCTCCCATACTGTGCAGCCCCCCTCCTGCTTCTCCAGTCATGTGCCCCTCCCACCAACACTGAGGCTAGGGACAGACATTCAAAAAGCCTGAGCTTGAATTGATTCAACCTTTACAGTTTAGTCTAACCTGGCTAGGCTGAACCAGTTTCCAACCATACAGACAATCCCTCTGTATACTGTCTGCAGCAAACTGACAGGCAAGAAAGCTGAGGGTGGTGGGGGGAGAGCTGATAACAGTGTTTCTCACCCCTATGTCCTGTTTATTACCCCCATTAAGAAAACAACAGAGACATTACCAGCAATCTGTTGATTCAGAGCAGACCCAACATATTCTCTGCTGACTAATACACCAACTCTTCAGCAAAGGTAAAAGGGAGGTGGGGATTTGTGCTTAGCAGAGAGTGGTGAGGGGGAGGGAGGGGAGAAAACAGCTCTTCTCAAAATTTTCCAAGGAAGGACATTAAGCTACCTGTTAATTAGCTTCAAAAAGCCTGTCTGCCTTTGTTTCTCTCACAGCACAGTCAGTAGCCAGCATGTGGTTTGCTAGCTAATCTGGAGGTGTCTGCTAAAGCAGAAGAGGGTGGGGATAATCCCTGTTTAGCATGGAGAAGCCAGACAGATGCAGAGTGGAGGGGCCAGCCCTGATGTGGAGCAGAGCCCCACCCAGCCCAGCCCAGCTCAGCAAGCATGCTGGGGTGCTGGGGGTGTCTGGTTTATTTTAAACCAGCAAGGGATCTGGAACAGACATAGCATAAACCAGTTTGAGCCAAATCAGTTCATTCTGACACTACATTCAACCAGGTTTATCTCAAACTAGTTTCAGCCATTTTCAAACTGGTTTATGTGCACTGAACATCTGTTCTGTTACATGTTTAAATGAGTTTCTGATCACTTAAACTGGTTTATGTATAATGTCTGTCCCTAGCCTGCATGAGCCACCACAGGCTAAAGGTGGAGCTGTATTAGTCCTTGCCCTGGACCAGTACTTAATCTAAGACAAGGCTTTTTCTGTCCTGTTGACTGAGGAAAAATACTGTCTTTTGGAGGTGAGAAGTACTTCAGATACCTGAGAACTAACTTTAAATTATACAAGCTGAGCTCCAATGCATGAGCACTGTACACTGTGGACTTTCACCTCAATAAACTTAGATTTGTTATTGGTAGAAACCAGCACAAACCGGCTCAGATTTGGCTCTTTATCTTTGATCAGAACATAATATGCTTTTGGAGATAGGACAATACATAAAAGGCCTGCTTCTGTGTGTTTATGCCTGTGCAAAGGAAGAAGAAATTGAATATTTTCTTCTGCTCTGCTAGCATATTTCACCCATTCTGCACAGGTCTAAATGACTACACAAACCTCAAAGCAATGCCATAACGGATTCAGGGGGATTGGCTTTGGATGGAGTCTCAAAGAGTCCATCCAGTTTATTCCAATAGTTTTAAACTAAAGATAACTGTGTATGAATGAATATAAGGGATATTTTAAATTAGTTATATGTACCTGATTTGTGGACAGAATCAAGTTGTTAAATGCCTACATTATACCAAATATTAATTCAAATAATTGTGGGGTGAAGATAAGGAACTAATTCTAAAACTCGGGCTCATAAATTTATTGTTATATATTTCATACACAATATATTTTCTTAAGAATGAATCAGGCTGTAGTTTCTTTATACAAAAGAAAAGAAAAGAAAAAAGATTTATACAAAATGAACTGGCATGTGGGCAGGAAATTTATCCTATAAGGTGTCTAAGAAATTCCAGGGGGAATTAATGATCTGCTCTATTCAGGAACATCTAAAAACAATGCCATCTGGTGTTAAGTAGAATTGTAGCCAAGAGCTGGCAGCAAAATACGTTTGACAACCTTGACATAAAAACTACTTATTCCCAATGCCAATTATTCAATCCCTGCAAATTCAAAAGCGTATCTTTCCAAGAATGGCATTTAGCCCCACTGGCATCTGAAATACAACACATACAATCTTTACACCTCAGAGATTAAAGTGAAAATACTTATGCAAAGTGCCAAATAAAAATAACGGAAGAATCCTGATATAAAACGACAAATGCTGGATAACAATGTAGCATATTTATAACCAGGGAAATACTGACATTACCAATTGTGTTACACATCCAAGAGAAACAATGAAATTTAGGATGACAGCCATTCATGCACCCTGAGACATCAGAATCCAGTCCACTGAGTCTCTTTATTCTCATACAGAATTGCTAGGAGTATCCAGTACCCATTAGCTCTATAGACATGGAACTCTATTTCTGTGATGAATTATCTACTGTATAAATATACTTAGAATAGTAATGTGGAGAAGAAGAAGGCTAAACTTTCTGGAGCAAATGCTGGTACCATAAATTATCACAGCACCACTGGATGTGAAAAAACTGGCTCAATGTCCTCATTCTCAGGTATTATATGACCTATTTCAAATGTTAAAGCAAAATGATCTGAAGCACTGATGTTCATACTTTATTTTTTCAAAGTGAAAACTCAGAAGGAAATTAAGTGGCCTTAATTTTACCTGTTTCCAAGAGTTCCATTGTGTATCTACATCTGAGGCCTGAATGAAGAAAAACCCACGTTGCATCTCTTGTTCTAAATGGAAAAAATCTATTTCAGACTGAGTGGCATTGATAGCTCTGGTATCCTGCCTATAATTCATGAAATGTAAAATGAGTGCTCAAGGCTAAACTGATGAGGATTTCAGAGGAATGGCAATAGTAACCTTTCAGATCTATAAATCTTTATGTTAATCTAAAAAGAAGCCACTACTTACATACCTGTAATAGCTATCTAGAAATGATCATTTTCAGAACAGATATAAAACCAGGGGTTAGATCTTTTTAAAGGTATCCCTATGACAAATTACAGGAAACATTTTTTTTTGTCTTCGAAAGATTTATAATTATGTACTCCTCGGTTCTGTAATAGATTTTAAACTGTAGAGTCTGTTAATATAACTTGTGTGATGTAAAATCATTAGCGTGTAGAAGCAGCATAATGTAAAATTGCATAATATGTACTTCCTGCGGTTACTGGCTCTGCTGGGTAGATAGTTACTGTTTAGTTATTCCTTCATTGATACTAATCCTTCATTGATACTAATTAATATCATTTGGCAAGAAATTTAGGAAAATAAAATCCAATTGCAAATAAAAGGAATTAATGCGGGACTTACTTTTTGACTTATTTCTAGGGAATATACATTCCAATATAATGCCTAGCATTCCATTAAAAAAAAACAATTTTGGGCTGGGACTGGGAGCAGAGTGGAGGGAGCAGCAGGGCAAAGACCCCAGTGGAGCAATCCCTAGACTAGGAAAAAGGTGGGGAGTGAAGGATGTCTGCTCCACTCCCCTTTAGGACAAGACTCGGGAGCACTGTACAGGCATTTATTCTTGCTACAGAAAGTCTCTTTCAGGGCAGATATTCCAGGTGCCAACTTGGAAGATCTTTCCTTATGAAGGGATCATATTTTCTTTGGAAGAAATTGAATGAATGTTTGTACATTCATAGCTTCTATTGAGTGTGTGGTGATTCTCCGGGTAGATTCAAGAGTTACCTCAGGTAACATTTAAAAGGAATGATTAACAAAATGTATAACACCAGTGAAATCTTTTGAGACATGACTACCAAATAAAGTTCTCCCTGCATGCCTGAGCAATACTCTTATTCTTGTTCTCATGGGGAACTTCAATCACCCTGATATCTGCTGGGAGGACAATACAGAAGTGCACAGAAAATCCAGGAAGTTTCTGGAGAGTGCTGGGGACAACATCCTGGTGCAAGTGCTGGAGCAGCCAAATAAGAGCTGTGCTTTTCTTGACCTTTCTTCTCACAAACAGGAAGGAATTTGTGGGGAACATAGTAGTTGATGGCAACTTGAGCAGCAGCTACCATGACATGATTGAGTTCAGGATCCTGAGGAAAGGAAATATAGAAAGCAGCAGAGTAAGGACCCTGCTGGATTTCAGAAAAGCCAACTTCAACTCGCTTAGGGAACTGGTAGGCAGGATTCCTTGGGAGGCCCTCCTGTTGGGGAGAGGAGTTCAGGAATGCTGGCTGTACTTTAAGGCAGCCTTATTGTGAGTGCAGGAAGACTATCAAGTATGGCAGAAGACCAGCTTGGCTTAGCAGAGAACTCCTCAGAAAGCTAAATCACACAAAAAAGGAAGCTTATAAGAAGTGGAAACATGACAAACAACCAAGGAGGGGTATAAGAGTATTGTTTGGGCTTGCAGGGATGAAGTCAGGAAGGCCAAAGTGCAACTGGAGTTGCAGCTAGCAAGGGATGTGAAGAATAACAAGAAGGGTTGTCAGTAATAAGACAACGATCAGGGAAAGTGCGGGTCCCTTACTGAACAAGGGAAGCAACATACTGACAGAGGATGCAGAAAAGGCTGAAGTACTCAATACCTTTTTCACCACAGTGTTCACAAGCAAGGTCAGCTCCAAGTCTACTGTGGTGAAAGAACAGGTTAGGGACTATTTAGAAAATCTGGACATCTACAAATCCATAAAGCCACACAGGATGCACCCGAGGGATTTAGCCAATTTAACAGCAGAACCATCATTTCTGAAATCTCATGGTGATCACAAGAGGTCCTAAACAATTGGAAAAGGGGGCACATAGTGCCCATATTTAAGAAGGGGACAAAGGAGGATCCAGGGAACTACAGATTGGTTAGCTTTACCTCAGTCACTGGAAAAATCATGGAGCAGGTCCTCAAGGAATCCATTTCTAAGAAGTTGAAGGAGAAGAAGAAGATTAGGAATAATCAGCATGGATTCTCCAAGGGCAAGTCAAGCCTGACTAACCTGATTGCCCTCTATGATGAGATGACTGCCTCTGTGGATGCAGAGATACCAGTGGATGTCTATACTTTGACTTTAGCAAGGCTTTTGATATGGTCTTGCACAACATTCTTGCAGACAAGCTAAGAACATACAGGTATGATGAATGGACTATAAGGTGGATAGAAAACTAGCTGAATCATCAGGCTCAGAGATCTGGCTGGATCATCAATGGTTTGATGTCTAGTTGGCAGCCAGTATAAAGTGGAGTGCCCCAGGGGTCAGTCCTGAGGATGGTTTTGTTCAATATATTCAACAATGACCTGGAAGATGGCATAGAGTGTAACCTCAACACATTTGCAGATGACACAAAGTTGGAGGCAGTAGTAGATATACTGGAAGGTAGGTTTAGGATTCAGAGACAAATGGAAAAATTGAAGGATTGCACCAAAAGAAATCTCATGAGGCTCAATAAGGACAAGTTTAAAGTGCTGTACTTAGGATGGTAAAATCCCATGCGCCAGTACAGGCTGGGAACTGATTGGCTGGGCTGCAGTTCTGCATAAAGGACCTGGAGGTTAGAGTGGACAATAAGCTGAATATGAGCTAACAATGTGCCCTTGTTGCCAAGAAGGCTAACAGCATACTGGGCATCATTGGTAGGACTGTTGCCAGCAGATCAAGGGAATTGATTATTCCCCTCTATTCAGCACTGGTGAGGCCACATTGGGAGTACTGTGTCTAGTTTTGGGCCCCTCACTACAGAAAATATGTGGACAAATTGGGGATAAGACTCTGGTGGATGGCAGTGAAAATGATTAGGGGGCTGGGGCACATGACTTCTGAGGAGAGGCTGAGGAAATTGGGCTTCATTAATCTAGAGAAGAGAAAACTAAGAGGGGATTTAATAGAAATTTTCAACTACCTGAAGGGTGTTTTAAAAGAGGATGGAGGTAGACTGTTCTCAGTCACGGAAGATGACAGAAGGGGCAGTGGTCTCAATTTGCAGCAAGGTAAGTTTAGGTTAGATATTAGGAAAAAAACTTTCACACAATGAGAGTTTAAAGCACTGGAACAGGTTACCTAGGGAGGTTGTGGAATCTCCATCCATGAAGGTTTTTAAGACCTGGCTAGACAAAGCCTTTTCTGGGATGATTTAGTTGGGGGTGGTTCTGCTTTGAGCAGGGTATTGGATTAGATGACCCCCTGAGGTCCCTTCCAATCCTCATTTTCTATGATTCAATAATAAAATGTATATCAAATATCTCTTCAGTATTTTATAATGTTGGTAAAAATGAGACCAATTCAGTTCTCATGGAGTTGGTAAGGATCTGACTCTAATAGAAGGTGGATCAAATTGAATGTTGGTATGCAAAATACAAATACATCTAATTACCTTGCCTACGGCATGTAAATAACTTAGGCTATTTCAGAAATGGCAGAAACAGACTAGAGTGTGTGACCCTTATGAATATTTTGCCTTTAAGTTTTACATGAATTGAAGGTTGTACATGAGTGCCAAAACCTGCCATTTTATGGGAACTCTTTGTTGTTTTTGTAAAGGCATGATTTCAAAATAATAATAGAAACTCTGCATAAACTTGTATAAAGACAGGTATGCAAGGCCAGATGCCACGTTTCTGCTGATTTAAGCACTGACTATGGCCATGTACAGATGTTTTGGGGATCCAATCTACAATCATGCTTCTTCCTTTAAATTACAAATTGTAGATCTGGTGCTGATTGTGCAGATGTTCACCAATGCCAGGAGCCTGATTTAATTAAGTTGGGGTGAATGGCATCAGAGGGGGGGTTGGCAGGAACTAGTGGGTGCACAGGGGAAAGGTTTTAGGGCTAAAGATAGCCATGGCAGGTGGCAGTTGGTAGGAAAATGGCAGCCTAAATATGAGCTCATTGGCTGGGTCTTCCCAGTCTCAGGGCTGAACTGCAAATATGTATAGACATTCTCAAGACTGAATCTATAATCATATGGCTCACTTTAAGCTGTATGATCACAGATCAAGTCCCATGTGCACATAAGTTTGCTAGTGCCAGGAGCCACACAAGGAATGTGATCCAAGTAAGTCAGAGTGTGAGGAGGGAAGGGATTGCAGTTGAGGAGGAGCTGGCAAATTTCCAGAGGAGAGGCTAATGGGTCCACAGGGGGTTTGGTGGGTCCAAATGGATGGGGGGCGTTATCTGTCTAGAGCTGTGCTGGTACACATGTTTAGGTTAGATGGGCATGGGTTAGCACAGTCTATGTAGTTCACTTCCTAGATTAACTAAAGTTAGATTTGGCTGGCCATTTTTTGTCCAATATAACTTCCCCAACCTGTGTACAATTCAGCACTTACGTTGACCTAGCCCTGCTTAAACCAATCTAAGTGTAACATCTGCACATACCTTAAGTATTGGAGCATAATAACACAAAGTAACTGAAACCCATTACCATACGGAATGGCACTTGTCAAGAATCAAAACCTAAATTATAATTTCTGAAGACCATGCTAGTTAAACTGGTAAGCAATGCATGTGGAATCTTATAATAAATTCTTTACTTAGCAGGGTGGGGCTTCTTCATGATCAGCCCCTTTCATCAAGATATATCCAATCAAACTATAGATAGAGGCATGTCATTAATGATTGTGCATCTGTGATTATAAACCTTGAGAGCACTGGAGAATGAAGGACATGAATTGTTGGGGTAACTCAAGAACTAAAAAGAGCTCAGAGATCTTGGGGTTTGGCCTACACCCACCCTACCAGGTGTGCTTTGGCATTTCAGTTGCCTGATCTGAATGCTAATTACAATTTTGTTAGCCATGTCAGTCTACATTCAGGTAGAGGTCAGGGTAGATTTGCGTCTGATAGACTACTAAATCAAACAGGCATAGCAAAAACTTTTGTAAGCAGCAGTCTTAAAATGATAAAGCAAGCCCACAGTTTATGAAAGATTATGCTATACATCTCTGATTTAGTTAGTCTGTCAGGGGCAAATCTACCCAGACTTCTGCATCTCTTTATAAGATACTCTATCTTTATTCCAGGTTTATAAAATATATTAATTTACAGCATTTAAAAATTTTAATTCAATTTATCACAGTAATATTGAAATGACAAAAAAAATCTGCAAAACTTGATGTAATATACCTCTACATCATATTCCATGTATACTACTCAGATAATATTATATGTTATTGGTTAAGTCATTTTGATTTATATTACAATTAATATAGATACTGTAATTAACTAGATTTGTCCACCACCTCAGCCATCAATAACTTTTAATATTTTACATTATTTTATTAGAACTCTGAAAGAGAACTAATACATTATCCCTAACAATGTAAAGCATGATCTTTTATTATTGTAACTGTATTCACATAACAATTCTCTTTTCCTTGTCTATTCCTCCTCCTTGTATTACATGTAATATAGTTGGTATACTTTTGGGACACAGTCCTTAGTTTTTATGTTATCTTAATATAATACCTTGGAATTTTCATTTTACTGGATTTACTCCCTCACCCTATATACAAAATATCAAATATATTCCTCACAATTATTCCATGTGAAAATATGAATGTATAAAAGAGTAAAATCCCAAACTAGAATTATATTTCACAGATTAATAGGTAGGAAACATAGACTTGACACTTTCATTTAAATCATATCTCTCTACCTGAGATTACAGCCAAATTTAACAATCCAAGGACTGTCCTCAGTACATGAGGAAATTATATCACATAATCCCTTTCATAAACGGATTGGGTTCTGACACTAGTTAGTTTAAATCGCATACTGTTTCTATTGCAATGATATTTTAGAGCAATGCCTCTCTGATGGTTAGAATCCATCTTTTAAATTATAACCTAAATTTATTCATGTCTAGTTATTCCCATTTGTTCTTTTGCTTAATCAGCTTTTGCTTCATGGTGTTTATTCTCTTATATATGCATAAAGACAAATCATACCTACTCTCAGCTTGTACTTTGCCATCCTCATCATCCTTCTTTACAGTTATTGAAGAATTAAAACTTGAAAAAGGCATAGCTATAACTGTATAAAATATTCCGAGAAAATATTTTACAGCGTCTTGTAAAAGGGCATTTGCAGCTTCCTCCCTTTACTAGAAATGCATTATCTGAACTATATCTTTTGTTTTGTTTATTTTTTTGATCTTTGTATTGCATTCCTTGTTCATAGTCATCCAGTCATTGGCTAAGTCACCCATATCTTTTTCCTACTCTGCCATTTCCAACTGATAGGAACCCATTTTATAGCAGAAATTCTTATTGTTAGTCCTATTTTTATCCCTCCATTGTTTCTATTATTCCTATTCTCAAAATTATATTTCCTTTCCTTGATATTCTGTTCCTGCTCTGTATTGATGAAACTCCCCATTTCATGACATCAACAAATTTAATTAGCATGCATTTTTGTGTCAAGATTGATTTTAAAAATATTAAACATATCTGTGGGGAAGTCCATTAATAACCTCCACCCAGGCCAACAGTTCCACTTTTAACACAATCTATTCTCTATGAAGGAAATTGGAATCATATAAAGGGCATAATTTTGTTTTTCTTGGTATTTCTAAATGGCAGCTTTCTAGCCATATAAGTGGCATTTTTTATATTTACACTCTGATGGTGTTTCAACTTCCCCTGCAGAATAGACAAGTAAATGTGCACATGTAGCCTAATAAGGTTCCGTATGCTACATGCTTCCAGGGCAGGTATTTGGCTACATATGCATGCCCATTCTGGTTGTGAACCTTTATGCAAGTCATGTAGATGTATCTTCAGCAGGACTTGAAGTTGGACAGTACACTCCTATGTTTGTAGGTTTGTGGGACAAAATGCTTTCTCCAGGGACAGATACGATGTCTTTTTACACCTTAGCTTCCTAAGCCTCTGCCATAACATATTATTTATTAAAACTCAAATATTAGAGGGTAGTTCCTTCCCTCCCCTTTTTCTGTACTAGTGGTTAATGTAAGCTGGAAGGGACCTTGGAAGAACATCAGGTCCAGCCTCCTACACCAAGCAGGAAAGACAACTGTGGTCAAGCAACCCCAGCAAGGTGACCATTCAGTCTCCTCTTGAAGATTTCCAGAGGAGGCGATTGCACCACCTCTGGAGGGAGCTTATTCCACAGTCTGGACACCCTAGCTGTGAAGAAGTCTTTCCTAATGTTGAGCCTGAAATGATCTTCCAGGATTTTGTGACCATTGTGACAAACTTTCTCCAAGGGTGCCCTGGTGAACAGTTGTTCACCGAGCCCTTGATGTATGCCCCTGATGTAATGGTAATTCATACTCAGCCTACACGTGCACAATTATGTGTCCAAAGCATAGAGGCAGGTCTAAAAATACTCAGGCGTATGGCTGGAAACTGCTATTTAGGCATACCAAGGAAAATATAATTACACCCAAAACTTCCATGAGCCATTTCCTTACATGCCTATTTTTGTACTAATCCACATCTTCTCCAGCCAAACTAACAACTTCCTATGAATCATCATATCAAATGCTTTGGTGAAGTCCTGATAGATTATATCTATTTCATTTCCTTTGGAAAGAAAATATTTTACAATGATATGATCCCCCATTGAGTAAAAACAGGTTGCATTTTATTCCATTTTTTCTGGAATGAAAAATGGAATTAATGACATCTATGTCTTTAATTATACTTTCCTTTTACTTTTGTTTTAAAAATTTGTATACTATTTATGTTAGACTAATACACCAGTTTTGTTCTTAAATGCAGGTACTACATTCATTATTAATAAATCATATTACTATTTCTGAGGGGGGGTTTATTAATGATCATTGTACCAGACTTGTAATTTCAGGACTTAGTTTTCCATATGATGTGAGGGAGATATTAAACCAATAACTGCATTATTTTAATTACAAGAAATGTAAACCAACTCATACTTGTTGAGAAAAGTGTCTATATTTCTTTAAATGGTTCAAAAACAATGAATCTTTTTTGAAAACCATCCTCCAAGGTTGTAGCATTTTGTAACAAAATACAACTTCATGACAGCATTGATATTTCATTGTGAATACTCTGCACTCCTCTTAATAAGCGACATTAATCTCAAAATATTGCCTTGCAATGTAAATTCCACACTTCTTAATTGTTTCAAATATTAATACAAATATCCATGATAAAAAACTAGTTTTAATAATATATGAAAATCCTGCTTCATTAAAATAGAATAATTGATTTTTTTTAGAAGTATTAATCCTTACATGACTTAGGAAGGAGTCCAAATGCCATAGTAGATGATCAGTTACTATTATAACTCAAATTCAAGAAAAAAGAAAAGAAAGATGTACTTATGGCATTTACCTGACTTTATGAAGAAGAAAAGGAACAATGCTTTACTTCAGTCTGTTATAAGAATGTGGCGCTGCTTATTAAACTTGGGTTTATTTTTAAGAATGGAAATGATGAAATGCCATATCAATATAATGCTTTCAGCAAAAATAACAATACCAAGAAGAATCTGCCTATTCTTTCCATAGGTACCATAAACTGGAAGGAACTCGTGACCCAAAAAAAGCATATAAAAGATCATTGGGATATGTAAGACTGGATAAACTGACTCATGACACTTATGGATGCTGCTCTCATAAACCATGTGTCAGTGGTACGAGGGAATAATTCCCACAGCAGCTGACAAGTTATAGTTAACCAAAAATTTAATAATAGCAAGAGACAGACAGACCTGATGGGCTTGGATCCAAATATAAACTGTATCGAAGTTTTTGTAAAAATCTCCAAAACCGTGAGTAAAAATCTCAGATAGTTTTTGGTTTGTTTGCTTGTAAGCTTATTTTTCTAGAACTATTTATATCTACCAGATGAAATGATAGCTTTTTTTTTTAGAAAAGAAAAGAACCGAAGAGAAACAAAAAGATAAAAGACAAAAGAAAAGCTGCCCAACTACCATTGAAGAAATTGCTCTAATCAGAAATTCAAATGATTCTTACTTATGAGCCCAGGTTTAGTGCAAACAGTCCTGCCAAACTTGCAGCTGCTGGGAACCCCTAGAAGGTCAGAGTAGAACCCTTTAAGAATGCTCTGAAGTGTTAGTGTTATTGTTGGCTCTCCTGTTTTGGTACTTGCTGGAAGAAGACAATTGGCTTTTACTGGCAGGGAAAATTTAGCTGCCTGACACAAAGGCCTTATGGGGACACAGCATATATTTCACTTCCTGTTTAACAGAACACCTTCATCTACACTTCTCCAAACTCTTTGCATTCACACTGATTTGTATAATGCTAGGCATGATTCATCAGCTATAAGAATAAATACACTAAATTTTTCAAAGTTTCCATGTAATGACATTATTTACAATGACGCAGTTCTATTCTTATGCTTATGCTTAACCAAGAAAACATTGAATACACCACATTATTTAATATTAGAGGACAATAAGCAGGGATATAGAAAATGCAAAGAGGTTGTGCATTTTTATATGGCAAAAGCAAATAAAAGCTACTTTTGCAGGTTAATTTTTCACAAAATTGCATAACAACACTCAGTACTTTTGTAAATCTCTTTATCATGCATTTCAGAACATTTTACAAAAGCAGTTAAGAAATATTATCCTCATTTTACATAAGGAAAAGGTGGGGCAGAGAAATATAAGTGCTAACAATTTCAAAACCTGGGCCTCAAATTCTGGTTGCACATCTATAGTTTAATGTTCATTGATACCAAACAGTTACTAGCTTAGTGGCATAAGGGAAGTTATAGCAGCTTAAGAATGCAGATGCTGATCCAAAGCTTTCTGAATCAATAGGCGCAGACCTTAGCTTCTGCTCTCAGGGAGAGTGTGTTGTTGTTTAGTGTTCTCCTGGATGGAATATGAAAAATGCAGGTTTGTAAAAATGCAAATACATGGCAGTGAGGATCAGAGGCCTCTCCCCATGTCTGAAGAAGTGTGTTTATGCCTGAAAGCTTGCAAAGATAATTTTTCCAACTATTTAATTGGTCTAATAAAAGATATCACATTTATCCAAATAACCTTGTCTGCCTATGTCCTTAGATCAGGTGTGGGAAAAATGGTAGATCTGGCCAGCAGCCAGACTCCCTTTCCCAACAGCACCCGCTCACATGGCTGGGGCTGGTTTCCAAGGAGACCCCAGAAGCGCCCACACTGTAATAATGTGTGGCCAGTGCAGGCAGAGCACATGACAAAGTGCATAGCCGCTCAGGGTCCAGCTGGGATCTTGCAGTGGTAACAACATGGTCCAGAGCCAGGGCAGAGCTGCAATCTGCCTCCATGCTCTGGGCAGGGGTATGCAGGCAGCAGACCAGGCTCTACTTCAGCTTCTTGCAGTGGTCACAATGTGGTCTGGAGCTGGGGTCATGCCATGATCTGTGGCCTGCACACCTCTGCTCAGAGCATGCAGGTTGCAGATCACAGCTCTGTCCTGGCTCTGGACCATGCTGTCACCTCTGCTAGTTCCTTGCCTGGCCCTCGGGAAGCTCCCAGCCCCAGACTTTGCCCACCCCTGCCTTAGACCAACAAAGATACAACCAACCCCCACTTCCTGCAGAAAAGGATCTCAGAGGGCAGTGGTACACTGCTTGTTCCAGAGTCTGGATGTTTTCAACACCTGTGTGTAATAGTTCCACAAGTATTTCCTTTTCCATTTTGTGCAGTATATAAGGGCAGTGATGTTTGAGATTTAACTGTAGTTTGCTGAAGTTCATATTTTACTTTGCATGGTAAAACCAAATTTAAGGTGATGTCTTAGTCTGAGGATCAGATCTTAATTCCTGAGCCTGCAATTTTCCTCCCCCTTCCACTTTTGTCCTGGAATGAAAGTTTTAAAGTTTTAGCCACTAAGCAGACAGAAAGTCTGTGTTTAAGGTAGTATCTCTAAGAAAATTTAGGGCCTTGCTACACATGAATTTTAGGCAGCTCCTGTTGCTCTTAACCCCTGGATTGTCCATACATTAACACCTGAAACTCATTTTAAGCACATTTTAGGAGGCTTATTTAAGCCACTCCAGGACAGGCTTATCTCAGATACATGTTTCCCAGCTCATGTTCCAATAATGTATGGTCACTCTTCAGATAAGCCATCTAAATTGGAGTCCTCCAGCATCCCAGGATGCAGTGTCCCCTCCCCACACTCCTGTTTTGTGTAGAGAAACTTCCCACTCCCTGAACTCTACTGTCCAGAGGGCAGTTCTGGCACCAAGCCGCTGCCTCCTCCCACCCTTAGGGATATGACCGTCTCATGCCTAGGAGTGAAAGCCTGTGCAAACAGCCCGCAGACCACAGATCAGCTAGCCAGCTCACAGGACTTGGATGGGTATAGGAGTGAGATCTAGGAAGAGTTGGAGCAGGGGAGAATAAGGTAAGGAGCCAGATTAGGTTGGAATGAGCTGCGGCTTGCTTTCCAGGGCAGGGGCAGTAGCTCACCAAAAGGTGCCTTCTGTCATCGCTCCCACCTCAAAGCCTCCCCAGGAAGTACAAACACCAAACTCCATCCCCCAATCCCAAATTATTAAAATATGAGACCTTCTTTAATTCACTTCCTCATTATTTATTTTGTAACTGTTTTTTATTTTATCCTTCAGTGGCTGGCTGACTTCATTTCACCATTCTTTTCCAGCCCCCATTTCCTTTCCACCTCCCATTTCATTACCTTCACCCTATTAACTTTTTATCTCCCAGCTTTCTAGTTTCCCCTGCCCCTAAACCCATTTCTCACATACTCCCAACTAGAGCAGTGATAGAAGTCTATCTTGGCTCACCAGCTCTGAGTGGCAACTCACAGCTGTAGCAAGTAGTTAGCCTCTGCTTGCCAGCCCTCTAGTGGCAAGTCACAGCTGTTTAGGTGGGTGACAGTTAAAGAAGGTATTTAGCTTTACAGTGTGACTGCTCTACACTTTGTGGCGGAATGCCGGGCTAGCGGTTCCGGCACTGCTTAGGGGAGCCGCGGGCTTTGCGAAGCTGTGCGAGTGCATGGCTTGTGGGGCGGGATTGAGGTAGCTTTATAGCCGCCCTCGAGGTTCGCCAAGTTGGCACAAGTAGACGGCTTAGAGTAAGTTGTTAGTTTTCTTTGTAATAAGTCTATAGGATGTCCGTTGGTTTACGAGGTTCCAGAGCCAGCCCTTGCGTTCCAACACTGGGACTAGTCCAATGCTAGGTGAGGCTGCCGACTCCTTAAGTCCCAGAACTGGTCAACGGCTCATTGAGATGGGATGTTAGTAGTAGAAGTTATTACAGAGTAGATATAAGGTAAAACAACAAGGTTTTATTCACTCACCTGGCCTCACCCTCTTACGAGTAAGAGGGGAGGCCGGTTGGAATGAAGCTGCAGTAAATACAAGTATAGCGAGCATAGATATGCTGTCTAAGCTACGATGAGAGGCAGTCGAGAAGTGGAGTCTCCGTTGTTTCTTCAGTTACAGTATGCTGGATACAATGGGGGTCTGTTGGTTCACGGGGTTCCAGAGCCAGCCCTTGCGTTCCAACAGTGGAACAAGTCCAAAGCTAGGTGCGGCTGCTGGCTCCGTAGTCCCAGAACTGGTCAACAGCTCATGAATGGGATGTAGAGTACAAAACTGTAACACGGTGAGTTGTTGTCAATTGTCGGGTTTTCAAGGCCTTTGTCTTCGCTGGGATACGCCCAGGCGGGGAGGCTGAGAACCGGTCTGCAGGGTGATCGGGCCTACAGAGTTTTCCAGTTGTCGTCTCTGCCGCTTCCTGGTTCTTTGCCTCTTTTATAGATGTTGGTTGGACTGCCTCTATGACACTAACTATGATATAAGCTAAGCATACAGGGATAGGATAATTTCTTTTACATAATAGTTACTAGGCAGATTCTCTACATAAGTTTTGTTTCTGTAAAATTGACACTTTTTAGATAAGAAATAAAACTTACAGAATACAGGTGTGTGGCTTACTGCCAATAGAGAATAGTACCAGGTACTTGCTTTGGTTAACAGTGAAGGATTCAAGGTTACATAAATGTGATAGTGCCGCGCGGCAGTTATACAGAAAAGAGAAAAGAAAATAATATAAAAAGAAAATAATATAAAAAGAAAATAACATAAAACAGTTACACACTCAAGCTAGGACTAACACCAATAAACATTTGAGCATCTCAAAGTGCATGTGTAACAAGGCCCTTAAAGTTCTTTGTTAATAAGCAAATCTAGGTTTATCATCTCATAGTCATATTTTTTTTATTACAGCTGCTTCTCTTCAGATAAATGAGAGTATGATATATATGAGGATGTGGAACTATATGGTCAATCTGTGCTGATTATCATAGCAATATTCAACTGAATTTTGACAATTTTTGTGTGTCTGCTTTTTGCCCATACTGGAATACAATATTCAGATTCCAAAAGGTTTCTGTCTGTAGGTGGAAGTGTCTGATGCCCAGTTAACTGTGACTAATTATGAATTATTATTTTATTAAGTTTATTTTAGCAGATTTATTTATTAGCTATAGACTACATATTCTATGGCTCTATTATTCAAAACCATTCCATGACATTTTGAAATTTCCCATGTCCAGGCTTATTACTACAGAAGCTCATGAAGTTCATGAGCTTTTTTGCATGGTGGTTGCTCCGATGAGTATAACATATTATTACTTGTTTAGGTCTACCATGAGGAAACTTTCTGCTTCAGTAAAAGGACTAATAGGGATGGTGAGTGAGAGATCTGCTTACTCAAATTTTTAACAAGGCCCGCTAGTCCATTCAATTAGATGTTTGTGACACTTGTCATTGATGAACATAATTGCCAATTGCTCTCATGTTGTTTTTCAGCTTCCTAGTTTTTACACTTTCAGCAACAGACCATCTCATATGTTTTAGACAGACCCACAAGAGCTGCTACTGGTTTGATCCCTCATTGAAAGCCAGCTATGATTAGTGAAATTTCCTGGAGACATCATGTTCAGAACCCATATTGCTTAATAGTAACTTAGTAATTTAGCAGTTCTCTGGGCTCTGGATTCCCTCCAGGAATTTTTACATTATACATAGCAGTGGTATCTGCTTGTAGATTTTTGGTTCATTGACTGCTTTCCAGAGTTTAAGGATAATGATGATCTTTGCTTATTGTCATATCTTAAGGCTAAGTACAGACAGTTAAAAAGGCTGAGGCTGAATCAATTCAATCTTTGCAGGTTAGTTTAAGCTGTGCAAATTGAACTGATAAGTGAACAGACATTCACTTTTGGTTTTGGAGATGCAGTCACATACCTGCAGTGGCCCAGACCTGAAGCTGGGGGATGCTACAGTATACCTCCCTGCTTAGCTAGAGCAGACAGCTTGGGCCAAAGTTAGACCACCCACCATGGGGGAAAGGGTTGTGGGGGGAGATACAAAGTATCCTGGGATGCTGGGGAGCTGTGAGTTAACTTTAATTTGGAGGGGGCCTGGGACAGAAGTTCAGTAAACTGAATTAACCTAAATCGTTTAAGTCTGATATTATATCCATTCAGCTTTATCTTAAACTGGTGTCAGCCATTTTGAAAGTGACTTATGTGTACTGAGCTCCTGCTGTGTTATAATTTTGAAACAGTGATCACTTAAACCAGTTTATGTGTAATTTCTGTCCCTATCCTAAGTGTTTGACAAGTAGTATGGACATTTTTGGAGAAGCAGGCTCGCTAGCAAAGTTTGCAAAAAAAAATGTAATCTGGAAAAATTCTGGGAAGGTTACATCTGTAGGGTCCAGTTTTGCAAGTTTGGTTAAGTGCTAGATTCTTCTCCACTTCTACTTCAGTGAATGACTGAAGATGTAAGATTTATTTTTGATGGATGTGCTGTGCTGTAGCTGTGATGAGTGATTAGTACTTTTTGCAAATCAGTGCACAGTATTGACAGAGACTGACAAAGTAACACCAGACTGTACCTCACAGCTTGGCAGTTCAGGACATCAGAAAAGGTTAGAATCAGATCAGTGAAGGCAGAGAAGGAACTTGAACCTAGCCTTCCACATTTTAGTGGCTGCGTGTACATGAGATGGTGATTGCACAGTTGTTACTGAGCAGTCATTTAGTACTTGCACACCCAAGTACTAAATGACTGTGCAGTAACTGCTGTTACTGTTCAGTAATGTCCCCGAATGGCTTCTTGGTGATGCTGGCTGCACAGTAGTTCATTACTACTGCACAGTAGTGTCACATCACAGTTCATGCCCGCAGTGCTACTGTGCAGCAGCACTGAGCTACTGTGCAGCGAGCCTCTTGTGTAGATGTGGCCAGTGGGTCTAACCACTGGGCTATTAGTTAAAAGGGAATGCTGACTCCTCTTTTCTTTAGTGAAGGGGGTAGATGACTGTGTAATTAAAGTCTATATTATAATGCATAAATACAAGTGAGTTAATTTAATTGCACATGAAACATTATTCCGAACATTTCCTAACCTTTGAGTTCCTGACTTCACACCTTTAATGTTTTAACTCTTTTTGGATGCAGTTTTGATGTCAAATCAGCAACAAAAAAGGCAAAGGATTTGATATGTAAGTCAGTATTTACCTACAGACTAAGCATTTAGTTTACATTATATCTTCATTTTCATCAGGGTTTTATATTTCACTAAAAATTTTAATGACTAATTCCTTTATTCCAAGGAACTGTAGAGAATTTTCTTTGATTTAATTAACAAAAAATGATAAGTAGTTTTTTCTCTGCATATAATTAAATATATTTTAATGAGAATCTGCTTCTATCAGCAGATGCTTATTGATGAATGAACACTTGAAGACTCCAAGAATATTTGCTTAAAAATAATAGAATTAGCTCCAGCTGCACTTGAACTTTTGCATTTGCTTTCAACAAATATTATAGTAAATGAGTTCACTGGTATGAATTTTCATCAAACTCGCCTGTGGAAAGTGAAATTTAAACTTTTAAACTGTGTCATAACTGGAGGGGGAAATGGGAGCAGCTGCACCCAGTGCTATTTTTGGGGTAGAATCCAAAAATAACAGCCACTGTAGCTGGTGGCTGCACAGTTGTGCCCTGCTGCTGCCCAGGGCTGAAGTTAGTAGCTTAAATAAAGGCTGGTGAACAGGAGATCAGCCCCAGGTAGCACTTCATGAGGGTCTCCAGAATCACCTGCCTCCCCACCATTGCCTGCAACCTGGCAGCAAAAGCTAGAGTGTTGCTCCTGCAGCAGCAGCTTCTTGACTAGTACTGTATGCTGTTTTATGAGCAACAGCTAGTGTGGACGGACCATGCAGCAGTGGTTGTAGCAACAGCAGCAGGAGAGTAGAGTAGGGGCTCTTTTTGAGTCACCAACATAGGAAAGAGTCCTGTATGCCCCACAGCACATAGAACCCATGCCCCTCCAGTAATATCTCTGCATCCCCCGCCCCTGGTCTCCCAGAGAGTTTACCCAGGGCACTAACCATTCTTCTAGCACCTCTGGCAGAAGCTGACCTCCTATGCCTCTTCTAAACATTTTCTTTCAAAGTGGCTACCATCTCTTATCATTTCCAAAAGATTTGGAATTCTGCCCCCCCGCCCCAAATATGTGGAATTCTATGTGGAATTTTCCATATAACATCATGCTTCAGTCTGGAAAATTGTCACTTATGAAGAATAACAGGAAAAAAATGACAAACAGCCCTAAATAATGTCTTTTTTTTTTAACAAGAAGGGATTTTTTTTTTAAGAACGGAAGTTGATTTTCAAACATTGTATTAATAAGAAGTTTGGTAGTTAGTTCTTTTGTGAGGCAGCTAAGTAACAATAAATATTATTCTGTCCATTAAAATCAATTTATAATTACCCCCTACCTGTGCTCTTCACCCCCCAAAAAAATCCTCAAATAGGAAGTTTCCAGGAGGTACCAGTTCAAAAATCTGTAACATAGGAACTAAAAACATTATCTTCATCTGTCAGTTCTATTTTTCACTGGTTATGCTGTTGATGTTTCAGGGTCACCTGTAAAAAAGCCTCTGCAATTGCAAGGCTTTTTGTTTTGGGCAACCTGGCAAGCTTAGATATTACATCCCCTTTTCCACATTACAGATAACAAAAAGACTAAAAATAGCTGTCTGTGTGTCTGCGGTATAGGGAAAGGAGTTGGTATTGTTTGTGTGTGTTATAAGAAAGGGTGAGGGAGAGAGAGAGAGAGATTTTAATATTTTAAATAAGTAAGCTATAAACCAGGCCTGCTGTAACTGAATTACAACAGGATTGAATTTGGCATGAAAGAAAGGGACATAGATGGCAAAACTCTATTTCACTTTACTAACCTAAATGACATGTACATCACCACGTAATTGAAATTTTGGGCACTTACGCACCATTTTGGATTTTGTTTCACTCTGTGAAAAACAGTGATTTAGCACAACAGCTTAGTGGCTACTCAGAAAGCAGAAGATCTGGCTTTTAGGATCCGCCATATCTGAAGAGAGCTTTAACTTACATGTCTTTCTTCACAGTAAAGTGATGTCCCTTTCAGTTTTCCTGTAGTCCAATGTCCCCTTATGGAGTATATTTAGTGAATGATTCCACAGTTGCATACTCATTGAGCTCACTAGTCAGTTGTGTACAAGTATAAAAAACCTGCACTTACACAGCTGTGTACATGCCATGTGGGCGCATGAAAAGAAATAAAATTTAGCTCATAAAATACCGAATGTGTTCTGAATTTACTAACTACTAAAAGAGAAGAAAAGGATTAATGATCCTGTGTTTCAATTCACATTTTGAACAGGAAAAATCTGGCAAAGCTAGTACAGATAATAGAAAATCCAGGGATATTAGAATTCCAGCCTCTGTTCATCCAAGCATGGTATGATGAAAGTATTAGGGAGGGGTTATTGGAAGGAAGGGGGAAGGGATGACATCCATACTGTTCTTGGCTATCCACCATACTGCTTACATATTGCAAAACAGTATTTTTCCTTGTAGTATTTAACCCAATGGGCATTTAGAGGCGGCATTTATCAACAGACAACTTATCCTTCTGACCCAAACATAACTCCACTTTTAGGGTTCTAATTGTTACTTGAGGGCTTTTGTACACACCACAAAATTGGCCTTTAAAGTGTCTTAAATGCCCTTTTGCACCACTTTAATGGCATTGCTGTTTACACTGTCAGTGGCATATTTTGCATTAAGTAACTTTGGGACATAGCAAAAAAAACACCTCCAAAGTGTTCTGGTTTGCTACCTTACAGCCACAGAGGGAAACATGAGGCCCTGTGAAGCTCAAGGGCTGTTCAGGCAGCCCATGAAGGCAGTCCAACAGCAGCCCGTGAAGGCAGGCTCCACTAAAGAAAAAAAAAAAGCAGCAAGCCTGATCATTTTTTTCTTTCTTCCCAGAGCCTGCCTGCCTGCCTGAGCTTCATAGGGGCCCGGTGCTTTCCCCCATAGATGGGGGGGCAGTGCTTCCCTCCATTGCTGTGGTCCCACCTGGGTGCCTGTGGGCAGGTGCCATCTGGGGGGCGCCACCACAGCCACAGAGAGAAGCACCACCCCACCTCCCACAGCTCAGGAACCACACAGCCTGCCAGCAACTCTCCCTCCCCTTCCACCACCAGAGGCAGGTAAGGATCTGGCCCGATCCTTGTGTACATGCTACTGGGGTTTACTTTAGTTTAATTCTCCCTAAATTGAAGTGGTGTTTTTAAAAACCCACCACTTCAATTTAGGGAGAATTAAACCAAAATAAACCCCCATGGCATGTACAAGCAGCCCCACTGTGTAAAAGCAGTTATGCAACTGACATCAAGTACCATTTGTGAAAATTTTAGAACTGTACTCCTACCTGCTTCCTGGGAAAGCACATAAGCCTATGCCAGCCCTGAAATTGTAGTTGGAGAAAAATCGTAATGAGTGAGTCCTTGATTGGAGGGAGAAAGGGAAAACATCCTCCAGTCTTTATCCCAGTACTTGGGTCTGTCCCCAAAGAAACAGCAAACCTAAACTTTAGATTTTGATCAGACACCGGGGGTTACAACCTACCAGTAAAGTGCCCTAATCACTGGTCCACAGCATTCTTCATGAGATTCACAAGCTGGCCTACTGAGCAGCTAAGAGGACTGTTGTTAGTTGCTTACTATTGCAACTAATGAAGCACTTTTACTTTTGTTTGAACTACTCTCTGATATCTCAAAGCAGAGCTGTAACCACCACACAATTGGCTAGTGGTTAGTCCCTGTGCCCTTTCCAGCTTTTCTGTTCAAGCTGAACCATTGCACTTTGCATTTAATATTTTTTGGATAAAGTGGATGGAACTCAGTGCATTAGGGAAGTTTCTGCCTCATTGCAGCAAGGATGCAGATTAAAACTCCCAATCATCTCCCTTTTAGAACAGGACCTATCTTACTGAAGAACACAACCTCTTCCTTGAGTGTCTCTTCCTGACCCCAAATATCTTTACTGCTTGGCAGTTTGGGGCATCAGCTTCTAAAGACACTATGGAGAGAGTCTCTTAATAATGCTTGACCTGTGGTGTGGTGCTTAAAACAGTGAATAGGAAAGTCTAGTGAGATACAGCTCCTCTAGATGAATGAGAACTATAACCTGGGCAACGTGCTTTCTGAGAAAGTGTACTTGCCACACAGATAGTGGTGCTAGAGCATGGGAATACCTCCCCTGCCTAACACCTGTTGGTCATGGGTTTTGTATCTATATTTTTATGGCTTAGACTAACTTTTGTATCTACAATGGATGCACATTCATGGCAGTGTATGTGCCCAGCCAGTGCACATGTTATATATGTATAATAGAGTCATAACCAAGTTAATAGGATCATAAGTTATACGTAGGTTCCAAAAACAACATTTATGTTGTTTTATCCTAAGCTACTGAAGTATTTTAAATATTTGTGAATTAAATAACTTTATTAGGAATCAAGCAGTATTCATAAATTGAGCAGGGTAATAATTCTACCCCTCCCTTCCCTTCCATGCTAAGCAGTACCATACCTCCCCTCTTCCTCCCTGTTCCCTGCTCATTGCTGCCACTGTCTCTGTGGGATGTAATATCTGTGCTACAGAGAAGTCATGTGACTTATGAAAAGGTATTCAGCAGTCTAGGAGCTGGGGTGGTGTGGGTGTTAAGGTGTGTGACTAGCAGCCCAGCAGTTGCAAGTTTGAAGTCATAGCAAAAGTATTTGTGGCATAACCCTTTCTGATTCTAATGAATCTGCAAATTCTGTTAAATACCTTGTTGCAAGGAAAAGACCTCACAGTCCAAGATAAACTCCCAGGGTATGCTTTAAGTAAGATACACTAACAATGCAATCGCAAAAAAGGGGGCAAAAATAAATTATATGTAATATAAAGATTTGTCTTAAAGGGAAGAGCAATAATGTATTTGAATATTTTTATGTGGCTACCTATAGCAAATTTGTTATAGATTTGAGACCATGATATCCTAATAAACCACTATATTTATGGGTAGTAAAATTGTAGGTTAGATTAAATTTAGAGTCCTCGGATTTTATAATCGATTCATAAAATATTCATTAACCAATTAAAGGACATGTTCTCCTACTTCTGCAGTACAGAGAATGAATATATTTTTGTAAGGTATTAAAACAGAGATTATGTAGTATATATTGTTTTCATTCCACTCAGTATTTTCCTTGTAATGCTTAATTAGAGGTGCATTCCTTATAGGGTTATTGCTATAAATAGGATGCTTTCATATTTGCTCTATAAAGCATTGAAAAATGTTCACAGAGTTTAGAGAAAGACACATATAGGCAATGGAACAATGAATATGTATTCTACACTCTCTGAATAAAGGTTAGGTCATCAAACTTCCCTCATCAATGCACCTTTTCAGAGGTTTTGAGTGTCTATTATTTCACTGTATACATGCACATGCATGTAAAGGTGAGTAAGTGAAGGCCACATTATAATTTGTTGCAATTCATTGTAGTTATATTCCCTACTTAAGTCATAACAAACAAGAAGTATAAAACATAATGACAAACATTTGTTCAGGGTACCTCATGTAAATATAACCATCTTTCAAAGAGAAAAGGAAATGATTTTCTGAGCTGCATTCTCTGTATGTTTTCCTACTCTGCCTATAACATATTATATACTTACTTCTTAGCATTTCTTTAGTGTGATATTGATATTGAAACAACCATATTAGTTATCTGTATTTTGTTTCCTGAGTTTTAATCAATATATTAAATTTATGCTGTTATGTAGCTATTTTCTGTTGAGGAGAGAGAGAAAATTGGTAAATCATTCTCCCCTTTAAAATCACAGTACAGTAGCAGCTAGAGCTCCAACTATAATCAGGGGTCCTTAATGGTAGGCATTGTATACATCTATGCTAAGAAACATAAACTGCTGCTCAGGGCTTATTATATAAATATATAAGACAAGTAGGTGAAGTCCAGGCATGGGTGGTGAACTCAGACTGGTGGGGTGGGTGCAGCAACACATCGAAGCTGGGGTGGGGGGTGGTTTGCAGCTGGCCAGGAGTGGGGAGGGAGGGGTTGCAGCCTCTCCACTCCTGGTTGGAGTGTCCAGCTGGCTGCAAACCACTCCCACCCCACCTGCTCCCATCCCCACTGCTCCGGTGTGCAGCTCCACCTATCTCCCCTGTTGGAATTCACCAGATGCACCTGGTGGATTCATAGGAAAAGGAAATTCAGGACTATTGTCTTCATTCTCCAGTTCCTCTTCATAGATCTGGATACATAGCGGTATATATGCTAGTAACCTCAATGATATCCATAAAAGATGATTAATCTGTTCTTCTCTTCTCTTCTTCCAAGGCAGAAAGGAAACAATATGGGAAAACTTGGGAGACTGAAGCAAGAAAATTGAGCAAATGAAAAAACAGGAGACCTAGAAAAGAAGCATTAAGTGAGAGGAGGATGAAAAAAAATAGCAGATACAACAGGAAGAGAGATAAAAGTAAACAGGAAAGGAGACAATGAGAGATGAGGAAGAACTCATGAAATAATATGGTCAAAGAACTTCACAGACTAGCTTAAACTTGAGATCCATCTTATCCAGTACCCTATTTTAACTTTAAGCCTCCTCAAGACCCTCCCATGGATGGTCTGACTATATTTTTCCTAGCATCTTTTATTTCATGCATAAAATAGCCCACTAACTCCTGGGACCTTCTGCTATGCCTTCTCTTAGCCCTGGCAAGCAAAGAAGAACTGGCTAGGAGAAACTTGAGCAATTATGGGGCTTTCTTCCTTTTACTGAACTTAAGAGGAGGAAAGTCTGCTGACAAAGCTGAGGTAACAATTGGGGGAGTCACCTGACCAGCAAGTGGGTGGGCTTATGCTGTATATAAGCCCAGGTCCTGAGCTGAGCGAGCAGTCTGGCCCTGGAGGCTGATGTGAGAGAAGCTCCTGAGCAGCTAAAGAGACTCCTTCCTGATGGACACCAAGAATGTCTGTGGATAATACTGCCTTAGGGCTGGGGTAACACTGGTGGTCTAGGGTGGGACTAAGGGGAGGTGGAGATCCCAGGAATTGCTGGTTGGGGGGACCGCCATGGGCTGAAGGACATTCCAGTAAGTTTGGGAGCAGGGCCAGAGGCCTGGAAGTAAGGCTAAAGCCCAGGAACAGGGCAGACAAAGGACAGAGATGCCTGAGAGTGAGGCCAGAGCCCAGGAGTAGGGCAGAAAATGGGCCCACTTTGCTTGTATAATAAATAGATCTGTTTCAATTTCAGTTTGAATTCAGTTGAAATCTTAATTTTGATTCTGGGTTAGAAAATTCAAGAGTTAAAAACTTCCAAAGTCTGGATATTTCTTTGCCTTTCAATATCCCTTGTACCACTGGGTTCACATGAATTAATGATTTCTAGATTTCTTTTTTCTTTCTTTTTTTTAACCTTTTTCATCTTTCCATTCCTTACATTTTAAAAATTTCCTCAACTGCATAAAAGATACAGAATTGGAAAAGGGAAAATGAAATAGCCAGATTTTGTCATTAAAAAAGACATGCTAAGTGGCTCTTCCTGGAAAATCATTGCAATGCTGCAAGGGAACCAGAGAATTCTCCACATTTTTAAAGGAGTGTTGAAAAAAGTAAAAATACTAATCCAGCTTTGCAGCCACTAAAAATACTTCCAGGGTTTAGAACTTTTATACAGTTCCCCACTGGTAGCTGAAACTGGGGCCACAATCTTATCCTGATCCCCAAATATTCCTTCTTTAGAGCAATCTATTTCAAACGTCTTACTGAAAGCAGGCAAGGTTCTTTGAGTACATGTGATATCTTTTATTAGACCAACTGAGTAGTTGGAAAACAAAACTTGGCAAGCTTTCGGGCACAGTCACCTTTCTTCAGGTATGAGTTATTGAAAACATGAGTTTTCAGGTTTAAAGTTTAAGTCTTCAGAAGGTACATAATGGTGATGCTTATTGTGGAGTTGCCTAATTAGTTCCATAGTAAAGTGTCTCCATTAACACATGTGGAGCTATTAGGCTGGACTAAAATAATTAACTCTGCCATAGTTTAGTACTGGCCAACAGAAGTACTATTCTAAAATGGAATGATTTATTCTGCCCCAGTGCATGTGTAGATGGTGATCAGGACTGGCTGGGGCATAAGGATGCTACAGCACAGGGCTGCCTACCAGTTAGCTCCACACTGTGGGACCCTCCTGACCCATCCAGCCCCTCTACAGTCCATTGAACCAGGTCAAGCACCTCTGGGCTGTCAGCCTGGCCTCCTGGTCCCTCTGCCAGATGGGGTTGCACTGCCATGGCTCAACGTGCTGTGGCCCCAGGCACACGTATAACACTGTACCCTGCGAAAACGGGTGCAATAAATTCCAGGACAAACTGATGGCTTTTTAAAAGCAAAATGAAACAAAGAAAATCAAATAGAAAAAAAGAAAAGCATTCATTTAATTTTAAATCCAATTGAAAAATAGAATAATATGAACAAAACCTTTTCTTCATGATTTTATTTTTGAAAAATTGTGCCAACAGATGGTGACCACTTCTAACAGGGTTTATTATGTAAGAATCAATTCATCTGTCACTGACATTATCTCACTGGAATATTTGGTGGGAAGTGCAGACTGATGTTAGAGATATTGGAAAGAAAATAAGCACAATGATATTTGGAATTGCTATAACAATTGTTGCTAAACTTTTACCATACAATGACCTTATATTATAGCAGAAAAATAGCTGAGGGTTCTGCCAGTGGTGTAACAAAAGGGGTGTGACTAGGGCATTAACTATGGGCCTTAATGTAGGTAAGGTGAAAAAATATCAGCTGCCAGCACAGTTCTCCTGGCAGCGGCAGACACTGATCCCTAGGGCACAGAACATTTTTTTTTTAACCATGTGTCCTAGATTATATAAGTAAGTGAAAGGTTAGTTATCTAATTCTCTTGAGAATACTCATTTACATATTATTGCTATTAAGGGCCTTGTTACACCTTAATTTTAGGTGGTGCCTGGAAGTCTTAACCCTTGGATTGTTCATGGATTTCATAGATGTTAGGGCTGGAAGGGACCTTGGAAGATCATTGAGTCCAGCCCCCTGCCCAAAGGGCAGGAAGTCAGCTGGGGTCATAGGATCCCAATAAGATAAGCATCCAATGTGTTCTTGAAGGTGTACAAACTAGGTGCTTGAACCACCTCCAATAGCAGGCTGTTCAAGACCTTGGGGGCTCAGACAGTAAAGGAATTCTTCCTTATGTCCAGCCTGAAACGGTTTCACAGTAGTTTATGATCGTTCGACCTCGTCATCCCTTGGGGCGCTCTGTTAAACAGACGTTCCCCAAGATCCTGGTGGTCACGCTGATAAACTTATAGGTGGCCATCAGATCACCCCTGAGCCTGTGCTTTTCCAGGCTAAAGAGCCCCATGGCTCTCAGCCTGTCATTGTAAGGTCTGTTTTCCTGACCTTTGATCATGCGCGTGGCTCTTCTCTGGATTTTCTCAAGCTTTTCCACATCCTTTTTGAATTGTAGAGCCCAGAACTGGACACAGTACTCCAGCTGAGACCTCACCAAGCCCAAGTACAAGGGGAGAATGATGTCCCGGGATTTGCTCGAGAAGCATCTATGGATACAAGCCAGTGTTTTGGTCGCTTTAGTAGCCACAGCATCGCATTGCAGGCTCATGTTCATCTTGTGGTCATTGATGACCCCCAAGTCTCTTTCTTCCATAGTGCTAGCACTGCCGAGCCTATAAGGATGCTGCAGGTTTTTCCTCCCAAGGTGGAGAACCTTGCATTTTTCGGTGTTAAACACCATCAGGTTCTTGTCTACCCATTTGCTGAGCCAGTCCAGGTCAGCCTGGATCACCTGCCTGTGTTCTGGTATGGATGCTTTGCCCCAAAGTTTGGTGTCATCGGTGAACTTGGCCAGTCCACTCCTGACTCCAGTGTCCACATCATTAATGAAGATGTTGAACAATATGGGTTCAAGGACAGAGCCTTGGGGGACCCCACTGGTTACAGGGCACCATGGCGAGTGACTGCCATCAATTACTACCCTCTGGATCCGAGCACAGAGGCAGTTTCCCAGCCAGCGGATCGTGGTGGACCCAAGGCCACAATTGGCCAGTTTTGCCAAGAGGTGATCATGGGATACCAGATCGAAGTCTTTTTTGAAGTCAAGATATATGACATCAATCTGGTCTCCCTTGTACAGGTGATAGGTCACCTGGCCGTAGAAGGAAATGAGATTGGTCAAGCAAGACCTACCCGCAACAAACCCAGGCTGGCTATCCCTTAGGATGTTGGTGTCGGCCAGTCCATTAAGGATGGCCTCTTTAATAAACTTTTCTAAGATCTTCCCCAGGATAGAAGTCAGGCGGACAGGCCTATAGTTAGCCGGATCCACTTTCCTCCCTTTCTTGAAGATAGGCACCACATTGGCCTTAACACCTTAATACCTGAAACGAATTTTAAGCACACTTTAGGAAGCTTAAAATTACCACTCCAGGGCAGGTTTATCTCTGATTCATGTTACCAAGCTTGTGTTTCATTAATGTATGTCCACACCCCACAGATGAGCCACCCATAGTTTCTAGGGTTGGAAGGGACCTGAGCAGATCACCTAGTCCGAACCCCTGCCATGGCAGGAAAGAGTACTGGGTCAAATGACCCCAGCAAGGTGTACATCTAGCCTCCTCTTCAACACCCCCAGGGTAGGAGCCTGCACCACTTCTTTTGGAAGTTGGTTCCAGACCCTAGCCGCCCTGACCGTGAAGTAGTGCCTCCTGATATCTAACCTAAACCTACCCTCTACCAGCTTGTGACCATTATTCCTGGTCACTCCTGGCGGTGCTTGGGGGAACAGTGACTCCCCCAATGCTTGCTGATCCCCCCTGACTAGTTTATAACAGGCCACAAGATCCCCCCTCAACTTTCTCTTTTGGAGGCTGAACAGGGTCAGGTCCCATAGCCTCTCCTCATAGGGCCTGCCCTGTTGTCCCCTAATCAGACGAGTGGCCCTCCTCTGGACTGTCTCCATGCTGTCCACATCCCTCTTGAAGTGTGGCACCCAGAACTGGACGCAGTACTCCAAATGCAGGCCCAGCAGGGAGGTGGCTGTTCTGGTCCCTGTTTAGGAAGACGGAGGCAAAGAAATTGTTAAACATGTTAGCTTTGCCGTCTGGTGTGACGACCAAGTTTCCTAACGCGTCCTGCAAGGGCCCCACATTACCCGGGACCTTCTTTTTACTCCCTATGTATTTAAAAAAGGACTTCTTATTGTCCTTAATCTGGGAAGCTAGTCCCAGTTCCATCTCTGTCTTGGCCTTCCTAAGTACCCCCCTACATCCCCGAGCAACTACAGAGTAGTCCTCCCTGGTGATGACCCCTTCTTTCCATTGGGTGTAAGCCTCCTTTTTATCAAGGAGACATTCCCAGATGCTTTTGGTGAGCCATGGAGCCTTGTGTGCTCTCCTGCTCCCTTGATCCTCATTGGGATTACCTTCCTTTGGGCTTGGAGGATCGTCTCCTTAAGGAGCGACCACTGTCCTTGGACACCTGGCTCCCCACCCCCTGGGACCTCAGCGCTTCTCCAACTATCCTCCTTAGCTCGTTAAAGTTTGCCCTCCTAGAATCTAGGGCCACTACCTTACTGCATGCCTTTGCCACCTTGCGCTGGATGGTGAATTCCAGCAGGCGATGATCGCTGTCACCGAGGTGGTCGAGCACCTGCAGCCCCCTCACCAGGTCATCACCCGTGGCCAGCACTAGGTACAACAAGGCATCTCCCTTGGTGGGGCTGTGCACCTCCTGGGTTAGATGGAGGTCCTGCACTCTGGCCAAGAAGCTATGTGAGCGTTCAGACCTGGCTGACTGCTCTTCCCAGCAGATGTCTGGGAAGTTCAGGTCCCCCATGACTACCACATCCTTAGCCTTCACTACCTCTGTGAGCTGACCCAAGAATTCCTGGTCAAGCTCTTCTCCCTGGTTGGGAGGTCTGTAGTAGACTCCCACCGTTAAGTCTCTTTCCCCTCGACTGCCTTGTACTCTAACCCAAAGCACTTCAGAGTGCCCCTCCCCTGACTCCTTGCTAATTGATGAGGATGTGTATTCCTCCTTAATATAGAGTGCCACGCCCCCACCTCTCTTTCCTATCCTGTCCCTCCTGTACAGCCTATAGCCCTTGACATTCGCTGCCCAATCATGCGTTGCATCCCACCACGTTTCTGTAATCCCCACTATGTCCGGGCTGGTGACAGCCAGCAGGAGAGTGAGTTCCTCCTGCTTGTTACCCATACTACGAGCGTTTGTGTAGAGGCATTTGAGGCCTCCTGAGGTTGTGTATGCTGATCCCCTAGTCCCAGCGTTACCCTGGCCCCTATCTCTTACCTGTTTATTTGCTTCGCTCGTTGGTCTGGGCTGGGCTGTAGTTGTGGGTGCTGTTTGGTCTGGCAGTCTGATGTTTCCTCCACCCTCATCTTCCCCTCCCCCCAACAAGCCTAGTTTAAAGCCCGCCGGAGGAGGTCCGCCAACCTAGAAGAGAACACACGCTTACCTTTAGGGGAAAGGTGGATCCCACCCCATCCCAGCATGTATCTCATCGTGATGTGCCAGTCATGGCTGAGGAACCCAAAGCCCTCCTCGAAGCACCATTCCTGCAGCCACCAGTTGGTCTCCACAATGCACGTTTCATGCCATCTGCCTCATCCACTCACTGGCAGGATAGAAGAGAAAACCACCTGTGCGCCCATCTCCTTCAGCACGTACCCCAGAGTGTGGTAGTCCCCCATCAGGCGATCAGGGCTCCTTCTGGCCAAATCGTTAGTGCCCACATGGACTAGGACCATGGGGTAATAATCAGTGGGCTGGATTATGGTTTGAAGCATCCCTTTCACATCCTGGATCCTCGCTCCAGGTAGGCAGTATGCCTCGCATGCCGAGGGGCCCCGGCGACAGATGGGGCCCTCCATACCTCTCAGGATGGAGCCACCAATGACGATCATGCGATGCTTCTTCCTCCTGGCCTTCTTACCTCCTTCAGCTTGCACGGGACGCGGTGAGTGTGGAGTTGCCTCCTCCCCGGTTTCATCCTCTCCTTCCTCCTCCTCCTGGGCTGCCAGGGCTTCGTACCTGTTCTCCAGCTGGACTGGAGGAACTGGTGCTGTCTTGTCTCGAGCAGCCCTGGCACGGGAGGTGACCATCTGCCACTTAGCAGTGGAGAGGTCATCTTGAGGTGCATCCTCCTTGGTCGTACAACCCTGCAAGGAAAGAAAATATCCGCCAATTTCCTCCTCTGCCTCCCTGATTCCCCTCAGCCTGCTAACCTCCTCCTAGAGCTCCCTCACCTGTGCCTCCAGGGCCCTAAGGCAGGCGCCTGCAGGACAGGTGTGGGGGTCTCCAGTCCCTGCCCCCCTAGGCCTTGCTGGGCAGCTCCTGCAGGCCAGGGGGTTGGGGGATGACAGCCCCCCCGTGGGCTCCATCTGGGTGGAGGCCTCAGACAAGCCCTGGGAAGGCCGCGCCCCCTGGGCAGGTGCCCTTGCAGCACTCCGTGTTGACACCATCGTAGGAGTCGCTGAGTTTCTAGCTGAGTTCGGGTCCTCTGTCCTGCGCTAACACGAGTCAGCCTCTGGGACCCTCCTGTTCCCCCTCTGGCGCGAATGCCGGCACGCTCTTACAGACTGCGCGTGTTTGCACGCTCTGTTTGCATGGCTCGGGAGCGTGGCTCCCTACTGGCTCAGCTAAGAGGGATCCAGGGGGCTTCCCCTCCGGATCTGGCTCAGCTGCGTCGGTCCCTCCGCCC
Organism: Crocodylus siamensis; assembly: GCF_052110815.1. Lineage (NCBI taxonomy): Eukaryota > Metazoa > Chordata > Crocodylia > Crocodylidae > Crocodylus > Crocodylus siamensis. Next base: position 40,943,541 of record NC_143396.1, read on the forward strand.
CACTTTCCTTAGGGGGATCAGCTACTGCTGCCCCTGCTGCTGCTCCATTCGCCTCTGCTGCTCTTGCCTCTGCTCCGGATCAGGTAAGGGGGCACACGTGTGTATAAGACCATGTTGCAGTCCTTCAGCATCCCAAGAGGCAGTGTCCCCTCTCCCACCCTCCTGTGTGGACCAACTTCCCACCCCCTGAAATCTACTGAGCAGGGGATGGTTCTGACCCCAAGCTAACTCCCCTCCCATCCTCAGGGTCATGACCATCTCACCCCCATACGTGTAACCCCATTCAAACAGCCCAAAGAGCACATTGCAGGTTGCAGGGCTTAGATGGGTCCAGAAGTGTAGTCTAGGTGGGGAATAGGGGCTTGGATAAGGTCCCCATGAGCTGAGGCTTCTTTTCTGGGGCAGAAACAGTAGCTCCCTCAAAAGTGCCTTCCTTTACTGCTCCAACATCCCAGCCACCCTGGGAAGTATAACTAGCACTCATCCTCCCCCACTACAATTCAAATTCCCAATTTATTAAAACATGACTCCTTCTTTAATTTTCTTCCTTCTTTTAATTTTTTTTTACTTCTTTTTATTTTATCCTTCAATTGCTGACTTGTTTTATTTCACCTTTGTTCCCCCACCCCCATTTCCTTACCACCTCCCATGTTATTATCTCCCCCCACCACTCCATTAATTTTCCATGTCACAGCTTCATGCCCCCTACCCTCCCTAAATTGATATCTCACTCCCTCCCGCCAGGTACAGCAGAGATAAAAGAATGTCCTGGCTTACCAATCCTCTAGGGGCAAGTCACAGCTGTTAAGATAGAGGACAGTCAGAGAAATTTTTTAGCCTTAAGGTGTGATGGCTCCAAATTCCAGCTAGCACTAAAACGAATGAACATCTGAGCAGCTTAAAGTGCAATGTGTACCAAGGCCCTAAGAATCATTACAGTTATGCATTTCCCTAGAGCACTATTGTCAGAGTCCTGCATGCATTCAGAGAGTTTGTGGAATGCATTTTGTTCTTTTAAGACTGTTTTTTTTTAATTAAATTAATTTAATTGAATGAAAGGAATTTTAAAGAATATGGTCAGCAGCTACAATTTTACAAATATATTCTTTTCAATTTCTTTTTATTAAAAAATAGAAGTTAGAAAGGGAAATAAAAGATAAATAATTGCTTCTTATTGAGGAAAGAGGGGATGAATTTGCAAAATGAATCTGAAAAGGGGAAAAAAAATCCTTACCTGAGATAAAATTCAATTAGGACAGAGTTCTGCGGGACTTTAGTAACAACTTATTTAAACATATGCAACCCCTTTAATTTTAATACAAGTTAATGCAAAATTTGGCTAGGGTTTATAATAGAAACGTTATAAGATATTTGTGTATTAGACCTAGCAGGTGTTGCTACAAATGAGAGGAAAACAAGTTGATATGATATCATGGTTGGGAATAAACTGTATAGCTTTTACTGAACAGAAAAATGCAGGCAATTTGAAAAAAAAAACACACTGGTACAATTCAATGATTTTTGAGCAGCTCAAATTACACTAAAATAATAAAGACTACTTTGCATTCATATTACACCTTTCATTTAAGAATCTCAGGGTACTTTGAAAATATTAATTACAGAAAGGATTTTGACTGTGCAAAATCAGTTTATTTGGTTATATATTTCTCTCTTGGTACATCTTTAATGCCAAATAGCTTTTTGGTCCAAAGATTTTATACCGTGTGACAGATTAAAAATGTGTTAAGCTAACCAAAAATAATCTGAACAGCTGGCAAACTGTGATGTCTGCTGGTTTACAAACACTGCGGGCACTTTTGTGTTTTCTCTACTTCTGTCCATGCAATAAAATCTAATTGGATACTAAATATCTGAATTGATTATCTCACTTTCCAAACCTATAAAATAAAACTGACAGAACACACTGCATGAGGTCTGGGATTCAGGATGCTATTCTGTTCCTCCTAGGAAAAACTCTTTCCTTGTTATCTTTTGCATTTTGAATGAGTAGTACATTGTATGCATTATTTCCTATTTCTGCTTCTGAGACAGATCACTATGGATACGGTGACCGTATTATTTTGGAGAAAATCTGGGATGGTGGGTGCCACACATGCACATGCATATATACCCCTTCCCCTCCCAACCCCATAGCTCCTAAGAGCTCTGATGGTGGAGCAGGGCAGGGAGAGACAGCACAGAAGCCCATTGCCTGGCTCCATCCCCCATGTGGAAAGGCTGGACTTGGCTGGGAGTGGCCTGTGTGAAGCACCCCCTGGGCTCCACCAGCCCACTCTGTATGGTGACATAGTGCCTCCCCACTGCCACTGGCATCCTCCAGGGGTTGCCATGCTCAACCGGGACTTCAGTTGTGGACACAGTAACACAACATGGGGCTACCAGTGATGGGCAGCCATCCTGGCTTGCCCGCCACAGATGCCCAAGCCTGGCTCCTGCCCCCTTTCCCCAACCCACCCTACCCTGACCAATGCTTGCCCCAGGCAGAGGAACAGTGCTCAGCCCTGCCTGACCCTCTAGCTGCTGATCTGGAGTAGCCCAACCAAGCACATGTGGGTGGGGTGGCACCACCAATCCAGGACTTTTGCTTCAATTTTAGCCAAGTGGCTGCGATGCTGGAGCAGCCTATATAATCTGAGACTGCCCTGGCCAAACCAGGAAGTATGGTCACCCTAACTGTGGAGGGAAAATTGTATTTTAGTATAAAATATGCTACAGTAAAATGTGAGAATGGTACTATATTTTAAAGAAAAACTAAATTGTACTACAGCTGGCACAAATTAACATTTTGTTATTTTTCTTGACCAAGAGACAACAGAGTAAGAGCAATATGGTTTTTGCTATCTAAATGGGTGTCAAACAATGGAAAATGTGAGAAATGCAGATTAAATGCCTCTGACCTGTTCTGGTGCCATGCTGCACCTATGAAAAATTGAGTAAAGGGACAAATATTTCTGTTTTGATGCACTGAGAACGACTAGGAGCTTGTGATCATGAATGGACATGGTAGGTGGAGGAGAGGGAAGGCCTGTGTAGAAGAAGCAAGTACATGCCCAGATAAGTAGTATTCTTCTGGCATACACTCGTGATCCAGTAGAAATATGCTGCCAAATTTGCTGTGACTGTCATTTTTCACAAGTGTCTCAGAAACTTTGGCAGCAGTGTAAGGATGTGGCCAAGAGCTTGGGACATAGCAGAAGCAGAAACTTCCAGGTTGTGACGACAATAATGCAGCTGCCAGGAGCAGCTGCTTTTTCTTTTTCTTTTTTTTTTTTTGCTCCCCCTCAGTTGGCACCCAGCGTGGTTGGTCCCATCACAGCCCCCCTTCCCCCCAAATTATGCTACTAGTTTTTTATACTATTCTTTGCCCACTAGACCATTCAGTTCTATACCTTGCTTCTTTGCTATGATTTTAGATCCCTTTTTCTACATTGATGCTCTACATTGATGCTTTCCCCCTACTTTGATTGATAAAACCTGTAGGTTCATTCTTCCTCCTCACTATGCCCTTTTCTTCATTTCCTCTCTGTTAGCAGCTGTCTGGACTTATTTTACAATAAACTTCCTTTAGTGGATGTAAGGTTATGCACAATTAACATGCTTATATAAATTCCTATATAGTTTCTGAGGATTTATATAAGAGCTCAGGTACCAAAAAATAGCTCTCTATCACTTGAGATTAATGATAGTAGACTAGCTTCATGCATAGGTAGTGGAAGGCTGTGGCTAATGGGGCTCAGCACCCTCCCAAACTGTTCACGACAGCCAGTGACTATGGCTTATGGCCTCATGTTAGTATATGGGTACCTTTTTCATCTCTAAATACATATTATCCTTTCTTTGGCAAGTAGAGAACAGAATAAGCTCTCATTGCCATTACCTTTACACACACACAGATCAGAAACCACTACTTTACAATACCATTATTATATCTAATTTGTATATTTCCTTTACCAGCATCAAGCCCATTACATATACCTAGCTAAGGTATCTGTAGTGGACTTGATGCTGATAGACGATCCTGTGAAAAGCAAACTTCTCACTTAAACTGGCACCCATATCTTGACATTCAAAGATACTCACCAGCCTTTAGTACTAACTCTATTGTCCCTAAACATTTCTGGCATTCATTCTCATTGACAGTCTTTCTTCTACTACCAGCTCCTCCCAGTGTTGATGGATAACTACTTCCAGCAAACAGAAAATAGAGCCTTGCCTGGAGTAGGGCAAAGGTGTCTGCCTACAAATTCCTTTTCAGTGAAGATTTGCCTGAACAAAGAAAGGTAATAACATTTTGCATCTTCAGTCTTCTTTCTATTCCAATTGCCCTTTTTTCTAAAATTACTTAATGTTTAAATAACTCTTTCATTGATAAGCACTTTTTTCTTCCAAGGGAGGGAAGGCACATTGTACGTTAAGAGCCAGTATTAGAGAAAATGGTACTCTGAGCAAACTTGTATTTTGGAGCACTTTTTTCCCCTCCCTTAGCACTTTTCCCCCTGGCCCCCTCCCCCAAGTCAGTGGTGCTGCTGCAGGCAGAGGCAGGTGAGGAGGCAGAGCAGGCTGGAGGAGAGACAGGGGAAGTGCAGCTGCCCAGGCAGGTAGCCCCATCTTTGGCTCATGTCTGTCCATGACCACAACATTACAGCCACCCAGCAGTTGTCATCCCAACTCTCCACTGACCAAGCATCCACATGGAGCCACCACTGAGGCTGGGAGAGATCATGACATCCCCAGTGGAGCTATATGGCCAGTCCCAGTCAGATGGGATGTGGGGAGAAGGAACGGGGGGAGCACAGCTGCCTGGGCAGGTGGCCCCATCCCTGACTCAGTCCCCAGGACTGTGGGTGCCTCCCTGGCTTCATCACTGGGGGTGGAGTATGTCCTCCCACAGGCAGACCCACACTGCCCAGCCAAGCTTTTCCTGAGCAATGGCTGGAGGTGGTGGCATGGGAATTGGAAGGGGCAGGCAGAGGTGACCTAAGCAGGGTGTAGGGCCAGGGGGAAATCAGCCTGCGTGGGGACCCTGCCCCCAGATGTGAGAAAGCCAGTGGCAGATTTGGTGGTGGGAGAGGTGGGGTGCTGAGTGGCCAGAGGGGCTGGATTCAACAGTGGATTCAGCAGCTCTGGTGTGTGTGTGTGGGGGGGCTGCCAAACACCCGGATATGAAGCTGATGGCTGTGCAAGTCACCGCGGCCACTCCACCCAGCAATGTGGGGCCTCCCAAAGTGTAGGGCCCGGGATGGCTTCCCCAATTTTGTTTCCCTCCCCTAAGATGGCCCTGGGGGTGGGACAGGCAGGGGTAGAGTTCTGTGTGTGCACTCTCTCATGCCTCCCTGACCACAGTGCCCTGGGCAGTCACCCATGTTGCCCACCCCTGAGGCAAGCTCTGAGTGTGTGGGTGTGTATAAATACACACACACTTTAATATATGAAAACTCATACTATGAATTGTATGCTACATTTTGAATAAAGAAAGAAGGACTTTAACAAGCTGTCGTAAGGCTTCACAGATCACTGAGTATTTATACTGCTATTTTTGAAGATAGACATTAAAATTCACCCAGTAATTCTTGCATTAAACCTGTATGCTTTTCTTTCAATTTTGTTTATTCTTATGTTTATGTTTCATAGTTTCATAGATGTTAGGGGCTGGTTAAGACACAATGGCCAAGAACCAAACAAACATAGGGTCCTATTGTGCTAAGCAATGTACAAACACAAGTAGTTCCTGCCCTAAAAAAATCCCCTTCAATCTAAGTATAAGAGATAGACATAGAGAATGAAAAGAATATGTCTCACAAAGCAAACAATAAGATGGAAGCAAATGTCTCCCCTATGAGCTGTCTAATGAAAATTGCTTTTTAAGCAAAACATTGACTTTCTTGTTGTAGAATTACATTTATTTTGGGCCTCCAGTGAAATTCTATAATTTTTCATTTCACATGTATCATATTTAATTTAAATTTAAAGGTGGACAAAAACCCAGAATCCCAATGCCAGCTCTGTTCTTTGCTTGCTAAAATTCTGATTACATGAATGTGAAAGTTAAGTGGAACTGGTTATGAACCAAATTCTAGTTTAATGCTAGACTAAAACCCCGTGGTATTTGTTCTAATTTGTTGTTCCATGCCAACATGTTTTGGATTTTTACTCTTCTAAAACTGGAAGCAACAGGCCTTATTCATTTTGCTCATCTCCTACCTCTAGAAGAGTTAAAATGGATTAGTTGGTAATCAACATTTCCAGAGAACTATGAAGAAGGTAGATCGACCAAACAACTATGAAGAAAATATATAGACCAAAGGTAGCAGAATGCAGTGATAGATCCAGAGCAGGTGTAGTGGTGTGGATAACAGTTGACAATGGTATAGGAGCAGTAGCTGGGAACTTTTATTAATGTCCCTGGGCACAGCTACATGAGATGTTTACTGCAGAGCTGACTAATTAACTCCTCAGTAAAGTCTCAATGTCTACATGTGCAGCCATATTAGGCCTTGGTAAAGTGACAAATGTCGTTGTAACATAGTGCTTGTCAACACAAGTACTATCCTGTGGCAGCATTATTTACTCTGCCACAATGCACAGGTAGACACTGATGGGGGTGGCTGGGGCATGAGGGTACTTCAGTAAAGGGGCTCCCTGCTGGATAGTCATACATTAAAGCACCTTTGTTCCCCAACCAGTCCCTCCATAACACATTGAGGAGAGTCAGAGCAGCTCCTGGACTGGCAGGATGAGTCCCTGCCCTGGGTTCTCTGCCAGCTAGGGCTGCTCTGACCTGGCTCAATGTGCTCCAGCTCCAGGTACACATGTAAATGCAATGCCTGGGAGCAATAAATTCCAGCATGAACTACACCAGAGTTTATTGCATTGCACTAATATAATGTATAGATGCATCCCATACATTATTAACCTACTGAGTAGTGTAATAATTCTACCCCCCCTTCCCTTCCATTCTAAGCAGTACCTCCCCTCGTCCTCCCTATTCCCTGCTCACTGCTGCCACTGTCTCTGTAGGGTCATTTCAAAGCTGCTTCTGGTTGCTCAAGCCAGGCTCTGCAGAGAGCTGGGTTCAGCCAGGACAGCAGCAATGGTGAGTGGGTTCCTTCTTCCTTCCTGGTCTTCTTATGTTCCCTCACAGCCCAGGGTCAGGCAGAGAGAAGTGAACCTGCCTGCTGCCACCACTGCTGCTCTCATTGACCTCCATATGCATCCAAGCTGGAGCAGAACTGGAGCAGAATAGGAGCTAGGGACAGTTTTAGCAGTAGGAGGGCCATGGAAGGGGACAGGAGGGGACATACCATATATATGGAAGGGAAGGGAGAGGGAAAGGAAGATTATCTGATTCAGGGACTTTAAATAAATCTTCAGCTGCTTTTTCTGTGATGATACTGCCCACCTCAGTTTGGTGGGCGGGGGGAGTGGGAATGGGGAATGCAGCTACTCTTGCAGTACCAGTCACTACCCTTCTTAGAAAATCTTCTATCCATCCTTGGTAAAATGGGAGTACTGGGAGCAGGATCATCTGCAGTATACTACAATAACTTGCACATTACTTTTAAATGATGTTTATAATCACAGTGTTGGAGGGGATGTCAAAGATCATTTAATCTGGCCTCCTGCACAAATACAAGATGATCTATTCCTAAACCATTCAAGATCCAAGGAAGTATGGCCATGCTTTTCATATAAGAGGTGTAAGAAAGCAGTGACAAATAAATTATTATTCTTTCTATAGACCAAGAATCACAAACTAAAGCATAATGGAGGTTTTCCTAGGACTAAATCATTCATCCATATTTTTTATAGAATATTCTGGAAAATACAATCTGGATATTTTCACTACAGCATTATTGGGATGATTCTTTATCTGCTTTCTGCCTGACTGCTTCTTCAACTCACATTAAATAAACAGAATGTTTCCTCCTAATTAAGGTACAGAACAAGTGCTATCCGGGTTTGTTACTCTGTATTTATAAAGTGCACAATAAAATAGAAACCTGGTCCTTGTAGCATTCTTAGAAATCTACAATATCAGTCAGTACTAATAATAAACAATGAAACCATAAGGATCCCATAGCAGGATATCTTATAAAAAGAATGTTACTACAGTATAGTTTATTAATGTTTTCTACAGGCCAGTTTTAAAAGATCACGATTTATGTTGTATACTCACAGTAATGCTAAATTTCATCTTTACTATTTGCCCTACATGAAGTCTCTGTATTGCTACAGAGCTTAACATTTTAAAACTTCCCTGAAGATTCAAGATATTGCAATGGAAAAAAAAAAGGATGGAAGGGGTAGTCAATGTGCTCTTTCTTTTTTTGTGGCAGAACTGTACAATAAACACTGATGCTTCAGTAAAGATTGCATGGCTGTCTTTATTTCATTTTTATTTAATAGAAGCTAATATTAAGGGTTTTACTCCATGAGGTTGTATGAAATGAAAATCTGTGTTACACACAAGTGTAATTCCTGGCAAAGCTCTAAATGTGAGCAGGAAACATGATTTTTTCCCCTTGATATACTTATGCATTTTTTATCAGCTGATTAACATTGAACCAATGTTCTAGCCAAAATTTATGCAGAAGTTTGCAAAAAGCTGTTTTGAATGTTTGTATAGTATTACAATTAGAATGAATATACTAAGGGAGGAAAAGCTAATGGTACTGTTGTCCTTATTTTTTCCTTGTCTTTCTTATTAGAAGGCAAACAAAACAAATGCTTTCTTTCCCCACCACTTTTTGTGGTTTAATAAAAAGATGCAGTACAAACGGTAATGATGCAATAGTTATGTGATCTTCCATGAACACAGGAACCTTAACCAGAAGACAGAGGTTATGACTTAAGATAAGTATTACATCATCTTTATGATGGATCTTTGACTGCTGTGGCTAAAATTAATGCCAGAAGTTTGAACTTCTGAAATGAAAGAGATCCCTATTTTTGGTTGAACTCAAACCAAAAAAAATGATGACAATGACAACAATGATGATGGTGATGATGATGATGAAGTATATGAAAAGAAGCAGCAACAACAGCAGCTTGTTCTTGAAAAAATTTTTGACCTTGTGGTATTTACCACATTAGTACTGCAAGTTAAAAAAGTATAAATTGAGTATAAGTAAAAAAGCATAAAATATTTGTATTTTGTATATACAACATTGATTTTTGACGTAATATCATTCTCTTTCCTCCCCTCAAAATGATAACTTTTCAATAGATCATCTTTTGGAGCTGTTCAAACCTGACTGAAGTCCACAACTGCCAGGCTTCAATAGTATTGGGATTAAGCCCAAATACATGGTTATCTTTATAATCGTTCTATTTGGAGTATGAGGTACCATGCTAAACACAGACAACTACAAAGAAATAACATACCAAGACATTTATTTTTTTATAAGAACACTACCAGCATGAAGGAGAAAGTGTACCCAGAAATATTTCTAATTTTTGCATGGAATAAAAAATGCCTTTGTTATCTAAAAGATACAAAACATATAATGGACTATCATCAGTTGCTTGGCAACAGTTTTTTTTATGGTCTGCTGTTGAATTTCATATTGATGAATTCATTAAACAAAGATTCTTTCAACCTATTCTTGAATATTTTAATTTGAAAGTGCAGGGTTCACTTGATTGGTCAAACCTGTTGTACAACCAAATAATTCATCTCTCTCTATATATATATATCTATACCTATATCTATATATATCTATATAGATGTGTATATATATCTATTAGGCCAATCTAGATGTGCACACACACACACAAACACACACACATTTCCAGCTATACCAAACATATGTGTTACATCACTTTTAACTAAGTAATATTTTAAGTAGTTTATTCTTTATAGTGTGGTTTTAGACATTTTGAAACTATTTGTAAATTTAAGTAGAATTTGCCAAGTAGTTGGCTTTGAAAAAAACAGTTTTTTAGGGCTAGAGTCATAAATCTGGGAAATCCCTTTTTATTTAATAAGCCATTGGTTATGGCACTCACCAAAGATATTGGACACCCATATTCAATTCTATCTTCTGCCTGAGAGAATTTGAATCCATGTTTTCTGATAAGCATCCTTATGACCATGTTCCAGGATATTCACAGCTAGTTCATTTTCAGTCTCTACTAAAATATTTATTGATGCAAAGTGACACACAGACACACTCAATGACTGACTTTTTAGACTGGTGGCTGGAGCTCTTGTTAGAGAAGTAGAACACTGAGGTTTCAATCCTTGCTTCACTGAGACTTTAATTATTTCTGTGAAATGGTAAAATCCCAGTGAGAGAAACTGAGCTTCCCAATTACACTCATAAACCTCCTATAGCTTGATAGTGAGGACAGTCTCTTAGGTGGCAGGAGATCCCATTTCAACACTACTCATGTAGAAGAGGGAACTTAATTTTGGTGGCACTATAAAAAGCTGACCTGTCCTGGTCCCATCAGTATAAAAAGCTGCCCTGTCAAGTAGCTCAGGGCTACTCACTCTCAGGAGCTTCTGGGGCCCAGCCACTTGGTACCTGGGGACACTACCCCTTGTGCCAGCTGGACTGCTGTAGCAGCTCTAAGAATTCCCTGCCCCCTTTACCCACTGCAGCAGTCTAGCAGTGGGGGCTGCTGCCTGGCTGTGACCAGCTGTGTACCTGCCAGACCCAGATGGGGACTGCATAGTCAGTAGAGACATCTGCCCCTCTGGGCCAGCTGCCAGTGGGCTATGGTTTGCCTTTGTGTGGCACTGTTACCATATTTGCCCATCACTTTGGAGTGTGCTCATTTATTAGGGGTATGTTTCTGGGGTCTCTGTAATCCTATCAATGTGATGCTTATGTTACTTGTGTTTCTATATGGAGCTGTATCTCTCCCTTCTGCAAATCCTCACCCCCCAGTGGAGCTATTTTGCATGACTCGGTTTCAATGAGGCTGGGTTCCTCCAACCACCTAATCAGTCAAACGCATGTATGCACATACACACACAAATTAACAGGACAAGCCTGAGCCAGGCCAGGTTATTTAGCATAGACAGGCTAACACCCTCAAATCCCTTGAACTCAGTTCAACAGGGCAACAATAAACTGCAGTCAGACAGAAGCACATGGGTTAACAGAGTGCATCTGAGTCAAGCTGGTTTATTCATCATTGATAGGTTGACGCCTCATGTGCCTTGAACTTAGTTTGTCCCTTATTTCAGCAGGACAATAATAAATGCAGTTAGACACACATGCTATCAGAGTATATGTGCCTCAAATGTTAGCACGTCACAATCTCTTGTCACAATGGTCCTAGCAGTAACCCCCTTGATCAGTAGACCCCACTGCAGCATTGGGCATTACAGGGATCTTTGGCTTAGGTAAAAGAAGCATTGCTGTAGAGCAAATAGGCAGGTCAAGAGGAAGAAAGAGTAAGTGAGGTTCAGTATAGCAACCAGCTTGACCATAAAAGGTATTTATTGCCAGGCATGTGAACTTATGATGATACAAGTAATAGCTAAACAAGAGAGACAAACAGTTACAATATTAAATAGTTTCAGTTAGGTTTTTGGGGAAGTCTAGCTCAAGTTTGATTAGCAAAAGTCTGGTGTAAAAAGCTGTGCCTGGAGTAAGAGAATAAACGTCAGGTTCCTGGAGTCAGAGAGAGAGAGAGAGAGAGAGAGAGAGTTGGGATCTCACCACTCAGCAAAACTTGAATCAGTCAAGGTTCCCAGGTGTTTGTTGGAGCTGGCAGACAGGCAGAGTCCTCAGCACAATCAATGGAGGGATTCCAGGCAGAAAAGGAGTGGGACTGGTGCAGCTTTTTGGATCCAAACACCAGAAGAGAAACTTGAGTTTTGGATAGGGGTTTTGCAGAGAACTAACAATGGCTCAAGGGGGAACACTAGGTTTGTTTATGGGTAAACAATGGCTCATATGCTGGATAATAGGAAATAATCATGCTGGCTATGGGTGGCATTACCCTGAGGGAGCTCACAGTACAGACAGGCAGATTCAGTGTTTTGGATACAAATAGAGGAGTCATTACTAGAATTGTCCTGATAAACGCTGAGCTGGGTGTGTGTAGAAGTGTAGAATTAGCATTTGGAGCAAGGATTCCCCATCATGCTGTGTTCTCCTGAGTTTCTGATCCAAGAATTCAGTGCAGTCCTTGCCTTGAAATCTCTGTTCTCCATCTTGAATGCTAATGAAGGTGCATGCCTGTCCTATCTATCATTTAAATGAGTTGTTATCCAGTTCCACCTCTGATGCAAGTGAGACCAGGAGAGTTGCTTCACGCCTATCAACTTGGTCTAGAGGGTTTTAGGTGTATCTCCCACTGCATCTTCCTTATCTTTTGTATGTCCTTCCTCTAATCAGTTCTTGTTTAGGTAGAGGTAGAGAGGGGAAGAGTTCATTGTGAGTTAGACAGGCTGTGTACTGTGCCAGGGTTCCCTAAGAACACAGAGCTGAGAGGTAATAGCACTACTGCCATGTGTGCCCCTGCCTGGCCATCTGGGCAGCTATCACCTGGAAGATATTCCCAGTGTGGTAGCCTGTTTTGAACTGTCAAAACAGTTCTGACCTCCTGACCCCAATTGGCCAGGAGGTCAGCTACCTCCAGCTGGGTCCAAGGTGCCAGCTCTGAGCAGGCAAGGTCCTGCCACTGGCCTCCCTAGCAGGACTTTTGATGTTCCCTATTGGAAAACTGACAAAACCCTGATAAAAAAATCCCAAAGTCACTCTGTAAAATACCCCAAAACCCATGTACTTTCATGATTAAAACAAAAGACCACTATATATATATAGAGAGAGAGAGACAGTGAGAGACTGTGATTAGTTGGGCATGTTTTATTGATATATCTACAGTGTTAAAGCAATTTGGAAGCCTACCAGTGTCTCTATCATCATAATAAAATGAATTCTAAATACCTAGACGTTTTGCTGCCCCCGAGAGGAGCTACAGCCTCTCTTCCAGGGATAACAACCCCCTCCACAGGGGCTCTAGCTCCCCACCAGGGGTAATGGCCCCCCCAACATGGGCCAAATGGCCCCTGAAGGGGCTATCACTCCCTTCTATGGGGCTCATGTGCTCCACCCCAGCCTCCCGATTGCTGCCCCACCTTGTCCCATCTCCCACTGGCTCCTTCAGCCCCCACAATGGCTGCCGTCCCACTACCCCAGATCCCCCAATGGCTGCTTTGCCCAGCCCCACCCCTCACTTGCACCCCCAGCCTCCTGATGGCTTCCCCCACAACCACAGGCACCAGCACTTAAAAAAAACAGAAAAAGCAACAACAACAAAAAAAAGCCTCTACTCACCATAGAAGCAGGGGCTGGGGGAGTTCTTTGGCTTCCTAAGAGAGCCCCCCTGGAAAGCACAGGGAAGTGGGGGGGAAGGACGGCTTGGGCTGGGGCTGCTGGGGCTGTCACTGTGCCCCTTGATATGCAGAGGGGACCCCATTGTCCCAGACGGGAAGCTAGAATTGCTGGTAAGTGCCGGAGTTTTGTTTGTTTGTTTAATTGTGGGGATACTGGGGTGGGGAGGTAGGGATCGGGGGCCTCAAGGGGCTGGGTGGGGATGGGCTGGATGGGGCAGGGATCAGGTGGCTTGGGGGCAGGCAGGTGGTAGGGCTGGGCAGAGAAGGGACTGGGGGGGCTTGGGAGGAGGAAGGGGTGGAGCCAGGCAGGGCATGGATTGTGGGGGCTAGGCGAGTGAGTGGAGCCAGTGGGGGGTCCCCCATTGTCCTCTCACCCCTCCTCCAGCCCCCCCAACCTCTCACTTATTGGCACTAGAGCCCTGCTGTGGGCTGGCTGCCTGCCCTCCAAGGGCAGGCAGTGTGCTGCAGCAGGAGGGCAAGAGGCCAACCACAGAGATGCTCTAGCAGCCAGAGTCTCTGTGGAGGACCCAGGCTCCGGTTGCCTCCAGGCACAGTCCGGGACCGTGCCCTGTGCCACTTTCTTTAGGTCCATTTTTTTTTGACCCCCGGAAATCCAAGGGTCTAATTTTGCCCCTGCGCTGCTAACTTGCAGTGGGGGGAACCTTTTCCTATTCCTGCACGTACCTCTTGCAGCGTCTCAGAGGGGTTTGAGATGCTGCAAGAGGCATGTGCAGTTTTGTCTGGATGCACCCGTGGACCCAGTTTACTCAGCAAAAGAGAGTATGGACTTAAGATAGCTACCCATTACCTTCTAATGGCTCTTTACTTTTATGTGTGTAAATTAATCAGAGGAGCCAATCAGGATTTTTTTTTTTAATAAGAATTATTTTTTATGAAAAATGGACTTTTAGTGATTTATTTTTAATGAAAATATTTTTAAGGGTTTTGTTTTCATTAAAGTGCAGAATGAAACTGTGAGATCTCAAAACAGGAGTTATTGAAACAGAATTTCTGCATTGTAATCAGCTCTTATAAGTAGAGTTATCTTGTAAATTAAGAAAAGATACTGTAAAAGAAGCATGTTCTGTTCTGTACAGTTCTGTAGTAGATTTTGTAGGCCAAATTCTGACATTTTTATTCAAAACAACTGCCCAGATAGAAGCTTAACTAAAAGGATTAGCACCTAATGATTAGGAGTCTGATTCCCCACTCCACCCAGTTACTCAATGATCCTGAAAGAGGCAAAGGCTTGATTTTTGTATGCTTACCTAAATTACGGTAGATGCTGAAAGTACTTAAAAATAGAGTTAAGCTTGAATTTGGTTTGGAATTTAGTAAAGATTTGGGTTTGGGGATTTTTTAAATGTTACTAATTCATCTATCCAGAATTGTAATCACTCCTCTCTCATTTGATTCTGTCAGCTACAGTGAGTACCCAGTTCTTCAGGATTATCTGACCATTCCTGCTAAATACTGTGAACATGGCAAAAAAGTTTCATCCTTTACCAATCAGAATAATAATAATGGTGATATATATATATATATATATTTATTTTGTGTCAGCAAAACAAATTGCACAGATGGTTTGGAATGTCTAATTAATACAATATGACAAAGTGTGAATTATTATATAATAATTGATGCTTATGTGAATAGTTTTTGTTATGAAAGGTCTGCTTCTAAATCAGGATATCCTTTGGTTTGGGTGTCGTCTCTGTTAAATATCACTTGCTTAGGGCAGAATCTAAAATCTGATGAGGCAATGAAAATATTTTAATTGATTTTAATGGGCTTTTTGCCAACTTATTCTTATAGCTATATATCATTTTACTTCTAGAGATCAGTGGAAATCATTAGGGATTGTCTAAATGGGGATGGTTTATTTTTCCCAAACAAACTTTACATCTCTTTGATAAACTGCCTTAGTTTTACACCCAAAATTTAGTTTTTCAGAGTTATAGCTCATTTTATTTCTGCATTAATTAATTTGCTACAGGAATTGGATTAGCCCTATCTCAGAATGAGTTCACAGGAATAAGGTTTATGTGAGTGCACCTCCATTTTCAGTTAGCATACTTCCGGTGGGCTTTCTATTGTTATCCACGCTGCATGGTTTCACATCTTATTTAATCTCTTTGACTACCTAACCTTTCTTTTCTACTCCAGGATAAGACTAACCATATGTTAATTCCTTTCTGGTGTCTAGCCAGGTGGGCTCCTCTGCTATCCCAGCCTGTGACAAGTTTAGACCTGTAGAATTATTACCAGCAATAATAATTGCATCTCATCCATATTCATGGGTCCATTTGGAGGTCCTACACTAGCTTCTTAAAAAGGAATAGGTACAGTCCTATCTTAACAGTGATCCTTGGAATGCCAAGATCTACAAGCATTTTTCCAATTTTTTTCCAGCTATTCAGTTGGTTTAATAAACGATATCACAAATCTACTCATAGAGCCTTGCCTTCCAAGATCTACAAGCAGATATACACCCAAATTAAAAAAGAGGATTCAATCCCGGAATGCAAGGAGTTCTGACAGCATGATAAACCACCTTTAATAAGACCTCTGGTACCAATGGCAGTACCTGAACTTAATATAAGGTCAGCTTTTTACCAGGAATGCCACCATTGAACCGTGTCATGTTCCAAAGACAGAACCCTCATAGACTCTGACAGCTAGGCTCTCATCACACATAAAGCCAAAGGAGCCTGTAGGGCAGAGAGAGAAACCCAGGAAACAGCAGAAATCCAGACAGGGATCCTGATTAATAGTGCTAGGGAGTAAATATAACATACTTTTATAATGGGATTTGAACAATGGTTTTATTCTTGGTATTCCCAGGGTGTTGTCATGTTGCATATGGAAGGGCTGAGTGGCTCCCCATACTTATTTAGCTTTTATTGCTCCTTTGCTCCTCAGTCAACTGTTCTCTTTTCCCTAACCGCAGCCTAAGGTGAGGCCACAAAGAAAGAAATCAAAACCACATTGTAGATAAGTTTAATACAGAAGCTACCAGAGGGAAAAACAACCAACCAAACAACAACAAACCAAACCAAACCAAAAAACAATATATGGCAACAGAAAAAAGTTTACATTGCAACACAATTTGATTGCTTTTTAAGCACAGTCCACATTGCATAGAGATGTTTACCTCAAAGAAAGCACTTCAAGAAACACCTGTCTCAGAAATAAATGATACCCCACTGCTTGCACCTTGTGGTATTTATACCATGATTCAGCAAAGCACTTAAGCATTTGCTTAAGACATCTTGAAGTTCATTTCCCCTTCAGGTGCCTTCTCATGACTCTGATATACTTAAGATACATCAGTGACATTTTTGATGTATGGCTACCTGGGCAGGAGTATCCAGAAGAATTTCACCAGGACTTTTTTAGTTGGAAAACAATTATTTTTTTCCAAACTATTTAAGTTGGTCTAATAAAATGTATCATAATTTCATAGTAGGGTCAGAAGGGACCTGAGCAGATCATCATGTCAGACCCCCTGCTATGGCAAGAAAGAGTCCTGGGATCGAACGACCCCAGCAAGGAGATTGTCAAGCCTTGTCTGAAAGACCCCCAGGGTAGCAGCCTGCACCACTTCTCTTGGAAGTTGGTTCCAGACCCTAGCCACCCTAACAGTGAAGTAGCGCCTCCTGATATCCAGCCTAAATCTACCCTCTGCCAGCTTGTGAGTGTTATTTCTAGTTACTCCTGGTAGTACTTGTGGGAACAGAGACTCCCCCAGTGCCTGCTGGAACCCTCTGACTAGTTTGTAACAGGCCACTAGATCCCCTCTCAGCCTTCTCTTGTGGAGGCTGAACAAGTTCAGGTCCCATAGCATCTCCTCGTAGGGCCTGCCCTGCTGCCCCCTGATCATGCGAGTGGCCCTCCTCTGGACCCTCTCCATGTTGTCCACATCCCTCTTGAAGTGTAGCGCCCAGAACTGGACGAAGTACTCCAGCTGTGGCCTGACCAGTGCCGCATAGAGGGGGAGGATCACCTCCCTGGACCTGCTTGAGATGCATCTGTGGATGCATGACAAGGTGTGGTTGGTCTTCCTGACTGCATCCCCACACTGTCGGCCCATGTTCATCTTGGCATCAATGATGACTCCAAGATCCTTTTCTGCCTCTGCACTGACAAGAAGGGAGTTCCCCAGCCTGTAGGTATGGTGCTGGTTCTTCCTCCCCAGGTGCATCACCTTGCACTTGTCAGTGTTGCATCCCATCCTATTCTCGTCCACCCAACCCTGTAACCTGTTTAGGTCCGATTGTAGCCTGTTCCTTCCTTCTAATGTGCCCACATCCCCCCACATCTTAGTGTCATCAACAAATTTGAACAGGGTGCTTTTTACCCCCTTATCCAAGTCACTCATGAAGATGTTGAACAGTGCGGGCCCGAGGACCAAGCCTTGCGGAACCCCACTGCCCACATCCCTCCAGGTCGAAAATGACCCATCCACTACCACACTCTGGGTGTGGCCCTCGAGCCAATTGGCAACCCAATTGACCCAGCTGGGTGTGAACACCACAGTCCTCCAGTTTCTTAATGAGAACAGGGTAAGAGACAGTGTCAAAGGCCTTCCAAAAGTCCAGGAAGACTATATCCACTGCTACCCCGCATCTAACGATTTGGTGATCTGATCATAGAAGGCCACCAGGTTGGTCTGACAGGACCTGCCTTGAATGAACCCATGTTGGTTGCCCCTAAGCATAATCTCCCCTGCTGACCCCTCATGGACATGTGCCAGAATAATTCTCTCAAAAAGCTTACCCAGGATCAAGGTAAGACTAACTGGCCTATAGTTCCCCAGGTCCTCCTTCCTCCCTTTTTTGAAGATGGGAACCACATTGGCCCTCTTCCAGTCCTCTGGCCCACACCAGAGCACCATGAGTGCTCATAAAGCCATACCAGGGGTCCCGTAATGACTTCAGCTGGTTTCCTCAGCATTCTGTGGTGGAGATTGTCCGGACCAGCTGATTTAAATACATCCAGTCCCTCCAGAAGTTCCCTGACTAGATCCTCCCTGACCCTTGGCCTAGGTGCACCTCCCATGGACCCTGAAGGGGGCCCGGTGCGGGGGGGCTGATCTGGTCCCTGCTCAGGAAAATGGAGGCAAAGAAGTCGTTAAATAGGTTAACTTTGTCGTCTGGTGTGACAACCAAATTTCCTAGTGTGTCTTGCAGGGGGCCCACATTACCTAGTACCTTCTTTTTGCCCCCTATGTATTTAAAAAGGCCTTCTTGTTGTCCTTGATGCAGGAAGATAGTTCCAGTTCCATCTCCACCCTGGCCTTCCTGACTGCCCCCTGCATCCCCGAGCAACCGCAGTATAATCCTCCCTGTTGATGGCCCCTCCCTTCCATCGGGTGTATGCCTCCCTTTTAGCTAGAAGACATTCCTGGATGCTTTTGGTGAGCCATGGTGGCTTTTTTGCCTTCCTGCTCCCTTTCATCCTTGTTGGGATTACCTTCCTTTGAGCTTAGAGGATCATCTCCTTAAGGAGCAACCACTCTTTTTGGACACCTGGCTCCCCTCTCCTCTGGGACTTCAGTGCTTCCCCGACTATTCTCCTTAGCTCATTGAAGTCCACCCTCTTGATGTCTAGGGTTGCTGACTTGCTGCAGGCCTTTGCCACCTTGCGCTGGATGTTGAATTCCAGCAGCCGATGATCACTGTCGCCCAGGTGGTTAAACACCCACAGCCCCCTCACCAGGTCGTCACCTATGGCCAGCATCAGGTCCAACAAGGCATCTCCCCTGGTGGGGCTGTGCACCTCCTGGGTTAGATGGAGGTCCTGTATTTGGGCTAGGAACCTACATGAACAGTCAGACCTGGCTGACTGCTCTTTCCAGCAGAAGTCTGGAAAGTTCAGGTCACCCATGACGACCACATCCTTTGACCTAACTGCCTCCATGAGCTCACTTAAGAATTCCTGGTCTAGCTCCTCCCCTTGGTTGGGTGGTCTGTAGTTGACCCCCCACTGTTAAATCTCTTTCTCCTCGACTGCCTTGTATTCTAAGCCAGACCACTTCCGTGTGCCCCTCTTCTGACTCTGTGCTACATGGTGAGGATGTGTATTCCTCCTTAATGCAGAGCACCACACCCCGGCCTTTCCTCCCTGTCCTGTCCCTCCTGTTCAGCCTATAGGTCTTGATATTCATCAGCCAGTCATGTGCTGGGTCCCACCACGTTTCAGTGAGCCTCACTATGTCTGGGTTGGTGTCAGCTAGCAGGAGGGTAAGTGCCTCCTGCTTGTTTCCCATACTACGAGCATTTGTGTAGAGGCATTTGAGACCTCCTGTGGTTGTGTGCACTGCCCCCCTAATCACAGTATTGCTTTGGCCCCTGGTGCTTACCTGTGTATATGTTCCGCTCATTGGTCTAGGCTAGGCTATACTTGTGAGTGCTGCTTGGTTTAGTGGTCCAAGGCTTCCTCCTCCCTCATCTTCCCCTTCCCCCGATGAGCCTAGTTTAAAGACTGCCAGAGGAGATCCGCAAACCTAGAAGAGAACACATGCTTACCTTTAGGGGAAAGGTGGAGCCCAGTCCACCTGAGCATGTCTCTCGTCGTGATGTGTGGGTCGTTGTCAAGGAAGCCAGAGTTCTCCTCAAGACACCATTCCTGAAGCCACCAGTTGGTCTCTGAAAAGGACATCTCATGTCGTCTTCCATGTGCGCTCACTGGTAGAACAGAAGAGAGTACTACCTGTGCACCTATCTCCTTCAGCACCCCCCCCAGAACATGATAGTCTACCATCAGGTGATCAGGGCTTCTCCTGGCCACATCATTAGTACCCACATGGATTAGGACCATGGGGTAGTAATCAGTGGGCTGGATCATGGCCTGGATCATCCCAGTCACATCATGAATCTTTGCTCCGGGGAGGCAGTAGACCTTGTGTGTCGTGGGGTCTTGGTGACAGATAGGGCCCTCTGTACCTCTCAGGATGGAGTTGCCTATGATAATCACTCGGCACTTTCTCCTCCAGGACTACTTGGCTCCTTTGGCCTGTTCAGAGTGTGGAGAGTGTGGAGTTGCCTCCTGTCCGGTTGCCTCCTCTCCCTCCTTCTCCTCCAGTGTTGCCAGGGCCTCATACCTGTTCTCCAGCTGGACTGGAGGAACTGGTACTGCTGTGTTACAAGCAGCCCTGGTTCTGGAGGTGACCATCTGCCACTCTGCAGTGGAGGGCACTTCCCGAGGTGCTTCTTCCTTGGGTGTGTGGCCCCGCAGAAAAAGAAAATAGCCATCAATTTCTTCCTCCACCTCCCTGATTCCCCTCAGCCTGCTAACCTCCTCCTGGAGCTCCCTCACCTGTGCCTCCAGGGCCCGAAGGCAGGCGCCTGCAGGACAGGTGTGGGGGTCCCCAATCCTTCCCCCAGGCCTTGTTGGGCAACCCCCGCAGGCCAGGGGGTGGGGGGATGCCAGCTCCCCCATGGGCTCTGTCTGGAGGGAGGCCTCAGAGAAGTCCCAGGTAGGCTGCTCTCCCCAGGCAGGGGCACTGGCAGCACTCTGCGTCAACACCATCATAGGAATTTCTGCTTGTTTTTAGCTTAGGGTAATGCCTTCGTTCTGCCCTAGTAGGAGTCTCCCTCCTGGCCCTTCCTGCTTGCGCACTGGTGCAAAAGCTGATGCAAACACCAGCCCGCTCTTACAGAGCATGCCTGTTTGCACACTCTGTTTGTGTGGTGCAGCTCAGGAGCGTGGCTCCCTAGTGGCTCAGCTAAGGGGTATCCAAGGGGCTTCCCCTCCGAATCCAGCTCAGCTGCATCTGGTCCCTCTGCCCACTTACCTTAGGGGGATCAGCTGCTGCTGCCCCTGCTGCTGGCTCCGCTGCTGCGTCCGCCTTCTCCTCGGGTCTGGTAAGGGGGTACACATGCATGCGGGACACATGTGTGCCTGGATCCCTCCTCTCCCCGCTGCTCCTGGCTCCTGAGAGCAGGGGGTTATGTCAAACCATGGCTTTTAAAGGCAGTGGTTTGAATTTCCCGCTGCTGCTCCAATCAGCCAATCAGGCGCTCCGGTCTTCCCAGAAGTGCCTGCCGGCAGTCCCTCCCCCTATGCTCTCCCGCTGTGGGGATTCAGTGTCTCCAGAGCCTGCTCCTTGAGGGATCACCCCGGGATTCTCCCTAGCTTGGGGGGATAGTGCCCCCTAGCCCTCCCACAGTTTGCGCACTCTGTTCATGTGGCGCAGCTCAGGAGCGCGGCTCCCTACCGGCTCAACTAAGAAGGATCCGAGGGGCTTCCCCTCCGGATCCAACTCAGCTGCATACAGTCCTTCTGTCCACTTACCTTAGGGGGATCTGCTTCACCCAAAGAACCTTGTCTGCCTATGTCCTTAGACCAACACGGCTACAGCCTACACCCCTGTAACCAGGACTTTAACAACTTCCACCTCTTCATCAAATTAACTATGGAATATTCCTCCCAGCAAATTGATATCAGAACCCCACTGACTGCCACAGTTACCTTCACATGCTTTCATCCTAAGCATACTACTAACCCATCGTCTATAGCCAGGCTTTATGTTACAACTGTATCTACTCTGATTCCACTGACTATGATGTACACTTTAAGGATATGGAGCAGGGATTCCTAAAATTACAATACAATCCCAAACCTGCAGCCACTCAAATTAATAAAGCCAGACTCAGACTGCATTCAGATCAGCTATAATACCAAGCCTGAGACAAGGACAACAGAATCTTTCTGGTTGTTACCTTTAGCCCCAAGGTTGGTGGGTGCCACCTTGATTACTTCCAACTCCTCCTGGAAAATTATAACAACATCGAAGTAGCCATAGGGTACAAACCTGTTGTGGCTTACAAAAAACCTTCCATCCTCAAATGGTCTCTCTCAAGCAATAAGCTACCTAATTTGTATGCTCACTGAGGCACCAGGCCTTATAGTGGACCAAGATAACAGCTGTGCCCCCTCATCAATACAGACCACATCATCCATAGACCATAAGATCATTACATCCAAGGTTCATTAACTTACACATCTACCAACATCATATATGCCATCATCTACTTACTGTGGTCCTCTTCTGTATACATTGGACAGATGGGGAAATACCTATATGAAAGAATGAGGGATACTTATTTGACAAGTCAAAAAACGCTCAAAAAGCCTGTGGCAAAAAATCTCCTAATCTTCCTGGACATTCCAATGAGAAATTGCAGCACATTTCTGTTAAGTATGAACTGATCAAGAACTATGAATTCTTATCCGGCTACCAGGATTAGCTTTTGTGACCCCTTTGTCCCTATGGGTTTATTACTTCTTTGCCTCTCCCAGCAGTGCCCCCACCCTCCCTGTCCTCCCACCCCACCTTGTAGCTCCCTGTGTTTTGTATTAAAATAACTCACACTATTTGATAAACTGCCCTGTGCATGTCCTGATGAAGTGAGCTCAGTCTTATGAAAGCTTATGCATCTCTGATTCAGTTAGTCTATGAAGTGCATCTCCACTCTGCCTTCTACTTATCTTCAACCATATCAATACTCTATTTAACTCAGCATGCTTGCTTAGGTTCTTCATTGATTGTGCCCTTACTCCTGGGTAAAGTATATATATAAAGCACAATTAATGTGGTTAACTGAATGAGGCTTGATCACAGAACAAAATAATGACTAATTAATTAATTCAATTTCACTTCATAACTAACTGTATAGTGGCATCATATTACTTTAGTAATTTCCCACAGTCATGAAAGGAAGTACCTTAGCCACATGGGAGCAATTTTGACTGAACTTAACATTGGCTTTCCAGTAAGGTAGATGAGAATTATCCCTCTTCCACTATTATTATTGATAAAAAAGATTTTCTTTCAGCTCTGATTAAAGAGGACTGTGCTTTTGAAGCAGAAGGAACTCTGTCTTCTCCTATGAGGTGAAGTACTTAGTCACTATGCTGAGGGATCTTTTATGGCTCTTGCAGTCACAGCACCAGAAAGAAAGGTTGTGCATAGCAGTGACAAAGCCTGTGGCAAGCTGTAATGTATGGTTTCATAAAGCACAGCCCCCTTATATTTTGCCAAGGCATGGGTGATCCAGCACTGATCAGCTTCACTGGGCATTGCTACCAATTTTGAAATGTTGTTCCTGCACTTATAGATGCACACTTAAGGCATCTGTATGTATGCCTTTAGCAATTCTAATGTACAGACTTAAGTATTTTTCAGAAAACTCCAAGCCTCTCTAAAATCCATTTCTCATTTTTGAGTTCATTTGTCATATTACAGCTAACTGCCAAGTTATATCTATTCAGTATGAATAACAGTGGCCTTAGTGTTTTAAAAAAGAAGTTAGATTCACATCATCTGCAACTTTATTCAGTCTGATATTAACACACAGAAAATATTAAAATTCATAAAGGATTATTTGGTCAATCTTTAAATAAATTAAGTTCAAGTATGTTTCCATAACTTATGATGCATTATTTATTTTTTTACATATGTTTGTCAAATTTTACTTTGAATAATTTATTCTTCTCATACTATTTGACATATTTAAAATTTCATTAAGCATAAATCAATATGTACATATCTGAGACAGGATGAGTGTAGTAACACATTCTTTCTATACTAAGGACTATTTTTAATGCTTTTGTCACAGTATGGGTCATGATGGAACTTTCATCCCATGGAAGTCATAGTGAACTGATACTTATATTAAGGCATGATAATATCTTAAGGTTATAAAGGGATCAGGCTATGAATAATTAAGATTGTTGGTTTAAAACATAATGTTATGTGCATCAATAATTTGGAACCCATGTTCAAAAGACCAGTCCAGCTGATGGCATATTTTGAGTGTCTTCTGGGAAATCAGTATATATTCCCACTTGTTCATATTTTCTCTTCTTTCTGCCTCATATTTCTAACTTGTTCAACCCTTCCCATTTGTTCTGTCCTACACGAGATTTAAACCATCTCAGAAACCCTGCTGACCCTTCTTATTAAACCTTTCCCTGTATATTCATCCGTGTGCTCTCTGTTCATTTCATCTGCTCATCAGGATCCCTGTAGTTTGTACAAACTGCTTCTGTCTCCTTTATTCTTTCTGCCACTCCTATTTCCAGTTTAAATTCCCCTGTCCAGAAAAGTGCATCCTTTTCATTCCCTTTCATTCTCGCTCTCTCTGGGTGGCTCCTTCATAAGTGCCACCCTTTGTACCCTTCTTCCTCAAGAACTTCCATCAAACCCATGCTATAGTTAAGATACATAGATGACATCTTCATCATAGGGGTCAGAGGAGGGGTCAGAGGAGAGGTCAGAGGAGGGGCAAGCTCAAGTCTTCTGGGCCAAGATGCATGGGGGCCATGGGGAGAGGGATTTAATGGTGGGGGCTAACTACAGACTTACTAAGAGCAGACTCCTGCCAAAAGCCGGAGAATCCATGCATACCAAGGAGACACAGTCAGCAGGTTGGCCACCTGCAGACATCTTCTCCCTGCCAACCGATCTTCATTTTGGCGTACTTCGTTCCTCACCGGTTCGTCTGTTCTTCTCATCAAAGAGCTCTTGGAAGTTTGTTGATTGAAAGTGCATTATAGTGTTCCTTGTGCATGAGCTGTTGACCAGTTCTAGGACTATTGAGCTGGGTAGCCGCACCTAGCCTTCGGGTTAGAAAGCAAGGGGTCGGCTCAGGAACCCCATGAACCAACAGACCCCTTTAGACCATTCTGTTTTATGCACTGTAACTGAACAAGCCAGCTCTCCTGCCTATGCTGCGACCATTGGTAGCATAAGTACAATAAACCTTTCATACAACCAATACGCTTCAAGCCGCCTGACTCCTACTCGCCGCTACTCCCCACCTGTCCAGTCATCTATCCCTTCTGCGCCAAACTGGTCGTCCCGACCCAGGCTTGCAGGTCAAGGGTACACCGGTTACAAGGTGCAACAACACCTATTGTCCCCATGGCCTCTGATCTTCACTGCCATGCATTTGCATTTTCACGGACCTGAATTTTACATATTGGCTTCTATTCCATTAAGGAGAACACAAAACAACAGCAGACTATCCCTATGCCAGAAGAAGGGTGTTTGTGCCTGAAAGTTTGCAAAGAACATTTTTTTTCCAACTATTTAGTTGGTCTAATAAAATATATCATAATTACCAAAAAACCTTGTCTGCCTATGTCTTTAGACCAACACAGCTACAACCAACACCCTCCTACTCTTACATACATATCTTTTCCCCTCTATTCCTACCCTTCAGTTTTTAACCATTCCTATCTAGGCTATCCATTTTGTATTTTGCATTCCCACTGCTGAATCAGGATATGTCTACAAGATCTGTGAAAATCCTTGTTTCTTTCACTACCCCCATCTTAGGTATCTGATAGCTCAGAGATCTCTGCTCTTTTTCCCCACCCATCTCCCATATGTTCCAAGTCTACACTCCCTTCCACTCTGCAGGGCCACGTCTCTTATTCAGGAGCATGTCAGTTTTCACTCCCCAAAGGATCAGTATATCCTGTCTTGCATTTTGCAGGGTCATTGTTTTGATTCTCCAATCCCTGCATTTGTTGTCCTATTGCCTGTCATCATACATCCCTTTTTTATTGCCAGCTTACTGTCCCTGTCTCCTCCTCCTCTCCATCTCTGTACCACTGTGTCTCCCCTAGATTTACTCTACCTGTGTGTCAATTATTTGGTTGTCTGGCTGTCTCTTATTAAAAGAACCAGCCAAGTTTACCACTAGCCAGATACACTTTTTAAATCCCCCATCTCAAAAGTTCTGTGACCCATTTCTACAGAGATTCAGTGTCCCATGTATATCCATGGTCATACAGTCTCCTGCCTCCTGGTGCATTGAAAGCAGTGGGGGGAGGTTTCCCTGTCCCCTATGTCATTAGACCTATGCTGTAGTATCTGCCTTTTCCTTTTATTAGCATTGATTTCAGGAAAGAGATCAAAGAACCTAAGTGATCACATCCTGGTTTTCTCAGTTCCTTCACTACACCCAGTTGTAATTACCGTTGCTGAGGCAAAACAATCAGTTCTTGCAGCTTATTCCAGAGCACAGAAAACGAATTAAGATTAACATTAACGAGTTTTTGGCTTTTAGCTTCATGCCTAATCCACTACACTATGATTATTGTCATCTGCCAAGCTTCTCAGTTCTTTCCAGTATCCTCTTTCAAACTGTTTGTGTTAGTGAACTGCTGATGTCTGAAACCATATGGGATTCTACACAAGCCCTAATTAAAATTAATTGTGCAATGAATAATTAATATTTACTCTGAAGTTTGCATAGCTCCAGTACTAGGGAGCTACAAAACAATTGCCTTTGCTGAAAAAAATAAATGACACTTTTTAACCTTGGAAGAGCTTGTTATGTTTTGGAGCAAAGAATGTGACAACTTTATTATAAAGCCAACATTTTCAAATAACAGACACTGGATACCAGTTAGGGATTTGGTAACAAATCTTTATAAATATTTTGTGAGCAATGAGTGTCACATATATTCTAATAATGTTTTAATGGGGAAAAAAACCAAAAACAAAACATAGCATATTTATGCAATGACAGATATCTCAGCCCCCTATGTCAGGCGTTGTCAATCAGGAGTATTCATACCCCTGGGATACTTGGTAAGGTCCCAGGGGGTATGAAGCAACAGTGTGGAGAAGCAGGGGCATTTCTGGTTTCTCCACTGACACTCATTGATCAGCCACTGAGGGATCCCCCTCCCCCGCTCCCCTCCATTGATTGGCTACTGGGGAACCCTCCTCCCCCACTCATCAATCAGCCAGGGGAATCTGCTTCTCAACTGGCTGCCAGGGGGTACACCAACCAAAAAAGGTTGAAAACCCCTGTCCTATGTCATTACACCTATGCTGTAGTGTCTGCCTTATCATTCTATCAGCACTGATTTCCAAAAAGGGATAAAAGAACTTAAGCAACCACATCCTGGTTTTCTCAATTCCTTCACTACACCCAGTTGTAATTCCATTGCTGAGACAAAACAATCAGTTCTTGTAATTTATTTCAAAGCACAGAAAAAGAATTAGGATTAACATCCACAAGTTTTAATGGGGTGGAGGGGACAAAAACAAAACATGCCTATGTCATTACATCAAAATGCACCTGAGTCCATCTTGCAGCAGGACCCCCTAAGTAGAAAGTTTGACTACCGCACTAATATTTATAGTGCCTCCAGAACTAAATACCAAACGTTCTTAACTATTATTACTAACTTACACATAAACAACTTTATTTCAATCTAAGATTTTACTTCAACACATTGAACAAGAACTGATATTTTTAATGCATAGGAGGTACTTTTATGTTGTAGAAACCTATGCAATGATGAAGTTTAGTACTAACAAATGCAAGGTGCTACACTTTGTGAAAGATAGTAAAAACAGAAATACAAAATGGATGACAGCACTACAGAGAATGGTCTTAGAGTCTTGGTAAATCACTAACTCAACATGAGTCTTGCATGTGATGCAGCTGTCGACAAGGCAACTGTGATTTTGGGATGTATCAACAGAAGCATTAGCATGGGAGTTGATAGTATCTCTTTACTCTACACTCATTAGGCTTCCTCTAGAGTATTATTTTCAGTTCTGAGCTATACAATTTTAAAAGGATATGGAGCAGTCAGAGAGGGTCCAGAAGTGGTCAATAAAACTGATAAAGGGCTTGGAAAGCAATTCATATGAAGAGGTTTAAGGAGTTAGGCATATTAAGCTTGCAAAAAAGGTACTAAGGAGAGGACATGATAGTAGTCTTCAAATATCTGAAGGGCTTCCATAAATAAGAGGAAAAATGTCTTTTGTATCTTAATGCAGAGAGCAGGGCATGGACTAATGGCATGATGATGCCCCAAAGAAGGTTCAGATTGGATATCAGGAAAAACTTCACCGTTAAAACATAAGGTAGTAGAGGAGACTGCTTAGGGAAGCTGGGGACTCTCCATCATTGGAGGTGTTCAAGAGTCAGGATAAACACTGCCCAGGGATGATCTAGGGGTAGGCAAAATAGCTGATCTGGCCAGTGGCTGGACTCCATTTCCCAGCAGCCCCTGGTTGCACTGCTCCCAGCTGGTCTCCATGGAGACCCCAGGAATGGTAGGACCGTGACATCACAAGGCCATGGTCTGGTCCTGCAGGGAGAAAACCAGGAATGCCAAGGCTGTAACTGAACTCTAACTAGCTTTGAGCATCAAAGACAATAAAAAGTCCTTTTTCAGATGTGGGGAGCTGGAGGAAAAGCAAGGGCAACATTGGATCCCTGCTGAACCAGATGGAACAACTGACAACTGATGCCCAGGAAAAAGCCAACCTGTTAAATGGGTACTTTGCGTTGGTCTTTCATCAGTCCCATGGGACATCCATGCCCGCTACAGGACAGTGAGGT
This sequence comes from Crocodylus siamensis, assembly GCF_052110815.1. Lineage (NCBI taxonomy): Eukaryota > Metazoa > Chordata > Crocodylia > Crocodylidae > Crocodylus > Crocodylus siamensis. The sequence continues at coordinate 40,972,305 of NC_143396.1, forward strand.
CCGGGTGAGGGAGATCCCCTGCTATCCATCAATGCTGACCTCGTGAAGGAACACCTTGAGGCTGGATACCTTCAAGTCAGCCAGCCCTGACAATCTACACCCCAGGCCCCATCCCCCACCCGCTCTCCCAGACTCATCGGTGGCTGCCCTGCCTGGCCCCAACCTCCTGGGTCTTCAAAAAAAAAAGCCCCACACTCACCATCTGCTGCCAGGCAGGGGAGCAATGCCTGCTTCCTCCCACTGCCCTCCACTGCATAGGGGACTCTGCCACAAGCCCCCAGAAGCCGCGACAGCCACTGCAGCTGACAGTGAGTGCAGGGCTTTATTTTTATTTTTTTTAAGAACCAGGACACTGAGGGTAGGCAAGGCATTCATGGGGGGAAGGAGAGCAATCAGAGGAGGGGACTCATGGCAGAGCCCCCATGCAACATGGGGGGGCAGTGGGGATTGCCCCCATGCCTGGAAGAAGCCAGTGAATGGGCTTTTTTTTTTTTTAAAGAACCGGGGGATGGGGCTAGGTAGGGCAGCCATGGGTGGTGGGGCTGGGAGAGTGGGTGGAGGTTGTGGAGGTTGAGGGAGCTGGGGGAGCAGGCAGGGTATGGGGTCTGGCACGGGTGTCCCATAGTCCCCTCCCACCTCCTCCAGTCCCCCCCCCCCACACTTACCGGGTCCAATTCCCTGCTATGGCAAGCAGGGACTGCCTGAATCTCCAAAGCTCTCCAAATCTTTTCTGAATTGATTCAAAGAGCTTCTAATCAATTCAGACCTTTTTATTGGTTTCCTGATTCAGTTTCAATTCTGAGATTCAGCGGCTGAATCAGGCTGAATTTCCTCCAACTCGAACCAGCACCCGAAGCTTTGCACAGCCCTAATGTGTATGCTGGGCATGCATAAGTCACAAGATTTTATCTGGTAAAAACCCATGACTAGGAGGTGTCAGACACCAGAGAAGGAGGAGAACCCTCCATGGTTTTAGCACTAACAGCTGAGTGTGTTGGACCTGAACTTCAGTTGCTTCCTAGAATCATGATCTAGCTACCAGGTCATGGTTCAGCCATTGGCCCTCCTTTTGAAGCAGAGTAACTGAATCTTGTATATAATAATCATTGGATAAAATAGGTGGAAAGGACTGAGGAAGTTTCTGTTCCATTAGGAGCAAGGGTCCAGACTAAAAAGCTCACTTCCAGAACAGTAACCATATCACTGACTCACATATCTCCCACCTTGCTCTCTTCATCCTGACCCCACATATCTCCCCTTTCTTGGTTTCTAAAGGGCCAGATTCAAAGGGAAGTCTAGAAAAATACATAGATGATGTCTTGCCTTTTGCTTGGTGATTACAGCCCAAGCTGGGAATGCAAAACAGGGGTGATCTGAATCCCCTGTTGGGAGAGGGATGGAGTAGGCACTAAAAACTGGATTTCCTGCTTCCTGGGCAAGTTCCCAAATCACTCAAATCTTGAGGCTGAAATATGGAGGCACCACCCTCCTCCTCCTGCATCTAATACACAATAGTCATAGGTTTCGGGTTTTGTTTTTTTACTAGAAATGTGTAAAGTATATACATCCAGTGTACCTGTGTATGCTACATTTTGTACTGCATGAGTAACAAAATCACAAACTATATTTAAATCCCAGAATACCAGTGTTATAGGGCACTAAGCTTCCTGTCCCTTTAAGGGCAGAATCTGCCAAGAGAGAGGGCCCTAGGAGCCAGCCAGGAACCCCACATGAGTGAAGGTTACTATGGCAGCAGGCTAAAGAGGGAATTAGCTTGCACCCAGTCAGCTGACCGGAAGAAGGCAGGGCCCTGGGAACATATATACCCCACAGCCAAGACCAGCAAGAATTAGTTCTCTGACAGCAGCCAGGGGAAGGAGCCTGCAGAAAATAACTGTCCAGAGACACTGTGGCCTCTGGATATGCTGCTTATAGGGCTAAGTGGCTCCCAGAGCTCACCAGATACCCTGGGCTACAAGGTACTTAATGCTTGGTGGGGAAGTTTGACTCTTTTAAGGGACAGAGCATACCCTGCACCATTTATATTACATTAGAGCTCAGGCACATGTGTTATCCATTGTTATATAAACCAGTGGAATGGAATGAGGCTACTGGGGAGGAGGACTCATTGGGGCACACTACAGTGTGGAGACCCCAGTGCCAGTGTGGGCACAGAGATAGGCCTGTGGAGAGCCCAGCAACAGTGTGGGTGAAGAGACAGGCATGTGGAGAACCCGGCACCAGGGTTGATGCAGAGGCAGGGTTGTGGAGAGCCCAGTGATGAAGGGAGGCTAAGCTATGTCAAGGGCTCAGAGGCCTTGTTTAAATACCATCTGTAAGGCATAGGGTGTGTTAAGGGGGTGGTTTTGGAGCCACACATGTAGCCCATAAGGCTGAGGGTGTCCCATGAGGCATCTATTTTGAGCTGGACCTGAAAAAGCGTCCCAGAACCCACAAGGTTCTCTGGGGTCCATTAGGACTGTGTCCGAACATATACTTGAGGGCAGCCCCCCTATTTATCATAATTACCAGCAAGATGTGGCAGGTGAGAAAAGGGGTTCCTGTAGGACAGGACTGCCATGGTCTTGGAGCCCTAGGGACATCACAATCATCCACAGTGGGGATCTCACACTGTGACAACCAGTGAAATGGCTGATTAACTCTCATTTAGGCATGTAAAGTGAACTCGTCCCTTCAAGACCTCACATTGTGGCAATGCATGAGGATACATTGATAATCTTCTACCTTCTTTTCCTTATTGGTCCATAACTTCTGTTTAATAAGATATAAAGAGAAGAAAACTAATTCACCATAGCCGTCTCAAGTACTGTATGACTTACACCTAAAAGCTGTTGTGATTTTCTTTTAGGGGCAAAGTAATTTATCTTCTTCTATTCTGCTATATTAATGATGCTTCGGATATAACTCTTTGTTGGAAACTATGCTAGTAGGAAGTAGTGTAATAGCGGTATTGAAAAGTGATTTTTCTACACTTTTTTTCCCCCTACAGGAACAACAAAAGAAGTTTAAACTTCTAATATTACTGCAGTATCAGAGGCAGTTTAGAAAATCTGAGTTTACCTATTAAACCACACTTGTGTAAAAAATCTGAACCATCTTATGAAATCTGTTTGCTTTCAGATGAGAGAGCAATTTCTTGAGGGCCAAACTTTTCATGGCATCTGGTACTTCCACCTCTTCTCAAGGAATAAAAAATATATAAGAAAAATTATTCATTTTTTTTTTCTCAAACTTTTGATTCTCAGTTCCATTTCAGTTTTGAGGAGAAAACTGAAGCTAACATTTATTTTATATCATCATATTCATCCATTCTTCTTGATAGAATATCCATCATATCAATCACCTTTAAATATACACTTGTGGATACACACTTAAAAACATACTTCAGTCAGAGTTTAATCCTTCTAGTGATTTCAATAGGATTTAGTCAAGATTGCTCTTGTCATGGCCCACAAGCATTTTTTTTGGCTGTTAGTCAATCCAGTAATACTTAGTCAATTGAAACTTGTAATACTTAGTCAATTGAAACTTTTCTCAACTTTTAAAAACACTAATGATGCAAAAGGTGTTTCCTTTGTCATGAGCAAGTGTGAATTATCAAGTAAAGAACAACATGCAATCTTAAGTGGTGACATTAAATGTTGTTATTCACTTTTACTATTACTTTAAAAAGAAGAGATTATGAGAAATTATAATATAACAAAAGTATATATTTGTTATCTTTCACACACTATATTTAGATATCAGTTGCACCTTGGTTACTATTCACCAGTTCCCAACAGAAGCTGCTACCCAATACACCACAGAAAAAGCTTCCCATTCACTTCCACTTAATATGGTAGCTGTAGAATTGCCCTTTGATATTACTGGGGTCTGTCTCTTTGTTTCTCAAAATGGTTGTTTTATTTCACTTAATAATGAACGTCATATGGCCAGGTAGAGATAACTTTCTTTCTAATTCTCTATTAAAGTGACTCTTTTAGCCCAGGCAAAAGCAAATTGCTGTGTCTAACATACTTTCAAAGGTTCCAAACTTAAAAAAATAATATGTCATCTTAAATCTCTGGGTACAGCTGTTTGATGGTGTTAGTCAGGGAGGCCAAAAGCAGGGGGAGAAGTCAGGGAGAACAAAGAAGCTGCTGTTTTGTATGTGGGGAAAGGAGGGATTATGTCTTCTGTAGCTGGGGGCATGGATCTCTCAAGCATATTTTAAAAACTCTCCGGCTTTTTGAATGTCTGTCCCTAACTAGGGTATTCGTCCTACAGTCAGAGCTGCAGAAGCCACTTAAATTCAATATGAGGGGCTTTCTCCCACGTTGTTCAATTGGGGAAAAACTTCATCTTGGATTTGAGTAAATGCAGTAAACTTGAGTGTTACTAATAAGGGCTATTGTAAGACTGCATTTTTGGGAAAGATTCAGTTTGAATTTCTTGGGCATATACTCAAGAAGACATATTTGCCAAACATCTTAGTGCTGTGTTCAAAACCATGTTAACTATTATTTTAATTTCTTTCCAAAAAGAATTGATAATAGGGTATAACCAAAAAATGTAACCAAGCATCAGCTGCAACATAGTACATCTCCAACATTTTTCCTTTAGCAGTATATTTATTTTTATATTTAAAGGGAGCCCACTGCAGACAAAAAATGATACTTTATTGCATAAGACGAAGTTTAAGATTAATTATCAATGTTCAAATATTGTGAATTGATGATTTCCATTTGAATTCTTTCATCCGGATACCTAGGTCACTATTCTGTTTTATTCTTAAATAGTCTGTATCATGTCTGTTTATATGATATTATTTTTCCATAGAGTGATTTGAAGAGAGGAAGATTTCAAGACAAAAATAATATATAAGCACATCTACATAAGATGCTTTACTGTAAATTAGACTAATCTAATGCATAGTAAAGCATCAGCATCTGTCTACACGAGTGGCAGTTACTGTGCATTAAATTAATCTAATGCGCAGTTTACTAGTACCAACATATACAGGTATTAGATAAACAATGCATTAGCTAATGTGCAGTAGCACACTTGTAGACAATGACATTGGGCACAGACTACACCTAGTCAGCCACACCAGCAGAGAATGAGCCTCCTCTTTAGGGCAGAGCCACATGGCTGGCAGTTTATTCAGCCACATGGCAGGGGCAGCTTATTTGCTGCCCTAAGCTGGCCTCAGTCTCCCTGGCCTGACCTCCACAGCCCATGACAGCTGCTGCCTGCCCCATAAGATGTATATCAGTCAGAGAAGCCCCATGGATTCCAACTTTGCCCCCTGGGGCCTATGCCACAACCTGCCTGGCCAATGAGCTCTGTGTCC